>NC_058130.1:64700714-64814270 GCF_016433145.1 Gracilinanus agilis
CTAGGCCGCCGCCGCGCCCAGCGAGGGGGGTCGCCGAAGACAAGAAGAGTCTGGGCCCGGCGAAGCCTTCTGGGCGTTCGGGGCCGCCGCGGCCAAGTCCTTGGGGGGAGGAGGGGAGGACCAGCGGTCCGGCGGAGGCAAGGGGCCTGCGGGAAGCCAGCGGGAAGCCAGCCATGTGGCGGCGGAAGGTGTCCGGGTGCGGGGGGGAGGGGTGGAGGCGCAGCGCCGACCATGTGCTCGGGGCGGAGGGGCCCCTGGGCTAGGGCCATGTGCCGCGGTGGGCCCGGGGCTGATCAGGGGCACCTTGCTGGCCGACCCTGTGTATCTGGAAGTTTGTCTCCCGAAGTCTTTCTCGTTAACTTCATTAGAGCCCTAAGGTTATCAAAAGCAAATGATTTACTTGTGTCTTTATTGACGTAAGACGAACATTTTATGGCTGTCTTATGTACAACAGAATTGTCCAAGTTCTTTAAACAAGTTAACTACAAAAGCCCACCGGTTTTTGTTAGACTAACTAGTTTATTCTTGGTATTTAAGCTTTTTTTTTTTACATTAATTTGGTTTTAAACATTTGGACTTTGCAAGGATTTAAAAATGCTTTCGCTTATCTCCATATTCGGACACAAGTGATTTTTGGAACTAGATGATCCAAATTGAAGTTTTGAGATTATATTGTGTATAAAATATAGCCATGTTTTCATATGCTAACCACATGGCCTGAGCTGGAAAGCACTTTTTAAAGTAAAATAAGCTACATCTAGTCCCGAAGGTCTTAATAACCAATTTAAGTAATCGTAATCTAAATTAGCTGTGACTGAGGCAGTTGGTAGGTAGTGTTCGGTTTTTCCCACAAAGGCAGGGGGGAAGGTTGTAATAATGTAGAGTATAGCTCTGAGGAAGCTGGAAGAGCTTATATGGGTATGACTTCACTTTCATTTACTAAATTAAATTTAAATTAAAAGTCACAGTATCAATATTCATATCTCTTCAGCTTCCCTAAAACCACATTCTCGGTGTCCCCCCCCCATTACTGACCTTTGGCCTGTGTGATGTAATGGGGGAGGGGTAAGAGGCTGATATCTGCATCACTTAAGATAGTAATTTATGCTCTTATGAGGTCATCCTTTTTTCCTTCTTTTTTGAAATCGGGTTTAAAGCTGTTAAGTTTATATTATTTTCCATTGAAAATACATTACTAAATGTATATTCTTCCATGATAAGGTTACTAATTTGCAATATTTTACATTCATAATATCCTTTTGCATTTTGACAATTTGGTAATGCAATTCTCTACAAGGTATGTAGACTGTGCTTGTAAAAGATTGAGTCAAATCTGGGGAAATGTATTGTCCTATGATTATTGGGAAAAGAGTGATTTTTATTTCCAGGTATAAAATATGTATGACTCGAATTCTTTATGCTTTATTTAGAAATTGAATGTCCTCTAAATGATATTTAGTGTTCTGCAAAGCCCCACTGTCACATTTTTCACCACTGATTGTGGAATCACTGATTGTTGCTGATCTATTATAAGGAGTAACATTTCATCCAACTCACAATATCTAACTATAGATTCATATTTTAAACTACTTTTTGCAGGTATTTGATAATGAGGAGAAACTGGGATTTTCCTTTTTTATTCAAGGTGGGGGGAGGAGTGCCTTTTTTAAGTAGTTGTACACTGAAAAGAATGTAAAGTCAAATAAAAAAAACACTATTTCATCCAAAATTGTAGTTACATAGTGTTGGAACAGTTTTCCAACCTCAGTGTACTTGACCACTTGTTCAATGATACCAATATGGAGTATAACTACTATTTTAACAAGGCACATGGATTTTATTATAATGTTTCATTTGTAGCCTAATATTGTATGTGTGTATATATTTTAAAATTATCAAGCCTTCTCTATCAGGATATTACAAAGGGGTTAAATGAAACATTCTGACTTAGTTTTAAAACATCTTTGTTATAGAATGGAGTACTCTATAGATAGGCAAACAAGGATGACTGCACTGTTTTTTAATGTGAATGGCTAGTAAAGCAATGAGAGCTCTATATTATGGGAAGGAAGTTTTGCTTTTTAAAAAAATTAGGATCTTTAAAGCAATTTTAACATTAGATTACTGATATGTTCTTTTTCTCTCTCTCTTCCTCTTCCCTCCCTATCTGCTCCAAGGCAGAAAAGCAATGAGGGCTAGGCATGGGGTTATGTGACTTGCCCAGGAGGGTCACATAGCTAGGAAATGTCCAAGGCCAGATTTGAACCCCAGGTCCTCCAGTTGCAGGGCTTGGCCCTGTCCTATTGAGTTATTTAGCTGTTTCATAGATTCTCTTTTAAAACTGTTACATTCCAGGATTTAAAACAAAATCTTTGTTAAATAATCTAATTTCATTCGCTTTAATTTGTTAAAAAACAAGATAGTTGAACTGGGTTCTTGCCACAAGTTGTCCTTAATAGAAAATACTGATTACTGTTCTATATGCTTTAAATCTGCACATAACTTGTCCTGGCTCGTGCCCCCCCCCCCCCCCATTGTTTCATAGATCTACCTTTTGACTGTTGATATGACTAGAACTTTAGTATTCTACTACCTCTGATTTTTTTTTCCCATGCCCCCAAAGCTATGGAACTTTGGGTAAGATATTTAAACTCTGGAGCCGAATTTCTTATCTTTAAAAATGGAGGGGTGCTGCCTTTCTACCTTAATCTAGGTCCATCTTACTATTTAGGGACTCTACCCCACCTCTATTGTCATGTTAATAATATGCTGCTGATTTATTTCTGTGGCCATTCTGTTGGGCATTTGGGTTGTTGCCAGTTTGTTTGTTTGTTTGTTTTTTAATCCTTACCTTCTGACTTGGAGTCAATACTGTGTATTGGCTAGGCAATGGGGGCCAAGTGGCTTGCCCAGGGTCACACAGCTGGGAAGTGTCTGAGGTTAGATTTGAAACCAGGACCTCCCATCTCTAGGCCTGGCTCTCAATTCACTGAGCTACCCAGCTGCCCCCTTGTTGCCAGTTTTTATTTCGTGTGGTGTGACTAGAATCAAAGGTTTTATTTCCCTGGTATAGATTACCCCAAGATTTTTTTTCTTAATTGGGCCTCATTGTGACTCTTTTTTTTTTTTAAATTTAATTTTATTGTTTATTTCAGTTCTAGGCTGTCCTACTTTTTGCAGATAGGAGGGGAACCTCTGCAGCACCACAGGCTATTAGTACATAGTTGGTTGGGGAAGATATCTTCTGTTGCCTTCTAATGCAGTCAGTTCTTTTTCTGTTACACTACTTCATTTGATCAACCTATCCTATAACATTATAAAAGTTGCCTGCCTGGCTTAGTTATTAAACTTTATTTATATAAGATAAAGGGAGAGGGTATCAATCTTTGAGTATGAGTAAACTTCCAAGTCTTACTCAGTAGACAATCTCTTTACTTGATAATTCAATGACTGATTACCCTGTCATTGGCTTCTTATCAGTTGCCTTTTGCCTAGGCTTCATCAGAGGATGGATCATTGAAAGGAAACTTAAGACAATTTTGAAAATTTTCAGCAAGTTTGGTAAGATTTGAAGGGGAGAACGTTTCAAACTATTGGATAAATGAAATTTTCTACTATTTGGTTTATATTTATTTGTAATAATGGTCCTCAGGTATACTTGATAATTTGGAGTTGGCCAAAAAAGGAATAAATTCTTAAGGATCTTTAAAGGTAGAGTATACAACAATCTTACTAATTGTTCCTCCTAAAATGAAAGTTCTGTATTTCAAGTGAAAAAGAAATAAAATGAAGGTTAAGAAAAATTAGCTTGTTGGAATAACTGAATAAATTGAGTACTTTGACTATACAGATTGAATGAAGCAAGATTTAAAATTATAATGAAACAGTTGACTCCTAGATACAGAAAGGACACAAATATTTTTCCTAACCACCATTTATGCAAAGTCTGGTAAAAGGCAAGTAATCAAATTACTTGTTTTCTTAAGAAAATTCATAAGGTAAGAACCTGATATGTAGTTATTATTCCATATTAACTCTTGCTCATTCATTTGAATTATTGTGACACTTGGAAATATATCAGAAGTGTTTTATTGGTATTATTTTTTTAACCCTTACCTTCTGTCATTAGCTTCCCTCACCAGCCTTAGCCCATTCTTAAACTTGGCATACTTGGTGCCATTTAAAAAAATAAACCCTTATTTTCTGTCTTAGAATCAATATTGTTGTCTCCAAGGCAGAAGAGTGATGAGGGATAGGCATTGGGGGAGGGGGGTGTCAAGTGATTTGCCCAGGGTCACACAGCTGGGGAAATAGACCAAATTTGAACTCAGGACATCCCATCTCTAGGCCTAGCTCTCAATCCACTGAACCATCCAGCTACCCCCCAGAAATGTTTTATAGTGGCATGAGAGACAAAATATATAATTTTGTGTGCCTTCTGGAGCACAATTATGTATGTCAAGAGATGATACCAGGATACATAGTCTTCATGCCCAGTCTAGGGATAATGTGTTGGCAGAGTAGACCCAAGTAGCTCATCTTACTTGTTCATTATGCCTGTTGCACAATTTCAAGAATCTTTTGGGGAAACTTGACTCTTTTTAATTTCTTTTAAACTCAGTCTACAGTAATTTTCTTACCAATGCAAAAATATCTCACTTTAAGAAAATGTGGCATACATAACCTTAAACTTAAAGCAAGAAATGATTTATAAAACTTAGAAGAAATGTATCTTGTTTTTTTAAAAATGATTGACTGTGTCTTTGGCTCCTCAAAAGGGCTTCTCTAGACTACCTTTTTGATTCCGGGCCCATTCTAGCAGTTTTAGATCTATAGGAAAATACTGTAGAGTCTTAAACAGAACTGCCTGTTCCAAGTTTGTTCATTGGCTGGATGCCACTGAAAATTATATATATGTTGACCTATTTGAAGAATCACAGACATGGGATCATTGAATGGTAGGTAAAGAGTTCTGTAGGTGTTGGAAAAATTTGAGGTGAGCCTTACTTGTAAGTGGGAATTCTGCCACAGTAACATGTCCATCATAACAAGATTTTCAGAGTTTCTAATTCTCTCTCAAGACACTTTGGATTTAATGTTCATGGTTAGATTTAGGTTGGATCTAGGCCACTTAACATGCTTGTTCAGAACTTGATTTTCATTTCTGGTTTTTACAGTGCTCCAGAACCTTCAAATTCATGAAACTTAAAAACTATTTAATTTCAAGTACATTTACATATATCAACAGGATAGTGTTTTACTTGAAATACAACTGTGATAGGATATTGCCTTTAAATAGTTAGGAATTGGTGAGTAGGTTAGAACATAATACATCACTTTAAAATGTTTTTAAATTAATTTGATTGGTAGTCGATAAGTAACATCTAAATATTTCATTGCCTTTTTAAAACATTCAAGATATCTTACCGCTTGTATATATCTTGGATAACAATGGCTTGCAGACAATGTGGGTCTTGAGTATTTTCATAAGATCGCATAGGATATATATGATAACGCTTTAAAAAAAAAAGTAATGTCAAAAGAAATTATGAAGAAGGAATTGAGAATCTTATTGGAATCTATTGAGGAAAAGGTATTGTGTGATTATAAATACATACTTTTAGCTATAATGATATAATATGAATAAGATATCTGAACAAGAATTTTAAATTCTTACATCTAGAATCCTGTCTTGATTAGGGGGTTTTAAAGTATCAGGGACTTTTTTTTCCCCCTTTGAGAAGATACACAGAGTTCATAATTTTCAAAATTAACTTTATAAGAATAAGCCTGTCTTAAGTAGTTGATAGAGCCAAGTATCCTTGAGAGCTAGGATTTGACCCCCACATGCTAGCTTTGAAAAACCTCAGTGCCTCAGATACCTTTCTCACTGATTATTGGGAGGAGTCCAGGGGTGGCATCTTCCTACCAAGATTTCCTACCCTGAAATCATAGTTTTAAAAGTTTGGCCAGATGATACTTGAAATTCTTCTTAAGAATTGCTCATATATCTTGTTTTTACTTTCATTTCTAGAATATGTCCCCCTGCCTGGCAAGTTAGCCCCATGTAATAATTTTTAAAGGAGAAAAATTGATTTGAAAATAGTTCAGCAAAACCAGGCATCCTACCAAATTTGAATATTGTTGGGAACTTTGGTTGAATAGCCCTATTACAAGGGTGGTAGAACTACAGAAAGACTTAAGGTTCAGTTTTGGCAAATGCACAAGTGCTGGACCTTTATAAACTGGAGACACATAATAAAAGAGCTCATTAGCCACTTGCTATTGTGTCCCCTTGCCCACTTTTGCACTTTTATGTTTTGTGTTGCCTTTTTTTTTAGCCCCCTCTAGTGGTAAAGGTTTATTTTAAAATCTTACCTCCAACAAAAGTATCTCTAAATATAAAACCATGCAAATCAATGAAAAACAAAAGCTAAATTCTAATTATATTTTGTTGTATAGGAGAAACTTCACTTAGTATACAGTATCTGAAAAGTAGCAGCTCTTTTTTTGGATAATCATATAATTCCTGGTAGTGTCTTCCTATTATATCCAGATTTTAAATTTGCCTCCTTGACAGCAGCATTTATGTAAGTACAAGAGTATTTTCTATGGCATAGTAGTTATCCCTGCCTATATTTATCTTAGCTAGCACTTTGTTTGGCAGAGCTTCAAAGAAAATTTGAGATTATTTACTTGCTCTTTTTATTTCATGGAATAAAGTAGACTTCAACTATTGGCTGTTGACGGGGAAATGGATGAGTGGATGAGTGTGTTCTATAGGTATAGTATGCTTGAAGCTTCCTTATATTAAGATCCTTGTACTTTTTTGGCTTTGGTCTTGATGTTTTACTCTATACATTCTAAAGCTGCCTCTTTTCAAAGGTTTTGCATTGTAGCTTTTCACCAAAGTTAAAAATATTAAACTACACAAACTGATGTGTAGTTGCAGAAATTGGCAGGTACAGAGGTTACTTTGTTTTTGTTTTATTTTTGCTTTAGCACGACTGCTAGGGAGGTGAAAGTGGTGTGCCTCCCATTAAAGCACATCCTATCAAATGTAATACAAGGAATCTTGAGTGAATTGTACTTATTTTTAGTGAAAGAATACTCAGTGTTTATTAAAATATTCATAAAATACTATCATTGTAGTTTGTAGATTATCCATTTGTAAGCTTATTTTTGAAAAACCTAGAGGATATTAAAATGCAGTATTTGGTAAAAATCTCAAATTTTTTCTTTTTTTCTGGAAATGACTATTAGCAGAAATTCGAGGAAACCATGAGATTTGAATAATCTGTAGCTAATTCTTCAATTAGATTGCTATAAGATAACTAGACCTTTTGAGGGTCATTAACTGGTATCCTTGTAGTTTAGTTATTATGACTAGTAAATGATTTCAAGTTGTCCAAAATGAGGTTACTATGTTACCAAGATTACCAAATTGGGCCCAAATGTACCAAAATAGGTTACTATGTTAACCTATGGAAAATGTTTAGATTTGGAATACAATTTAACACTTTTATGAATTTGAGAGGGTCTTATAAGACAGTCTGGTTTTAAGTAGCTTAGAGTCTGAGTTATTGGGAGAGTAATAACTTAAAAACCTACAGACTGAAAGGCTTCAAGGCATGGTACATTCTGGTATGATTTGCTGCATTCTGTTCTATGATTTAATGGCATATAATAATAGGGGGTAATGGGATCTTGAGGTAATTTAGTATATCTACGGGCCTCCAAGTAAAATCCTATTCTAACAAAATTATTGGGGATTAACTTGTTCAACCTTATGAAATCCATTGCAGTGTCAGACTAGTTGAAACTTAACCTTGCCTGATACCATGGCAACTCTTTCTTGGTTTACTCTTCTAAAAAGAACATAAAATTTCATATGTGGGTAGTGCAAAGGTATTTATTTCTATGTTTGATTGGTTATAGTAAAACTAAATAACGATTGATTTCAGAAGTGAGAGATGAGTTTACAAACCATCTCTTAAGGCTTTTGATTGTTGGTTTATGAAATTAAAAAACTCATGGAGCTATGCTATCACAAAATTCTAGCTCCTGGAGATCTAGTCAAATTCATTTTTCAGATCAGGAAATAGTCCTAGATGATGACTAAAAGTCAAACCCCCAGTTGTGAATTACATTCTAGTGCATATTTCCATTTTAGTGACATTAATGTTAAGGGCAAATGAAGATGAACTTTATGGTAGTGTTTAAGTACCTGTTCAAATGATTATAAAACAGCGCTGTGGCTGAGAGTTATGGGCCTTTATTTGCAAAGGACAGTCCTTGGACCATAGACTTTAAAAATATTTATTTACCAGTTGTGGTGTCAATACTATGTAAGAGCTGTATTTAGTCAGTACTGAAAAACCATTTGCATGCCCTTTTTGTAATTTAGAGAGGTTTTTTCTTGGGGTTTCTAATGTTTTTTTTGCTTTTTTTCTCATCAGTTGGGGTACATTTGTTTTATTTTTAAATTTTCAATGATGCATAAAACTTCATTGAATTCTTTACATTAAAAATACTTCTATGCCCAATAAAAAATGAAAACAGGTGGTCTTTCAAAATTTTCCAATTGGAGCTACATTTTTAAAAATTTAATACAATATTTTAGTAACCAGCAGACCAGAATTCTAGTCATAGGGTTAGTGTCAACTACCAACTACTTGCTATCTATGAGTCTAGGTCAGTCACTTATCCTGTGAAGTAATTTATTCATCAGTAAAATAGACAGGCGGAATATCATTAATGAAGAAAATATGCACAGTAATTTTATGATGCCTTGTAGTTTAAGAAAATTTTCTACAATCTAATTGAAAAGAATTATCATAATAATTTTTTTGCTGATAATTTATAAACTTAAAAGTTTTAGCTTTAGATCTGGATTCCTAGATCACATACTTTACATACTCATACTTCATAACAAATTGCTAATGTGTGAGGGGTTCTCTTCTCACCTCTTCTGCACCCCAAATGTGATATCAGTTTCTGGCGGTGTATTTATAAGAAATTAGTCATTTAAAAAGGAATTTCTGATGTTCTAATAGCTGTGTTCTTTAATATTTAGAAGATCTAAGTGCAGCAATGAGCAGCAACGAGTGTTTCAAGTGTGGACGCTCTGGCCATTGGGCCCGAGAATGCCCTACTGGAGGAGGCCGTGGCCGAGGAATGCGGAGCCGTGGAAGAGGTGGTTTTACCTCAGCGAGAGGTATTTTTGTTGGAAAAAATTTTGAAATTTCAAAACATGCAATTACCAAGATTGATCTAATCTCCCAACTCTTTGTTTCCTATCTATAATAGGTTTCCAGTTTGTTTCTTCATCTCTTCCAGACATCTGTTACCGTTGTGGTGAGTCTGGTCATCTTGCCAAGGATTGTGATCTTCAGGAGGATGGTAAGTATTTAACACTTCCTTTTTCCCCCCTTCTCTGCAGAGTGGTAAGCATAGAAAGAACCCTGACTTAGAACATTTGTGTAGTATGTTATATGAAATGCATCTTCACTTTATCAAGGTTTTATAGTCTTGGTCTGCTTCTTTTCCTTATTGTTGAAGCCTGCTATAACTGCGGTAGAGGTGGCCACATTGCCAAGGACTGCAAGGAACCGAAGCGGGAGAGAGAGCAGTGCTGCTACAACTGTGGCAAGCCCGGCCACTTGGCTCGAGACTGCGACCATGCAGATGAGCAGAAGTGCTATTCATGTGGAGAGTTTGGGCACATTCAGAAAGATTGCACCAAAGTGAAATGCTATAGGTAAGGATGGACAGCAACCACTAACATGAGTGGAGTCCTTTAAATTAGGACTTAAACTCTTGCACCATGAAGGTGGTGACCAGGTGAGATGCTGGCATTGTTGTTAGAGTGCTCTTGTGGCATGTGACCTGAAGTTGAGGGCAAAAGGAAAAATTATACAGCAACATAAAATTAGTACTTGCTCATTTTTTGAGAAGGGTCATTTAAGATGATAATACAGAAGTATCTCTAACAGACTTTGATTTTGATGAATACCATTTGTTAAGTACTTTGATACATCCTATAGCTGTTTTCCTTAAAATATGGGTCACAATGTTTGCTTCAAGATCATCAGCACCTCTTTTTATCAGCAAGGATCTAATTTTGACAATGAGGAAAAAGTGAAATGGAATAGTGGGCTAGTAAGACTCAGCGTAGCTATCTGCAAACTTCTTTTTCTTCACCTATAAATCTTAACCTAAGAGAGAGAGTTGTTTTCATTCCTCTTTAGGAATTTCTCCATCTCTGCATCTCTTTTAACCTAAAATATCAGTTTATATAATAGCTCTCACTTTTTTCTGACCTCTTCCTGCATTCTCCCCACCTTCACCCCATCAATATGTATATAGGTATACTACTCAGTATATGTAGGGCATCCAAAAGTCTTAGTTCAGTTTTAGGCTTTAATAGCTTAAGTAGCAGTAAGACATTTCAAGATACCCTAAATACTTTGGGGGGGGGGTGTTGAGGAACACTGTTGTGGTTTTTACAACCCTGGGCAATAGGTGTTATCCCCATTTTACATATGAGGAAACTGAGGCGGTGGTGTAGTGATTTTCTTTGCGTGGCACAGTCTGAGGCAAAAATATAAACTCAAGTTTCCCTGACTTCCAGGCCCAGTGTTTTATCTGCTGAACCACCAGCAAGAGATGATTTATTTAGGGTCAAATAAACTAGTGTCTGAAATAGGATTTGAATGTCTTAAAATCTTCCTGGCTTCAAATCTAACAGTGCCTGATCTACTACTGCCCTCAAATCATTTGGTTCCACTTTTGCCATGAAGAAACTAAGGGTTGGAGTTTGTGGTTTGTCCAGTTATAAAACCAGGAAACATTGAAGTCCTGGTTCCAAACTTAAGTTTTTGGACTTCCAATTTTAATTTTCTTTTTTGCTATGACTATGCTGTGTCTTCTGTGGATGTGAGGAAGGCTTTTTATTGGTCTAATTTTAGAGATTTTTACTTAATTATGCATTGTTTAATGTGTATTTACTACTAGAAATTTGGGGTCAATAGTTAAAACCTACCTTAAATCAGGAGGGGATTTTTGCTGATTTAGCCAAGTTAGTGTCGTAATTATGTGGGTGTTGGAGCTATACAATGCTGGGGTGTATGTGTTCTCTGATAAAGGTCATTTTCCTGATAATTGTTAAACTAGTATTTGTTATGGAAATATTTTTAAAATACTTAGTTGCTACCTTCTGAAGTTGTGGGTGAATAGGTGAAACTTAATTTCATTTAATTGGAAGTCTCTTGTTTTTCTAGGTAAACAGTAATAGGAAATTCCTGGGTTTTGGTATTTAGGAGAGACATCAAGTAGCATGTTCTTCTTAAATCACATGGTAATACTTTGACTTCAGTTTAAGACCAAAATATCTTGTGGTTTAGACTGGCTGGAACATTAACATGCAGTTGAATTAGGTTGGGGATCACACAGGGCTTTATACTGAAGCATTTTGTAAAACTTGTGAGAACTGGTGTTCCATATGTGTTCCATAGGAATCAGTTTTAGAGTCTGATCTGGTTTCATAACTGGTAAAAAGGGAAACCTGGTGATGGTGAAAATTAGATTACAAATAAAGTATATAAGAGTGAGAAACTATCCCCAAACAAACAAGCAAGAATTTGGACTTATTAGGTAAGTAGTAAGTAAAAGTGAGGATAAACTGAGGTGTGTGGTATGTTTTAGTTCTGTTCCTAGTCAAGCTGAGTTTTTATTATAGCAGTTTTCTTGGAGGAAGTATTGAGATGCTTCATCCCCATTTTCAGCTCTTTATGTAGGTGTCAACTCAACAAAAAGGCTATTTCTTTATGCAGTATTTAATGTAGGTGAAAACCAATGAAATTTCAGGTTGTAGTAGAATTGTTAGTCTTTGTTTGACAAAGAGTTGTGCTGCTAACACTGTTGACTAAGCATTCTTAAATTGGGTTTTCTCAGTTCTCCTTGATTCTTAAAGGAATTTAATGTGTAAGCTTTGCTAACTTAAAAAAATCGCCTTACAGAAATGTTACCACATTATTTTGTGAGACTATCAGAAAATAAAACTGTCAACATATACAGTTAGAGCTAAATGGGCACCAGAAGTATGACAAAATCTGGGCCAGTAGTGTGGATTTGATTTTGGTTGATTTCAGAGTGAACTCTTAATGAACTAGGCATCAAAATAGCGTAACTTATTTTCATCCTTACCATAAAGTTTCCTCCCTTGGTTGTGTGATTAGTGTGATGATTGTCTTGTCTCAAAGAACTAGTAGTGTTGTCTGGGGCACTAAACATCATAGCTTTAATTTTGTGCAATGGCTAATGATTACGGTAGACAATTTCACATTTTCTGAGCACCAATGTGAAAACTCTTTAATTTCTTTTTTTAGGTGTGGTGAAACTGGTCATGTAGCCATCAACTGCAGCAAGACAAGTGAAGTCAACTGTTATCGCTGTGGCGAGTCAGGGCATCTTGCACGGGAATGCACAATTGAGGCTACAGCTTAATTATTTTCCTTTGTCGCCCCTCCTTTTTCTGATTGATGGTTGTATTATTTTCTCTGAATCCTCTTCACTGGCCAAAGGTTGGCAGATAGAGGCTACTCCCAGGCCAGTGAGCTTTACTTGCCGTGTAAAAGGAGGAAAGGGGTGGAAAAATCGACTTTCTGCATTTAACTACAAAAAAATGTTTATGTTTAGTTTGGTAGAGGTGTTATGTATAATGCTTTGTTAAAGAACCCCCTTTCCGCGCCACTGGTGAATAGGGATTAACGAATGGGAAGAGTTGAGTCAGACTAGGAAACCTTTCTGGGTTTCTTGGATGTGATCCCATGCAGGAGGTAAAACAGATTCTGGAAGTGTCTTTGAGCTTCCATAAGTAACTTTAATTGTAGTATAATGATGGCCTTGGATTGTCTGACCTCAGTAGCTGTTAAATAACATCGAGTAACATCTGTATCAGGCCCTACAATAGAGCATCTAGTCGAGTGGGAGTAAAAAGATGTATATGCCTGTTAATGGCCATGAGAGAGAGAGAAATCAGGAAAAAAAACCTAAACAGTAACAACTCCGTCGCAATGTGAATGCTGGAGATACAGATGGTGAAGGCAAGGTTTGAAATAAATTTTTCAAAAACTAAAACTAAAACCCAGAGTAAACATCAATGCTTCAGAGCAAGCATAATTTGGAGCTATTCAGGAGTTGCAGAGAAATGCATTTTCACAGAAATCAAGATGTTATTTTTGTATACTATATCACTTAGACAACTGTTGAGTTTTATTTGCTGTAATCAGTTTTTAAAAGTCAGATGGTAAAAGCAACTGAAGTCCTAGAACATAGAAATGTAATTTTAAACTATCAATAAAGCTGGAGGAGGAAGGGGAGTTTGACTAAAGTTCCTTTTGTTTATTTCAAATTTTCATTAATGTACATAGTGCAAAATGCCGTATTAAAGAGGGGACTGTGGAGGACTGAAAAGCTGACAGTTTGGACTTTTCTTTTTGTACTAACTCAATCATGTCTTCAATGGTTAAAGTTAGCAATTAAAACATGGAAAGGCATGGGGTTAAAAATTGTGTCAGATTATTTTGCAAAAGAATATTGAGAAAGCTGAAAGCTTCGTTCTTATCCATTACTACATATTCATAATAGCAACTTTTTTTAGGTTTTTCTTAATTCTAAACTATCTCAACATAGTTGCTACAATTTAGCCGTATATATTTGTTGGCCTATATGTAGAACTAAAATGTTGTGCCTCCAGGATATTAGAGTTAGAGCCTTCAGAGAGTCCCTTAATGATTTTCCTGAGGTTAACCCAGTGATGGTAGGGGCTGAACTCCAATCAAGCCCAGGTCTCCTGGTATGCTGTGAACTTCCATTCCTACACCACAGCTCCCCTGTGGGTGTAATCTGGGTTCTTTTGGGGAGACAATAGGCCCAATAAAAAAGTATTTAGTAAGTGCCATTACAGACAAGGCACTGTGTTTAGGCACAAAAACAAAAGGAAAAGCATTCCCTACTCAAGGAAGTTTACCTGCCTTTACCTTCTGATTGGGGGGTTTAAATAGATTTTCTCTTCTCAGTTATTCACTTAGTGGAAATTTTGGCAAATTATCACTTCAAGGTTGTGGTCTTGGTGCTTCAACTGAAGGGTCCATAATAGTTTGGGTATTCCAACTTGCACTGAGTTGAGAGTTTCACAGGGACTTGGCCAAAAGGAAGGGAAAACATGGGTGTAGATAAATGTTACATTTCCCACTGTGTTCAATGGATGCTAACAATAATACTTAAATAAAAAGCAGTAGTTATTTTATTGAAAACTACTGCATGTTAGGCAACTTAGGGGTATTAACACTATTAAAAACAATAATGACTTAAATCTTTTACATTTTTATATGAAGCAATGCAAAAGTTTAGTGGACACCTTGGGACAGCTCTGCTATTTAGCAAGTCAAAGAAGATGATTTTTCCAATCTTGTAGAATCACTGGATGCTGCTTGCCTACAAAACCCAAACACTGAGTGAAATGCAAGGGGACAAAATTACAGCCCACTCTGGGCAATATGAACTTTTACTCTAGCACTGTATTAGCCTGAGCTTTTTTTCCCCCCTTCCCAGCATAAGTTTTAGTTGTTTTTCAGTCAAACACAGCTTTATGCATCAGCTTAGGCCCACCTTTGGCAACTGAAGAGTCTTAAGGTGATGTTGCTTACATATAGGATGGAATGGCAGGTGCCAAGACTGGGTAGGCCTTGTGATCTGAATGTTGGGAAGGCACAAGGGGATTTCATTTGCACTTAGAAGAGTTGTTGCATTTACCCATCCATCTTTATGTTGACAGTACCTAGAAACTTTGTGTTTGGAGAACTTTCTGAGGCTGGCAAGAACACCTGTTCTTACCAGAGCACAAAGTGTTCCTTCCTATCATACATTCCATTTTTGCTTTTAAGTTTACCTTGCTTTTCTGTAGCCTGAACACATTGAACATGGAAATATTCCTTTTGGAAAGAGGTTGCTATGCACTGTTTGTGTATGGATTGGGGGGGTGTGTGTATATATATGTGTGTGTATGTGTATGTGTGTGTAAACACTTTCCGTGAAAGAGTTAATACTATTCCTAAGTAATTGAGTGTGCAAAGAGCAGTGTGGAATAATACCATGGAATGGATGAAGGCACTGTCCAGCCTGTGTAGGAACTAGTTAAGAGCTAAAATTTTCTTGATGATGTATGTATGAATGGTGTTTTATAAATGTGTGGCCTGTGTTGGGGAGAAGTGACTTCCCTTTGGATCAGCAGGGTTATCTAACTGGAAATTGATTCCTCTCACCAGAGGATTGACATGAACACAAGAAAGCCAGTACTTTTACATTAAATAACACATGTTATAAGGAGTTTTCAGAAGCATTTTAGTGTACCTTTATACTTGTTAGGGAAAAGATTAAATATTATTTTCCCCACCCAAGCCACCTTTTAGTTTTCTTCTATTTGTGTGGATTATTAGAAACAATCAGACTTGAGTCATGAGGTTGTTTAGGGAACCAGAACCAGGATTATAAAACCCCAAATAACCAATGTTTTCTGTTTTACCATTTGCCCTCCTTGGCCTTTTGATGCAATGTTTCTCTTCATATTACTTACTGATTTAGATCATTCTTGCTCTTGACACTGCCCTGCCATATCCTAGTAACACTTATTTGCTTGTTTAATTGGAGAGAAGAAGCTACTCAATGTAGTGCCTGAATTCGAGAAACTCCTGGACAATAAATATTTATAGCGAAGTCAAACTTCATTGAAGTTTTATCTTGTCACATCAATGCCTTAATGGGAAGTGGCCCACAAGTTTCCTGGATGTCACTGTATGGGCTTGCTGTAAGTGTGTAGCAGTGTTCTTCCACTAAACTTTCAGCAAGTTTATACTCTTATTTGAGGAAAGAATCAACCTTAAGTGTGTATATAGTACTATTGAATAAAATGTTATTGAGCATTACTGAAGAATTTGAGGGGGAAAGCATTTATAAAACATTCAATGTGGTAAGTCATTTTCCTCATTTGTATGGCAGTCCTGGGGGGAAATCCCATCTAGTCATGCCTAATAACATCAAAGAGGAAGGTGCAAGGAGAAGTAAGTAGTTAATTGTGTGTGTTATGGTTAGGATGATTAGCTGACATGATGTAGTTCTGTGTTGTCTGGCACTTTGGAGTTGTTTTCCTGGTAGGAGTGGCTTATTTAAGGTCACTTTCTCTTAGAAATGGATGCATGAAACATCGGAGAGGTGCCTGGGGTTTAAGATGCTGATTTTATCAAGCAGTTGCTCTTTAAAGTTAAGGGGTTTTAGAAAGATGGAATGGTCAACCTCAGACCATGATCTTGACCAATTGAGTATTACTTTCAACCCAGGTATGCCCAGCAAGGAAGCTACATTGTGTTAACATTTTGCTATGAAGTGCCATTCATCTACCATGATGCCAGCATTTTTTTCTTAAATAAAATTTTAATAATAAAATGACCTGTTAATTTAATCAGTCTGTGTATTCTTGTTTTGAGTTTTTTTTTTTAAATTGAAAAGGTTCCCCCTTTCTCTTCCTCTATATTAGGTGGTAGGTCAAGAACTTCACTCCTGCCCCAAAGAATTAATGTGACCTTCAGCAACGAAAGGCTTCGGTGATGGAATTAACTTACTGACTGACGCATTGGTTACATCTAAGGCAAATAATGCACCAAGGACTCATGATAGGTTTGTGCTTTCAGGAATCCAACTCAGCATTAGAAAATGACCTTTTCTCTGGATCAACAGAGCACTTCAATTTGATGCCATTCAAAGTAGATTCACTTAAAAGTTTAAAAAAATAGAAGGGTTTGGGTCAGATGCTAATTTTTTTTTGAAATGATACTTGGTGTGGGGGTGTCTCTAATAACAGGTGTGCTAGCAATCTTATTTAAATTCCATAAATATGTCATGAAAGGTGTTTTGTTCTTAAACTTAATGAGGTGCCAAAAGAACTCTAGTTCATTTTTGTCTTCACATCTCCCTCTTCTCCCTGTTTGGGGGATAGATATAAAATGCATCTTTTTCTTTGGGTGCTTTTTCTTTTTGACTTCCCAGTGGCTCTGTAACTATTCCTTTAGCCATCTACTTTTACTACTTACTATCTTGGATCTGTTTGATACAGTTCTCTTGGCTTAGTGCTTTGTTAATGTCCCACTCCTGGAACTGCCCAGCCCTCCCTAGCAGTTTTTCAAATTACATCTGAATGTGGCTACTCTGAACATTATCATTCCAAGATAAAAAAAAAACAAAAAACAGAAAAAAACTGGTACACCATGTTTTTAGAAAATTTGTTATCCAAAGAAATGGAAAAATCCAAAGACATGATTAATTTTTATACATGTGATGATAAATATAAGGCTAATAATTCACTTTCTCATTACAAAGTGCTCCAGTGCAAAGGCCTAAGATTTTGTGGATAGAAATCAAATTCAAACAGCATGAAATTTTTTCTTAAAGCCTTTGTAGATTGGGAAGCACTTGATTACCTTTATAATCAAATAGGCCAGAATTGACAGAAGGCTGTTAAGTTTCATAGTATACTCCAAAAATAAGTTGCAAAAAAAAAATGGGGGGAAGTGGTCCTACATAGAAGAGTAGTATTGATGAAATGAAAAATCCCTTTTAACTCAAGATTTGTGCTATATCAGATAATTGGTCCCTTAATACCTTTAAGAATATAGCTGAAAAATTAATGTCACACCTCTATGACTTCAGAAAATTGCTTTTATTTAAAAGTTAAATGCTATATAACGAGAACTACATTAGCTTTAATGGCAGTCTGGATTGAATAGAAATTTATGACAAGTCAACATGTCTTTTAATTGAAATTTGGCCATGAGGAAAGACTTAAGAGTAATCAATTTTGCCCATTTCTTAATTTTAGTGGATTTTAGGACATTCCTACTTTGTTGCTATAGAACCTCTTGGAAAGATTTTTTGAAAGATCCATCTTTTCCCATGGGGCCAGTACTATTATAATTAAGGATTGAATTCCTGAAAAACTTGGCAGCAAATAGAAATGACCAATAGTATATCATAAAACTAAAGCTACAGTCATAATTATCTGCTCTATATATAGCTGCTAAGCCCTGAAAGATTTAGAAGACATTTTCTTTTAAAACTTTGTAATAACATAAAGATAGTAATATGCTCCAGTGCCTAAAGAGTGGAAATAAGCATGGTCCACATTGATCACCCAGGGAATCTAAATAGAATTTAAATCTAGGAAGTATCAATGCTTCCAATCCCTTTTGCCAACTTTTACTTAATATATTCTAATAAACATTTAGTGACTTTCCTTGCTTTAAAAATTAGAAGGTCCTTTTGAAATTGACTTGCATGGCCCTGGAAGTTTTAAATGATGCCTTTCCTTGTGGGTGGCCTTTTTATAGTTACTGAAAATCACTCCATTGACTAAAGAGTTAATTTCAAATTGCTTGTTAAATATTTGTTGGTGGAATTTCTTCTACACCTTTTTAAATGTAAGGGCTGATCAAATATTTCTTTGGCTCTGTTAGACTAAACCAGAATTACTACTATTAGAAAATTGAGTGCTGTTTTATGTGTTGTGCTATTCTGCCAAACTAAGTCTGTAACAGCTTTCGGAAGAAGCTTACAGAAAAGTTTTGGTATAGACAATTCTACACAGATATGATGGATGTTCTTTGTATGATTACTGCTTTTGAATAGAGGCCAAAAGTCCTATCCTTTCCTGCTCCAACTTCATCTTAAAACTAGTCTCATTTCACTTATAAGGAAATAATCCCATAGATTAAATGATTTGCTCAAGGTCTTTGGAGTGTCATAAATTTATGGACTAGAAAAGATTGATGTTCTGTCACTGTTTTGCATTTTTTACAAATGAAAAAACTAAGTAATTAAATCTGAAACTCAAAATCTAGTAAAAAAAATTATTTTTATGCCATTTCTTTAAACAGTGGGTGATACTGAACATTGCCTTCGGTTGTGGCCTGTTCCTAATAAAAGAATTTTAAAAAGAATTGTTACAACTTGGACCATGGACTGATGAGTCTCTCCCTAAGACAAATGGCTAAAAAATTTTTTTGAGACCTTCACTCTAGTAATCCATTTGTTGTGACTTGACCTGAAGGAGATATGCAGTGTGGAAAGAATGAAGGGTTGCCTTTGAAATGAAAGGTTGCAGGGCTTTTTTTTTTTTTTTTTTTTTAAGTCGACTATGAAAGAGTCAGTGCATGTTTTTCTTTAAACATAACAATATTAGGTGTTGGACATAGGCTCCTGGGAGGAACTAATTTGCATGTTGCATTAGATGAGAACAATTTAGCCTCATTATTTATGAATTTAGCAGATGTTTTACAAACAAATTTTTTGGTTATAAAAGTTTCCCAACCAAAAGGATGTCTTAAAAAAAAAAAAAAGTGGACCTTCAAGAGTGAGTTGAAGATAATTATATTAGTATCCATTGATTAAGAAAATACTTCTGACACTACCAGTATCTCAGTGGGTCCATGATCCTTTTGATGTGGAATGTTCCTTTGAGCAATTTAAATTGTAACCTATTGATACTTTCTCATCCTGTGTACCATTAGTCCATGCCTTCCTTTCAGTCCTCCATAGAAGATCCACTCTTATTCTGGAGACTTTAGATGATGGGCCTCATTACTGCATGTAGATGTTGATTTCTCTCCATGACTGACCCATTCATTCAATTTTTGGTCATTCTATTAATACTTGTGTTATGAATGCAATGTGTTCTTGGTCACATACTGCAACCTTTTCAGGAAGCTTCCCACCAAGCATTTCTCCAGTGCCCTTTGGGTGACCAGTAACTGATTTCCTCAGGGATTGTAGTATTTCATTATTTACATCCAAATAGCATCACCAGAAGAAAGAATTATTTTTTTTAGGGGGGTTTTGTAAGAAGGAGATTAGAGTTGTTGAAAGTACTGTCCATTTTTCCAAAGGCAAGCAAGTGCCTTCTTTCTTCTTCAGTTCTGAGCCCAGCTCATCCATATGCATTTTTATCACCAGAGCAGCTGAATTGGCCATCTATCCAACTGTTTGTCAAAGACTGAACAAGTCTTCTACATTGGTTTGTCCTACAAAGATAGTTTTAGGCCAAACTCAAGTGGGATTGTGAATCTTGTTTAGTAAAATGCTGGTATCTTATCTGCAAATAATAGTATGTGTTGTAAGAGACTGGCAAACTCAGTGAAGCATACCCTTTCCCTGTTATGTCTAAGTTGGTAATCGAAAGGGGCATAAAAGTTATTTCTGGCAAGAAATCTTATATGTTCTTGCCACATACATGTGGGACCCTTGGGTGGAGCCTTTATGATGACTTTCCTACCAAATAAATGCTTCCTTATGTCCTCACCATTTACGGGAATTATGATAGAGTATGGTTCTGCCTGTTGTGATATTTTTATCAGAAGTAACCCTGGCTTTGCATAAATTCTCAATATTTTGTAGAGATGAGAAAGGCATATGGGTTGGTCATTTGATATTTTCATGATCACCACTTTTTGGTAGTCATAATCCCATGTGTTTTGTGTGTTTGTTTTTTTAATCAGTATTTTTCTCTCCTTGAGATGTCTTGAAAAGAACATCAGTATCTTGGTGCCCTAATAATTGTACAAGTTGCCTTCAGCACAGACAGCCTCTGTGTATACTTGGCTTACTCCATTTTTTTTTTTTAGGGCCACTTTTACTTCCTCCAGCACAGTGTGGATTGTGATACTAGAAAATTTTATGTTGTGACAATATTGACAGATCTTTTGTGTTTTATATTGTCATCTTTTGAGTGTCATTCCTTAATGTTTTGGTGATGATCTTGCTTTAAATGGGTCTCTTGTCAGTCTTTCTGTAAACCCATTTTTCTCCACTGCCTCTTACTCCTTTATGAGGTGATAGTGCTGATACTCTTCACCATCCTTCTACACAAGATTTCAAAGATAAGTTTATACTTATAAACTGGTGTGGCCCTTGGCCACCATATTTTCACTTGGCATGGAGGATCAGGTATTTGTTGGCTGAGGCAATTTCTAAGTTCAGAAACTTTCAGTTGCTTATTCCACTTTCATAGAAAATGGTGCTGGTTTATACTGACATATATTACTTTAGTATCCATTATCCAGCATCAGTAGTTTACTAAGTAGTTTGAGTTAGAGTTCTTTTATTTGTATACAGTATCTTATTTTTATGCTAATTTGCTGCCATTTTTGATAATTTTTGACAGCCTCTCCTGTGCTTTTGCATTGAAATCATCAAGTATTTATAAAACATTTGTTTAAATGGAGTATCTTAAGTTCATATAATTTTTCTACTATCTTCTCTTAAACAAATGTTGTATAAGTTGCAAAATTATCTTTCTTTATAATGGTCTTTTCCCCTGTTTATCATGAACTCTGCCAAGTGAGATGACCAAGTATCCCAGGAAATTGTTTCTTGTTTTTGGATGCTTTATGAAACTATCTCTGCAAGTTTTTTTTAATCTTATAGTTTTAGCTCCTAGTTTATTTATAGCAAGAATTTCAATATTGATGTGATTCTTAGTTCTTTGTATAATATATTAATTTGGTCATTGGAGAAGTATCCCACTTTTAAGAATGTCAGCAGTTAAATCAATGTCTATAAGGTGGTCTTTGTGATTCTTAACATCCTTTGCTCCCTTTCCCACCATTCTTGTCAATGCCACTGAAGGGACAAAGAAGGGCCACCAGGATTGAGGGTCACTTTGTATTTTTCATAGTGGAACCTACTAGACCTTGCATAGCCCTTGAGAACTCAGGTTTGCCTCAGGGCAATTATGAGGCATCACAGTAGTACTTTAGTGGGGAAATACATGATCATAAAGTTTCTATGAATTCAGTAACACTTTTTAAATTAATTTGCATTTTATTAATCAATAATAACAGCTGTGTATGTTTGATAAATAATAGTCATTCATATTTGTAAAAAAATATGTTCATTATACAGAAAATGTGTTTGCTGCTTATACTGGTCACCCGCATATTTGTTGGAAATAAAGATGAAAGTGACAAAATCAGTGTCTTGTGGATTCTCAAACCCCGTGCAATAATCTCACTGGACTCCAAAGATCTCAGGCATAGAGAATGGAAAACATTTTTAGAGTGGTTTCAATGAAAAAATGTTGAGTTCCAAACAAAATTAGACCTTTAAGACATTTATCTTGGAATCTAAATTATTAAACTATGAGAGAACACACCTCAGGGTTTGGCCTAATCAGAGTACTGCTAATTAAGAATAACTTGTAGAAGAAAATATTAGTTAAAATGCTAACCATCCTTAAAGGTTGAATAAAACCCACTTACAAATTTTTTTTTTCCTCTACTATTAAAAAAAACTATTTCCTCCCATCTAATTCTTGAATCCTATTATCTCTTCTCTGATCTTAATTCTTGCTACATTCCCTAGTTCTTTATCCTACTACTTTCACTCTCACAGGCCCTTCCAATCATCATACATCAAGTCCTAGATTTACATCAAAAGCCACAGTACCCACTAGTTACTTGTCACCTCTGACCTCAACTAAACTTTTGAGACCTTAATTATCTATTCCTTGCATGATAAATACTACCTCCTCAAAAGTAAAAAAAAAAAAAAAATTCTCCCTCTTGAAACCTTCCTTAATTTTCTCTAGTTAGAAGTGCTCCACTCTATATCTCTCAAGACCCATGGCACAGAATACTGCCCAATGCTTTCACCTATATTTAAATGTACTGAGAGGAGATATGCATTCTTTATCTCTCTCAAACACAGAGATAACCAACATACCATCAGCCTCTGAAGGGAAGAAAAGGGCGCCCTTACATTGTGCCTGGGTTCTGCCTCCAAAAGGTAGAAGAAAGGAGGGAGCCTTACCATCATATCACCATCTCCTGCCTGGTCTTTAGCCTCTTTTGGGAGAGAAAAAGTCTCTAGTCATATTGGAAGGTATATTTAACACTTCATGGCCCACCCTTCAAATTTAGCCATTGCTAGGATGGAGCACTTAGAAATAAATTTCCTGGCTGAAGACATGTAGGTGTATAGGCGGCTTGTAGAGTTATTCCATCAATCTTGAACTGAAAAGACCCAGAAGCCATCTAGGCCAATCCATTCACAAAGGAATTCCCACTATAACGGCCTCTGCTGGAAGAAATGGGAATTGACCACTTCAGCCAAGCCATTGAACTCTTGGTCAACTCCAATAATTAAGGTTTTCCTTACATCAA
Source organism: Gracilinanus agilis (assembly GCF_016433145.1). NCBI lineage: Eukaryota > Metazoa > Chordata > Mammalia > Didelphimorphia > Didelphidae > Gracilinanus > Gracilinanus agilis. Next base: position 64,723,982 of record NC_058130.1, read on the forward strand.
GCCTAGTTGCTTGGTTCTACCCGATGGGACCAAACAATAAATCTAATCCCTCTTCCAAGTGACATCCCTTAAAATATTTGAGCATGGCTATCATGGCTCCTGTAAATATTTTTTTCTCTAAGCTAATTAGGTCTAGTTTCTTCAATTAATTCTGATATCATGAACTAAAAGCCCTAAACCATCCTAGTTCTCAACCCTGGCCAGTTTTTCAACATAATTCTCTAATGAGCAAAAGATGAAATGATCGAGGGAACAAAAGTTTGATCTGAGCATATTGATTAAGCAATGCATGCCAATTGCTTAACAATCAAGACCAAGCCCCTTCCTCAGTTTAGGGCTGGACCCCTAATGCAGAGATATAGATTTCATATATTAAAAACAATCTAATACGGCCAATTAAAAGGAAATGATTCAATAATAGGTAATCTGATTTCTAATTAGATGAAAGATTAGGAACTTTTGAAGTTAGGAAGGGAAGAGTGAACAGGTTCAATTCCCTGAAATCAGGAAAAAGAGGTCCTGCTCCCCAAGTCTCTGTAAACAATCCAAAGTACATGGAGGGGACAGCTAGGTGGCTCAGTGGATTGAGAGTCAGACCCAGAGATGGGAAGTCCTGGGTTCAAATATGATCTCAGACACTTCCCAGCTGTGTGACCCTGGGCAAGTCATTTTAACCCCCTTTGCCTAGCCCTTATCACTCTTCTTCCTTGGAGCCAATATACAGTATTGATTCTAAGAAGGAAGGTAAGGGTTATTTTTTTAAAAATACATGGAAATAATAACTGATCAATATGGGGCCATTTCTAGAAAAGACCTGGGTTGCTTGAGATGTACAATTATGAGAAAATTCTTTGAATCAATCTGAGGATCTGAATGCATTTCTGGTCAACATAATCTAGGTCCTTGGTTAAGGGTCTAAACAGCAGGTACGGGGAGTCCAATTTCCCAGCTTTGCAGGGCTAGATTTGAATAATGCAATAAGGTTTTTTCCCAGTTCCCACAACTGAATAAAGTTTTCTCAGAAGACAGAATTTGGATGAGGCCCATAATTGAATAGAAAGGGATCTAAGCTAGCTCCAAAATTGAGCCACAAGATGGAGTTAGTGTGGTTCCCTAAATTTCCACAATTAACCACTCAATGTCCTAATCCCCTCAAATTTTCTCCCATAGCTGTGGTGCATGATATGGATGCCTTGAATAGCAGAATTTAATGAATTGATTTGCCTATTAGAACTGAACCCAGTGAATATAATTTGTATACTCTGAATAGGCAATGTGGATGGGCAGGTTACTGAATGAATGAATATAAATCCTTGAGCAACAAGTCAAGTGTGTTTTAACTTTTTGTCAAGTTTTACCACCAATAATACCCTCCTCCTTCCTCACATGATGAAATAAGTACACAAGTGATTCTTTTTTTAAGATGGTATTTATAGTAACGGCTGAAATTGAGATTTAATCACTCATTGACTATTGTATATACCATCTTCTGGTTATACATATGAATGAAAATGATGTTAATACGAAAAGTGCCCAAGAATTAGCATGGTATACATAAATACATAGAAAGCTGACTTGGTGTCAGGAAATCTTGGGTTCATATCTCTACTCTGACACATACTGGGTAATTGTTTTTTAAATGTTCCATCCTAGCGAGGGCTGAATTTCAAGTGTGAGCAATGTGTTACTTATACTTTGCTTAGAATACTCAAGACCACTGTGGTAAATAGGAGACTATTTATCTACTTCAAAGGAATTCCATCTTACACTCTTTACCTACCATCATATTTGAAAATGCCAGTGTATACCTTGATGACTCTTAGTACTCTGAAGGGAGCCAGACTTAAGGGCAGAGGGACCAAGTATTGTAGAATGCTGAATTCAGAGAACATTTGCAGTGCTCGGGTAGCATGAAGATAACAGAATTTAACACTGAGTAATCAAGAATATATTTTTTTAAGTATAAAGCTATTGATCACATGATTCGATGGGATATGATTGGGGTTTTGGCTTTAAAAGATCACTATGGCAGATATGGAAATAGGTTTTGAACAATGGTACATGGATAATCCAGTGGAATTGCTTTTCAGCTCTCGGCGACCCCCCCCCCCCAAGAAGGGAAGAGGGGTGGGAAAAGTCATGAATCATGTAACCATGGAAAAATATCATTAGTTAATAAAAAAGAAAATATATTTGATGGGAAAATAAATTAAAAATAAAGTATGACACTACCAGATGACCTTGGATGAACTCTTTTTTTTAAAAACCCTTACCTTTTGTATTAGTATCAATTCCAAGGCAGAAAAATCAGGGTTAAATTACTTCCCCAGGGTGACACTGTTAGTCTGAGGCCATTGAGTGAACTCTTCACAGCATTGCATTCCACTTGATCTGGGCACATTTGGTAGCACTTAGCCTTATTGTAAAAATTCCTAGTGATGACTTTGCCCTGATTTCTCTGTCATTAATTGTTTTGTCTTCTATCACTATTTGACTTTAGTCACCCACAAAGGTGGTCATACCTTAGATCTCATATTTGGAAGTATAATAAACACTTATTAAGCACCTACTATTTTTCCAGGCACTGGGCTAAGCACTAGGAATACAAATTTAAAAAGACAAAGCTTACACTCCAATGGGGAAGACAGCACACAGAAGGAGCTGAAAGGGGAGGTGCTAGGGTATACCCAGCTTGGGCACATGATGTTCTGTGGAGTCCAAACCAGACAACTGATGGAAAGTGGTCCATCTCCAAAATCCTGTGTTCTGAAATCCCTTTCTCTGACAAGATGAAGGATGTCCTTCCAATTCTCCCCTCTGTTAATAATCTCAAGCATGTTCTTTAGCTGTCCTTATGACAGTCAGTCTTTGAACTCCTCCCTATCCTCTCTTCTCTCTACTATAATTCCTATTAGCTACAGAATAGTCTCCATCTTTTCCCCGTGGGCCTTACTTTGTTTTGCACAATAATTACTTCATCTTGCATTATTGTGAATATTCTTGCATATTATAGTTAAAGGACACAGCCTTCTTTGTCCATGTACTCTTGCTCTCCCCTGTGTCTGGAACACTCTTCCTTCTTAATTTTGCCTTCTGGCTTCCTTTAAAAACCAACTAAAAATATGATCTTTGTGACATGTTTGTTGCTGTACTTTCCTTGTAAGTATAGTGTTTAAAATTTTTCCCACTAATATTCATTAGAGAAATTGTCTTGTAGTTTTCTTTCTCTGTTTTTATACTCACAGGTTTAGTAAGTATCAAGATTATATCTGGGCTATCAAATGAAAAAACAAACAAACAACCAAAACCCCGTCTTTTATGGGAAGCCTTTCCCAAACCTTAATTCTTTTTTTTTTTTTTTTTTTTTTTTGGTTTTTTTTTATTTATTTATTTTAAACCCTTAACTTCTGTGTATTGACTTATAGGTGGAAGAGTTGTAAGGGTAGGCAATGGGGGTCAAGTGACTTGCCCAGGGTCACACAGATGGGAAGTGTCTGAGGCCGTATTTGAACCTAGGACCTCCAGTCTCGAGGCCTGGCTGTCAATCCACTGAGCTACCCAGCTGCCCCCCCAAACCTTAATTCTAATGCCTTCTCTTCATTAATTATTCCCTATTTATCCTGTGTATAGTTTATATACATATACATATACATATATATATATATGCATCAACCCTGGTGGGGTAGAACACCAGCCCTCAAGTAAGGAAGACTCATCTTCCTGAGTTCAAATTCTGTCTCAGACACTTATTAGCTGTCTGACCCTGGGCTAGTCATTTCACCCTGTTTGTCTTGGTTTCTTCATCTGTAAAATGAGCTAGAGAAGGAAATGGTATACCACTTCAGTATCTTTGCCAAGAAAATCCAGCCTGCCATGACTGAATAATAGCAACAATATATATTTGTTCACATATTGTCTCTCCCCATCATATTGTGACTCCTTGAGGGCAGAGACGAGACTGTCTTTTGCCTCTTTTTGTATCCATAGCACAGGCACATAGGTGTTTAATAAATGTTTATTGATGGATCATATTTATGTCATATACAACAACTTTTTTGAATGGCAAAGTTCATCTTATCTAAACCTAGTATCTTCCCAGTAACTAAAAAGTAGGGCTTTGCATAGCCTTTGTTAAATTGAATTGAGTTGTTCATTTTCTTCAGCTCTGCTCCTGAATTTCTTTTATCTTTCCAGATTGACTCTTAGTTAAGTTAGAAAGTAATTTAAGTTGCTTAATAAGTTAACTAAAGTTAGAAAGTAACTCCCTTAGTTACTTTCTTTCTCCAGACTTATCCTAGAATTCTGAAGAGAACGCTATTGGAGAAAAACTGACTGGATCCACCACAAACTAATACTACAAAACCTTACGGGGGGTATAGCAATATTTGTATTTATCACCATTTCATTTTCTACCAAATGCCCCACATAACATTTTTCATATATTCTTTTCTCTCCCCAAGCTTCCAATTCTAATTTCTCACCTTCCTTTTTACCAAATGACTTTACCTTTCATTTTCTGAGCAGATTTAGTTTCCAACTTCTTCCATGTCATCCCTATACCATTCATCTATGTCCTCCTACTATATATACATTCTTAGATGATGAGTTGTCCCTCTTCCTTGCTGAGGCTAATCCTTCTATGAAAGTCTTATATTTTATCCCTTCCTGTTTTCTTTGGGACCTTGTTCCCTCAATTATCCCCTCTATCTCAAGTCTTTTTTTTTTTTTTTTCACCATCTCTATTGCCTCCTTTAGTTTGGTTATATTCAGGCTACTTCTCTCTTAAACTAGTCCATCTTGACTATGGTTTCTTCCTCTCTCACCTGTTCTTTTTCCCTGCTCAAATTTTGAAAGAGTGTAGTTTACCTCTGCTTCCTTACTGTTTAAATCCTTTAAAATCTAATTTTCATCCCCTCTATTGAAACTGCTTTCTCCAAAATCACTTTAAAAATCATTGTCATTTTTTTGTGGGGGGAGGGTAGGAGATCCTCATCTTCTATAACCTCTCTGTAGCATTTGATAGTATCAGTGATTAATCTTTCTAGGGCCAAGGCTATCATAACACTATATTCTCATGGTTATTCTATTACATATCTGATAACTTCTCTTTTGCTAGTCTTTCTCTTATTTTTTTAATATGGCATTCCCCAGATGATATGAGGATGACTTAGAAAATCCCAGAGGTTCCATGAAAAAGTTAATTGAAGCACCTAATTACTTCAGTAAAATAGCAGGTTATTAAAAAGACTGAAAATAATAATAATATAAGGAACCAGGGAAGTGCCATGATTCAATCTCAGTTTTACCTTATAGAAACATTCAGCAATTTGTTTCGGATTGAATCTAAAAATCACATTTGTCATGATAATAGCTTTTTCTCCCCAAAAGATCATAAAATGGATGCAGAAGATGACAATATGGACATTCAAAGAGACTTTTATACTGTCCATTTCTACAGAGGTTGTTGTCACAGGATTAGAATTTATCCTTTTCAGGACCAAATTGCTTTATATCATCAGCATCTCATTATATGGTAACACTGAGAAATGTACAAGAGAAACAAATAGTTAATGTGTTGGTGGTATTCTGACTCATTTTTACCTATTTGATCTGCCCAGTACATATTTTGTTTTAACCATTTGCCTTTAAACAACTCTTTGAGCTTATTTGAAATGAAATAAATCCAAGGAGTCTTTGAATATATATATATATTTTTATATTGTATATGTGATATATATATATATATACGAACATTTTATATATGAACTTAGATGTTTATATTAGTGATGGCATCTCTGTAAGTCACATTTCCCTCCTCCAGCAGGAAAAAAAAAATTTCTTCAGCAAGATTTGCAGTGCTAATCTCAGAGCAGCTTTCTGTGTTGCTCATTCAAACTCTTCTGTAGAGTGGATTCTTGTTCAGGAACAGATTGAAGGAGTCAACCTCCAAAGTAAAGAACATGTAGTCCAACTTCTTAACCCATTACTGGTGAGGAAACTGAGGCACAAATAGACTTGCCAAATTTCACATAAGGGAGTAAATCTTAATAATAGGTATAATATGAACCCACGAGCCAGGCAACTTCAGAACTAGTTCTTGTACCAAGCTGCCTCCAGAATCTTACAGATGGTAGGCAACTTAATATAGTTTTATTGGGGCCCGCCAGGCAGCAAAATGGATAGCGAGTCAAATCTGGAGTCGGGAGAACTCTGGATTGATTCTGGCCTCTAACACTTCCTAGCCCTGTGTCCCTGGACAAGTCACTTAACCCCCATTGCTTAGCTCTTACCCCTCAGTCTTAGAGCTGTAACTAGGGTGGAAGATAAGGGTTTTTTAAAAATACAACTTTATCCAACTGAATCAATATAATTGGCCAAGAGGAGATTCTGTCCATATTTTGAGGGAACTAGGACAAAAGCCAGAATAGCAGGGAAGAGCGGTTTCCTCCCGGTATCTCGACAAGCACACGAGATACACTTCCAGAGCCATTTAGGCTTCGGCCCGGCGCAATCTTACTGCGCAGGATCAAACGAAGTCCAGAAGACACGCTCCCAACTTCACAGTAACTGCCTCCACAACAGACGACTTGCGCAAGCGTCATGGACGTTGGCGGTCAAGTCTTCCTATTGCGCACGCGCCTGGCTCCAAGCTTCCCCCCCACTCTCTGATTCCCCTTCCACTTCCTGTTATTCCTTCCGGGTCAACCAGAGTAGCTGCGCTTCTACTTCTGGTGGGAGGCGAAGGTTTGGAGTAACTTCAGCTTCCGGTGGAAACGGCGTGTTGGTGCAGTCAGCCCCGCGGACAGCTCGAGCACCATGGTAAGTGAAAGGAGGGGAGCGGAGCGAGGAGGGCTTAAGAGCAGGAGATCTCTGACACCCAGAGAAAACGTCCGGAGAAAGGGGGCGGTGTATTAGACTGGGAGAGATATTAACGGGCTGCATGTTTGGGGAACGGCCCTCCGCACCAGATTGGATGTGGGGAAAAGGAGAGGATGAGGATGAGGACTGCGAGGATGGAGTGGTCTTCCACAGGGATAAGGACATTAGGGAAGGAGAATGAATTCCATCTTGTACATGTCTCTAGTTTGATATTTTAGCAGGTAGTTAAAAATGAGAGATTAGAGGTCAGCAGAGAGGTTGGGACTAGATATAGATTTGAGGTTCATCAACATAGATAGGGTTATTGAATCCATGGGAAGGCGATGGGATCACACACAATAGTATGTGTATGTATGTATATGTATTTATACGTGTGTGCATATATATACATATATAATATTTTTAAAAAAGAAGGTCCATGATATAGAGCCTTGGAAGCACCCACAAGTTATGGGCGTGACCTGGATGAAGATTCAGCAAAGGAGACTGAGAAACAGTTGATTCTTTAGGTAGGTGGAGAAAGACAGTAGAGTGGTATCCTAAGAGCCTAGATTGGGGGTCGATGATTGACAGTGTCACAGGCTGCAGAGAGGTCAAGAAGGTTGAAGATTGAGAAAGGGCCATTAGATTTGATAATTAAAAGATCACCTGTAAATTTGAAGGCTACAGTTTCATTTGAATGTTGTAGTTGGAGGCCAGACTGTAAAGAGTTTAAGAAGAGAGTGAGAGGAAAGGAATGGAGGCCCCTATTTTGTCAAATGGCCTTCTCAGGGAAGTTATGCAAAGGCAGGAGAGCTAAGGGATAAGAGCTTTTAGAAATGGATAGACCAAGTGAGAGTTTTTTGAAGCAGAAATTAGTGTTAGGCCAACACCATACACCTTATTCCACAATACATTCTAAATGGATATTTGACATTAATATTAAAGATCATATTAAGAAATTAAAGAAGTAAATCTCTTACAGCCATGGTTGGAAATATATTCTTTTTTTTCTTAAACTCTTTCCTTTTGTCTTAGATTCTAAGATTAAGACAGAAGAGTGGGAAGGGTGAGGCAATTGGGATTAAGTGATTTATTTGCCCAGGGGTTAGACAGCTAGGAAGTATCTGAGGCCACATTTGAACCCAGGACCTCCTGTCTCCAGGCCTGGCTCTCTATCCATTGAACCATCTATCTGGCCCAGGAGATGTATTCTTAACCAAACTAGGTTATAGAGGTAGTTTAAAGACATAATTTTGATTATATGAAACTGAAAAGCTTCTACCCAGAAAAAATTGATATAAACAGGATAAGAAGGGTAACAACAAATTGGGAAAGAAAATCTTTGTAGCAAACTTCTCTGATAAAAGATTTGGTGTCCAAGACATAAATAATTGATAAATGGGTAGAGATAGATATGTCTATATGTGTATGTGCAAATATATGTATGTATGTATACATATATTGTTTAATGCATGATTTCTAAAATTAAGGGTTTTTTCTCTGGCAAAGTTGAACTTTCCTTCCCACCTTCCCCCATCATTGAAAGAGGCAAAAGAAACAGCTGCTTGTCACTATATGCATAGTCACCCTTACTGTATAACTTTTTCTCTAGAAGTTTACAGTCTTGTTGGTGAAAAAATTTAAGAAAAACAAAGCATATACAGTTAAACTTAAATACTAAACTTTATTGTTTGTGACCATAACTTTGGTAGGAATTCAGTGTGAACTAGAGTGGTAGCAAGGAAGGTTTACAAAATTGAGGGAGAAAATCTAGGAGGCCAAAGAAGCTCACTTCACGGTAGCTCTCACTTGGCAGTTCTGTATATTTATTCTCCATGATTACTGCGACTGGAAATCTTCTGTTTGAAAAATAGAGGACAGTATTACATCATAAATTATTTGGATACTATTCTTTTTATTCTGTTTTATAATAATTCTGAAGTTCCTTAATTATTTTTTTTGTCACTGTTTATTTAGCATGGTAGTCAATCTTGTATCCTAGCGGGGGATCATTCCTGAATTTTGTTACCTTGTTGTTTTTATTCACAAATTGAATAGGCCCTGTTTTATGTTTGTATTTAACTACCCTTGTTATGTAGAACTGTGTTCAGCTAAACAATATATTCAGAAAACATGAACAATCTTTTCTCTTCTCCATAGGCTCGAAATGCAGAAAAGGCCATGTAAGTACCAACTTTTTTTCAAATTGAAATATGCTTCTGGAACTTCTAGTTTTCACTTTAAATTAGGAGAGCTTTGAGAATGATTATCTTTTTACATACTTTTCATACTTATTTAACGAGCCATAGAAGTAGACTTTAGGAAATTTTATGATCTATTCCCAAATTCACTGGTGTGTCCTTCTCACTATCATTTCCATTTAATGTTTAGTAAATAGCCAACAGAAAGTGAGTAGCAATGCCTTTCACTTTAAGGGGAAAGCATTTATATAGATTGGGAATTCCTAGAGTAGGTATTCAAGATGTGGAGGTTATTCTTATTACCAAAAATAGAGAAGTATGAACACTCTGTAGTCGATAGTACCCCTCTTTCTTATATAACTCTTAGTTGTTGCATATATTTGTGAATGTTAAAATAAAGAAGTGATGGTTTGTCTAGGCACCGGAATGGACATAATAGAATTCCTGACAGCATACTACTACCCCACAACTACCTTCTTACCATGTTTAGTCATTGTATGTTTTTTTAGTCATTATGTTCATGAGTAACTTGAACTCTAATACCATATTAGGATGATTCACTTAACTCACAGTTGGTCAGCATAATGGGAAATCTTTGAAAGTAAACTCATGGAATTTTTTCTTCTAATTTTAGGACGGCTTTGGCGAGATTTCGCCAAGCTCAACTTGAGGAAGGGAAAGTTAAGGTTGGTTTACATTATTTTTATTTGTTAAATTCTAATGTGTTACAAATAGATTCAACAGTCTCCTCTTTCGGGTCATGTTTGACATTTACTGCTCCAGAATTCCTATGTGGCCTCTATTCATAGTATTTGCAGGTCCTACAAGTTCTCATATTTGAGTTCCTAATACCATCTATAACTAAAGAACTAGTTAAGAATCATAAATTAACAAATGTGATGAGATCAGTGTTTCATCCAGCCCACCAGTCTATCTCTGATAGTGGCAACGAACGACCATGTCGTCTTTACCCAAGATATACTTTAAAGGAACCCCCCCCCCCCATGTCCTTCCTTCCTCCAGTAATAGCTGTTATAAAATTGGGTTAAGGAGAGAGAAGCTCAGAAACATAAACTAAGGCACCTAGACTCACCTGAAATAGACTTAGTAAGCCAGGCTGAGGCTAAGGCCCTTTTGCTTGAATTAAAGTTCATAAATAGGTTTGAGATTGCCAAATGTGGAGGCTCAACACAACTGTAAACAGTTTTTAAAATGATATGTTTTGGGTAAGTGTTGCACCAGCATAATATTTTTCTGCCATTTAGGAACGAAGACCTTTTCTTGCCTCTGAATGTAATGAGCTACCGAAAGCAGAAAAATGGCGACGACAGGTATGTTTGATATGGATGAGTATTGGTTTGTCATATAACTAAACAGCTAGTGATTTTATTAAAAATAAATATGGAAATTATGGCTGTGTGCATATACAGATATTGGCGCCCATCATAAGAGTCAATAACTGTGAGAAGAGGAAAGTACTTTAGCATTCCTCTTTATTTTACACATGAGGAAACCAAAACCAAGAACGGTCGTTGGGAACTTTGTTTTTATTCATTTAATGGTCTTATATGCTATTCTTTTCACTGTTTATAGCATTGTTATATATAATTTAATACTGGAATACTGTTCCCATTTCCTCCACTAACATCTTNTTTCTTCAGCAAGATTTGCAGTGCTAATCTCAGAGCAGCTTTCTGTGTTGCTCATTCAAACTCTTCTGTAGAGTGGATTCTTGTTCAGGAACAGATTGAAGGAGTCAACCTCCAAAGTAAAGAACATGTAGTCCAACTTCTTAACCCATTACTGGTGAGGAAACTGAGGCACAAATAGACTTGCCAAATTTCACATAAGGGAGTAAATCTTAATAATAGGTATAATATGAACCCACGAGCCAGGCAACTTCAGAACTAGTTCTTGTACCAAGCTGCCTCCAGAATCTTACAGATGGTAGGCAACTTAATATAGTTTTATTGGGGCCCGCCAGGCAGCAAAATGGATAGCGAGTCAAATCTGGAGTCGGGAGAACTCTGGATTGATTCTGGCCTCTAACACTTCCTAGCCCTGTGTCCCTGGACAAGTCACTTAACCCCCATTGCTTAGCTCTTACCCCTCAGTCTTAGAGCTGTAACTAGGGTGGAAGATAAGGGTTTTTTAAAAATACAACTTTATCCAACTGAATCAATATAATTGGCCAAGAGGAGATTCTGTCCATATTTTGAGGGAACTAGGACAAAAGCCAGAATAGCAGGGAAGAGCGGTTTCCTCCCGGTATCTCGACAAGCACACGAGATACACTTCCAGAGCCATTTAGGCTTCGGCCCGGCGCAATCTTACTGCGCAGGATCAAACGAAGTCCAGAAGACACGCTCCCAACTTCACAGTAACTGCCTCCACAGCAGACGACTTGCGCAAGCGTCATGGACGTTGGCGGTCAAGTCTTCCTATTGCGCACGCGCCTGGCTCCAAGCTTCCCCCCCACTCTCTGATTCCCCTTCCACTTCCTGTTATTCCTTCCGGGTCAACCAGAGTAGCTGCGCTTCTACTTCTGGTGGGAGGCGAAGGTTTGGAGTAACTTCAGCTTCCGGTGGAAACGGCGTGTTGGTGCAGTCAGCCCCGCGGACAGCTCGAGCACCATGGTAAGTGAAAGGAGGGGAGCGGAGCGAGGAGGGCTTAAGAGCAGGAGATCTCTGACACCCAGAGAAAACGTCCGGAGAAAGGGGGCGGTGTATTAGACTGGGAGAGATATTAACGGGCTGCATGTTTGGGGAACGGCCCTCCGCACCAGATTGGATGTGGGGAAAAGGAGAGGATGAGGATGAGGACTGCGAGGATGGAGTGGTCTTCCACAGGGATAAGGACATTAGGGAAGGAGAATGAATTCCATCTTGTACATGTCTCTAGTTTGATATTTTAGCAGGTAGTTAAAAATGAGAGATTAGAGGTCAGCAGAGAGGTTGGGACTAGATATAGATTTGAGGTTCATCAACATAGATAGGGTTATTGAATCCATGGGAAGGCGATGGGATCACACACAATAGTATGTGTATGTATGTATATGTATTTATACGTGTGTGCATATATATACATATATAATATTTTTAAAAAAGAAGGTCCATGATATAGAGCCTTGGAAGCACCCACAAGTTATGGGCGTGACCTGGATGAAGATTCAGCAAAGGAGACTGAGAAACAGTTGATTCTTTAGGTAGGTGGAGAAAGACAGTAGAGTGGTATCCTAAGAGCCTAGATTGGGGGTCGATGATTGACAGTGTCACAGGCTGCAGAGAGGTCAAGAAGGTTGAAGATTGAGAAAGGGCCATTAGATTTGATAATTAAAAGATCACCTGTAAATTTGAAGGCTACAGTTTCATTTGAATGTTGTAGTTGGAGGCCAGACTGTAAAGAGTTTAAGAAGAGAGTGAGAGGAAAGGAATGGAGGCCCCTATTTTGTCAAATGGCCTTCTCAGGGAAGTTATGCAAAGGCAGGAGAGCTAAGGGATAAGAGCTTTTAGAAATGGATAGACCAAGTGAGAGTTTTTTGAAGCAGAAATTAGTGTTAGGCCAACACCATACACCTTATTCCACAATACATTCTAAATGGATATTTGACATTAATATTAAAGATCATATTAAGAAATTAAAGAAGTAAATCTCTTACAGCCATGGTTGGAAATATATTCTTTTTTTTCTTAAACTCTTTCCTTTTGTCTTAGATTCTAAGATTAAGACAGAAGAGTGGGAAGGGTGAGGCAATTGGGATTAAGTGATTTATTTGCCCAGGGGTTAGACAGCTAGGAAGTATCTGAGGCCACATTTGAACCCAGGACCTCCTGTCTCCAGGCCTGGCTCTCTATCCATTGAACCATCTATCTGGCCCAGGAGATGTATTCTTAACCAAACTAGGTTATAGAGGTAGTTTAAAGACATAATTTTGATTATATGAAACTGAAAAGCTTCTACCCAGAAAAAATTGATATAAACAGGATAAGAAGGGTAACAACAAATTGGGAAAGAAAATCTTTGTAGCAAACTTCTCTGATAAAAGATTTGGTGTCCAAGACATAAATAATTGATAAATGGGTAGAGATAGATATGTCTATATGTGTATGTGCAAATATATGTATGTATGTATACATATATTGTTTAATGCATGATTTCTAAAATTAAGGGTTTTTTCTCTGGCAAAGTTGAACTTTCCTTCCCACCTTCCCCCATCATTGAAAGAGGCAAAAGAAACAGCTGCTTGTCACTATATGCATAGTCACCCTTACTGTATAACTTTTTCTCTAGAAGTTTACAGTCTTGTTGGTGAAAAAATTTAAGAAAAACAAAGCATATACAGTTAAACTTAAATACTAAACTTTATTGTTTGTGACCATAACTTTGGTAGGAATTCAGTGTGAACTAGAGTGGTAGCAAGGAAGGTTTACAAAATTGAGGGAGAAAATCTAGGAGGCCAAAGAAGCTCACTTCACGGTAGCTCTCACTTGGCAGTTCTGTATATTTATTCTCCATGATTACTGCGACTGGAAATCTTCTGTTTGAAAAATAGAGGACAGTATTACATCATAAATTATTTGGATACTATTCTTTTTATTCTGTTTTATAATAATTCTGAAGTTCCTTAATTATTCTTTTTGTCACTGTTTATTTAGCATGGTAGTCAATCTTGTATCCTAGCGGGGGATCATTCCTGAATTTTGTTACCTTGTTGTTTTTATTCACAAATTGAATAGGCCCTGTTTTATGTTTGTATTTAACTACCCTTGTTATGTAGAACTGTGTTCAGCTAAACAATATATTCAGAAAACATGAACAATCTTTTCTCTTCTCCATAGGCTCGAAATGCAGAAAAGGCCATGTAAGTACCAACTTTTTTTCAAATTGAAATATGCTTCTGGAACTTCTAGTTTTCACTTTAAATTAGGAGAGCTTTGAGAATGATTATCTTTTTACATACTTTTCATACTTATTTAACGAGCCATAGAAGTAGACTTTAGGAAATTTTATGATCTATTCCCAAATTCACTGGTGTGTCCTTCTCACTATCATTTCCATTTAATGTTTAGTAAATAGCCAACAGAAAGTGAGTAGCAATGCCTTTCACTTTAAGGGGAAAGCATTTATATAGATTGGGAATTCCTAGAGTAGGTATTCAAGATGTGGAGGTTATTCTTATTACCAAAAATAGAGAAGTATGAACACTCTGTAGTCGATAGTACCCCTCTTTCTTATATAACTCTTAGTTGTTGCATATATTTGTGAATGTTAAAATAAAGAAGTGATGGTTTGTCTAGGCACCGGAATGGACATAATAGAATTCCTGACAGCATACTACTACCCCACAACTACCTTCTTACCATGTTTAGTCATTGTATGTTTTTTTAGTCATTATGTTCATGAGTAACTTGAACTCTAATACCATATTAGGATGATTCACTTAACTCACAGTTGGTCAGCATAATGGGAAATCTTTGAAAGTAAACTCATGGAATTTTTTCTTCTAATTTTAGGACGGCTTTGGCGAGATTTCGCCAAGCTCAACTTGAGGAAGGGAAAGTTAAGGTTGGTTTACATTATTTTTATTTGTTAAATTCTAATGTGTTACAAATAGATTCAACAGTCTCCTCTTTCGGGTCATGTTTGACATTTACTGCTCCAGAATTCCTATGTGGCCTCTATTCATAGTATTTGCAGGTCCTACAAGTTCTCATATTTGAGTTCCTAATACCATCTATAACTAAAGAACTAGTTAAGAATCATAAATTAACAAATGTGATGAGATCAGTGTTTCATCCAGCCCACCAGTCTATCTCTGATAGTGGCAACGAACGACCATGTCGTCTTTACCCAAGATATACTTTAAAGGAACCCCCCCCCCCCCATGTCCTTCCTTCCTCCAGTAATAGCTGTTATAAAATTGGGTTAAGGAGAGAGAAGCTCAGAAACATAAACTAAGGCACCTAGACTCACCTGAAATAGACTTAGTAAGCCAGGCTGAGGCTAAGGCCCTTTTGCTTGAATTAAAGTTCATAAATAGGTTTGAGATTGCCAAATGTGGAGGCTCAACACAACTGTAAACAGTTTTTAAAATGATATGTTTTGGGTAAGTGTTGCACCAGCATAATATTTTTCTGCCATTTAGGAACGAAGACCTTTTCTTGCCTCTGAATGTAATGAGCTACCGAAAGCAGAAAAATGGCGACGACAGGTATGTTTGATATGGATGAGTATTGGTTTGTCATATAACTAAACAGCTAGTGATTTTATTAAAAATAAATATGGAAATTATGGCTGTGTGCATATACAGATATTGGCGCCCATCATAAGAGTCAATAACTGTGAGAAGAGGAAAGTACTTTAGCATTCCTCTTTATTTTACACATGAGGAAACCAAAACCAAGAACGGTCGTTGGGAACTTTGTTTTTATTCATTTAATGGTCTTATATGCTATTCTTTTCACTGTTTATAGCATTGTTATATATAATTTAATACTGGAATATTGTTCCCATTTCCTCCACTAACATCTTACTCCAATGTTGTTTTGTGGTGTAGGGGTGAACCCGAGTTCTAAAAGGTTGTGCCTTCTAGAGCACAAATTTTGACAGGTCCTGCCAATTTGGAAGGGCTGCATATTGTATTGGGTTACATTTGCCCAGTAGCAAACTGTGTGCCTGTTGTCCATTGACTATGTTAGCTAAGTTTAAAGCAGGCTCATCAGTAAAAGGCCTGCTCCATTAGGTGGTGATTTTTTCAAAAATCATAAGTTAGAGAAAAAAATGACCTGAAAATTGGTACAATTTGAGGAAAACCTGCATTTTCCAGTTTGAGAGAAAGTGATTTTATTAATTTCCTCAGCCTTTATGAAGACTTATTTAGCAGGATTTTTTTAAGTCCTATATTACCCCAATAAAGTTATTAATCTTAGTAGTATCCTAGAATTGTATGTCATTATCTAAGTTATTTTTGGCTTCTTAAAGAATCAGTACTTTAAGAGATTTTTTTTCTTGAATGATTCAAAACTATGCAAAAATGTTTTTGTTTGCTGCAGATTATTGGAGAGATCTCAAAAAAAGTGGCACAAATTCAAAATGGTAAGTTAAATTTTATTCTTAATTCAATACTTTTTTATTTAACAGTAGCAAAGACCTTGTAAATAGGCACTAGAAATGCAAAGGTGAAAAAGAACACAGTTGCTACCTTCAGAGAGCTTATATTTTAGTGACTATAAATATAAGTTAAAGGGTTTGATTCAGGGAGGAGCTCAGGTTTGATATAGTAGAGTTTAAACAAATGGGTACACAAACCCAGAGTAGAGGGTATAGGAAAAGGCATTGGGAATATGTGTCTTCCCTGGTTTAGAAAGGAAAATCAGTCAGCAACTATTCATTGGGCATCTGGGTGGCTCAGTGGATAGAGTGCCAGGCCTGGAATTGAGAGGACCTGGGTTCAAATTTGAACGCAAGACACTTCCTACCTATGTGACTCTGGGTAAGTCACTATTTGCCCAGCCCTTTCCCATCTTTCTTAGAGTTGTTACTAAGATAGAAAGTAAGGATTAAAAATGAAAAAACAAAAACAAAAGTCCCCCAAAACAACAACCTTATATTAATTAATTGTCTTCTACATGCAAAGCACTGGGTTAAATGCTGGGGGGTATAAAGAAAAGCAATAACATTTTGAATCAAATGCAATTTGTTTTATAGTTGAAACCTCAGGTTGCCTCATGTGCCAGCTGGGTGTTCTTATGTCTCATACCTGAGCTTACTGGTAGATTTGAAAAATAGAATAACTTGATTACTAGACTATTCCTCATGTTGCAACTCTAGTTGTTTCCTGTTTTACCTGTTTTTATGTAGTTAACGATGAATAAAATATGTCTTGTTAGCATGTTTCCTGAGTATTGGAGAGGTTGTTTTATTAATAACTCTTTTCAAATTATTGTACAAGTTTCCTCCTAGATGAATTTTGTTGGCAAAGGTGATTTTTGCTTATGGAAGAATGAATGTTGTGAATGTTGTCTTTTCATTGATGTTAAATGTTTGGGTTTTTTTGCAACTTTAACTTCTATAGTATCCTAATTATGGCCCCCAAATTAAGAGCTCTCTTACTTATGTACTTACTGATTGAGTAATGGAGGAATAATGTACTTTATACACTTTACTTCCCCCAATATTTACTGCAGTGACTTAACTCTGGTAGCTGATAGTTAAAGACAAGACAACATTTGGGGAAATTCTTAGGTTATAGATTTGATATTTAACTGTTTTTTCCTTCTCAAGAAGACCTAAATGGGGAAATAAATAAAAAGAAATTACAATTTAACTGAAATTGTTATTGTTTTCACTTTTAGCTGGTTTGGGTGAATTCAGAATTCGGGACCTGAATGATGAAATTAATAAACTCCTAAGAGAGAAAGGACACTGGGAGGTTCGAATAAAGGAACTGGGAGGTCCTGATTATGGAGTAAGTAAAATGAAATTTGAAAAGAATTTGTTGAAAAAGCATATCTTGGATAAAGAAAATTCACAAAAAGCATTATAAAAAACTTTTTAAATTGTTATATATATACACTGACCTTTCAAGTTAATTTTTTTTTTTAAGTTTCCATTCAATATTTGAAATTGAATTCAGAGCAGCTGAGTGGCTCTGTGGATAGAGAGCCAGGTCTAGAGACAAAAGTTCAAATCTGACCTCAGATATTTCCTAGCTTTGTGACCCTGGGCAAGTCACTTAACCTCAGTTGCCTAGTCCTTACTGTTCTGCCTTGGAACTGATACTTGTTACCTTCTGTAAGAATATAAAAATTAAAATTTTTATGTTAATATGAAAGTTCTAAAGTAATATTGTAATGGCCTATTTAAAAATATTATAGCTTAAATCAAAATGACTTTTAGTAGCTTTATTTACAAAGAGGTGGAAAGAGTAAAAGTGGAGAAATGTAAGAAGGTAGAGAAAATGTCTAGCCCAGTGATGAGCTAACTACAGCCCTTGGGCCAGATGTGGCTCCCTAAAATGTTCTATCCGGCCATACGACATTATTCCTAATCTGACAAATACAATGAGTAGGATACAATACAAATGAAACTTTGAAAGAGTTGCCTTAGAAACAAACCGACAGATGAGCATTTCCTTTCCTTTGGACCCCTCTTTAAAAAGTTTGCCCATCACTGGTCTAGCCCATCACCCTAAGTGTTGCTCCAGTGTCTGGCTCAGCCCTGGCAGGGCTTGGTAACTTTCAGCCAAAGTACACAATGGGTCTTCAGCAAGGGTTCCACCCATTCAGCCTTCTCCAGGAAAGGAAGGCCTCTCTGGAACCAGTCCCTCCAGAAACCAGGAAAGGAAGGCCAGCTATTCACCCAGCAAGCCCATGCAGGATCCCAAGATGAACTCCAAAAGGAGAAGTCACAAGGCAAAGTCCAAAAGCCTAAGTCACCAGGCGAAGGCCAAGTCTAAGTCCAAGTCCCCTGGATAGGAAGTTCAAGACTTTTTATACATCACTTCCTGTTACTCCCCCACTTTATGGGAACCGCTGGCAGTCTTTTAATTTGCCTAGCACTGCCCAGGGGTGGTCAGTGGCCTCTGGTGTAGTCACCCACTCTGCCAAGTGACTTGTGAACTCTCATACTTAGTGTTAATTAGGGGTGCTTACGGTTTTTGATTGATTAATTTAAAAGTTGATGATTAGGGGCAGCTGGGTAGCTCAGTGGATTGAGAGTCAGGCCTAGAGATGGGAGGTCCTAGGTTCAAGTCTGGCCTTAGACACTTCCTGGCTGTGTGACCCTGGGCAAGTCACTTGACTCCCATTGCCCACCCTTACCACTCTTCCACCTATGAGCCAATACACAGAAGTTAAGGGTTTAAAAAAAAAAGTTGATGATTGATAGACAAAGAGTTTGATTCGCTCTTCATACTTCTAAGATAGAAGGCAAAGGTTTAAAAAGAAAAATAAATTGATCGAATTCATACAGTCTAAAAAAAGTGACGGGCTTTCATATTTCATCAGAATGCTTAATACTTCTGTGGTCTGGACCCTCTTCCCATCCCTTGTTCTAAACAGCCAATAGTAATTGCCCAGAGGACTTGAATTTGGACCTGACCCATTGTTCTATAGGCAGCAGCATTGAAAGTCTTGGGTGAATGAACCAGTGATTTTCCATTTTCAAGATGGCAAACATCATGGCTTTTCTTTT
The DNA here is from genome assembly GCF_016433145.1 of Gracilinanus agilis. Classification (NCBI taxonomy): domain Eukaryota; kingdom Metazoa; phylum Chordata; class Mammalia; order Didelphimorphia; family Didelphidae; genus Gracilinanus; species Gracilinanus agilis. The sequence goes on from NC_058130.1 coordinate 64,743,238, forward strand.
AGAGTGGCAAAGTGAAATTATGCAAAGACAGGAAAACACAATACACACAGTGACTACAATAATGTAGTCAGTACCTAATTTGTTCTACCAATCCTCATGGCTTAAGCTCAAGGCCCTTCACTATTCTGATTGCCCTTTTCTGTACTCTTCCAACTTGTGAATGTCCTTTTTAAACCATGGCGCTCATAACTAACTACACATAGTAGAGTGGGTCTGTCTATCACTTCCCTGTTCCTAGAAGCTGCTATACCCCTCCTCATAATGCAACCAGAGATTGCATGAGCCATATTTAGCTGCTGATTCATTGAGCTTGCTGTCCATTAAAACCCCAGATCTTTTTTCAGAACAACTCCTGTTTATCCATGCTTCCCTTATTTTTTTGTACCCAAGAAACTATATTTATCCCTCTTGAATTTTATCTTATTAGATTCAACTCAGTGTTAAAGCTTCTTAAGATTTTGGTAGCTTTCCTCTGGTGTTAGCTATCCTTCCTAGCTTTGTATCTGCAAATTTGGTGAAGATACTGTCTATGCCTTTATCTGAGTCACTGATAAAAATGTTAAACAGCACTAGGCCAAGCATAGATCCTAGGATATTCCACTGTAGACTTCCAGCCATGTTGACAACATTAACCACTACTCTTTGAGTCTGGCCCTCCAGCTCTGAATCCATCTGATTGTATTATTTTCTAATCCATTATCAAGTTTCTTTTGATATATAATTTTGTCTCATCTACATCTCTCCATCTTCTCCATAAGAATATTATCAGATGCATTATCAAAAGTTCTGCTGAAATCAAGCTAAAACAATGTCCCTGGCATTTCCCTTATCTTCTGGTTTAATAGCAATCTTGTCCAAAAAAAGAAATGAGCTGTTTCATCTGACCTGTTCTTGATCAGACTTTGCTGACTCTTCATAATCACAGCCTCCTCTTGTAGATATTTACCAGCCAGCTCTTAAATGATCCTTTCTAGAATTTTCCCAAAAATCAATTTCAATAGCCTATAGTTTGCTGATTCTATTCTCTTTTCATTTAAAAAATCTTCAACCTTAATGATCTTTCATTTATCACTTTCTCAGTAGTTCTGTATGCCACCTTTTAGGACCAGAAGACATCTTTCACCTGGGCCAGATTACCTGAATTCATCAAGGGTAATTTGGGCATTCTCTTACTATTGCCTCCTGATTGATCTTGGGTATCAGCTCCCTGTTAGTTTTTTTTTTTTTTTTTTAGTTCTGGTGCAAAGAGAGAAAACAGAAACAAAATGAGAACAAGCATCTTTCTCTTTTCTTTTTTGTCAGTCATTATCCCATCTCATTTTTTTTTTACCTCCAATATAACTAAAAAAGAAATCCAAACCAAAATGTTTTTTGTTTTCATTAGCTTTCCTCACCAGCCATCTTAGCCTTGAAATTCTGTGACACCACCACCCCTTTTATTTTTAAATAAACCCTTACCTTCTAATACTGTTTATTGGTTCCAAGGCAGAAGAGTGGTAACTAGTAGGCAGTGGGGGTCAAGTGATTTGCCCAGGTTCACACAGCTAGAAGTGTCTGAGGTCAGATTTGAACCCAGGACCTCCTGTCTCTAGGCCTGGCTCTCAATCCACTGAACCACCTAGCTGCCCTCTACCTGACATTTTTATAGAACTATGTCATGTTCTTATGTTCATCTTATGTTACCTGGCCTTGCTTCCATCCTCTAGGTATTTCTTTTTTTTAAACCTAATTTGGCTGTTGAGTTCCCCATGTACCCACATTGATCTCTTCAAATCTAACTTTTCTTTTTCATTGAAATTGATACCCTTTGCCTTCAGAATTTCATTCTTGAGCATCTGTCATCCTTTGGGACTGACTTCTTTTCTCTAAAGCATTTTACTTCATGGGATTTTATCTATCTTTCTTTTGAACTCTTTGAAATCTACTTTCCCAAAATCTACATGTCAAAATGCCCAGATTTTTTCACCCTTCTTTATCACAAACTCTAGAATGGAATGAATGGACTCTCCTCTCCTAAATTTCCCTTCAAGTCTATTCTGGCAGTCCATACATTTTTGTTAATAAAAGTCAGGTCCAGAATAGAATTCTCCTTTGTTGGTTCCTTCACCTTTTGAAGGGTGAAATTATCACCCAGGCAAGTCAAGGAATTTTTAACTGTTCTGCTTTTGGGTAAAAGAGAACTCCAGCAGACATCTTGGTAATTAGAAGTTCCCCATAACCACTACTTTCATGCTTATGTTCTGTTCCCCAGACTAGTCATCTAGTTCCTCTTTTGGCTTAAGTGGTCCATAATATCTGCTAATGACAATCCATTCTGTTTCTTCCTCTTTTCACCATCACCCAAAAAAAATCCCACCTCGTTATCTTTTCCCTTTCTTTTTCCTGGTTTTCCATATGTATGTCCCCTTCCTATCCTCACTTTTTTTTTTTTTTCTGACCTTTTTCTTTGAGATAAAATATATCTAACCCAAAGTCCATAATCCAGGCACAGGTTTTATCTCCCCGCCCCAATTCTCAGTGATACCCATAATGTCAAATATGCCCCCTTGTCCTTTAGTTCAGCTTATTTGTTGCCTAAACTTTGAATGTTTGAGTTTGGACTTTTTTTTCTTGCATTTTGCCTCCCATGATTTGTTGATGTCTTAGCCACTATTGTTCCTTTTTAGTTATTTCCCTCTGGTACCTAACTTGGGTATTCTACAAAGACGGTGTTTTCCCTCTGCCCTCTTTTTTGTTTTGATTAGTTTGCAAAACCCCTGGCAAGTAAATTTAATTCCCACCAGCATTTGCTGTGTATGCTGTATCACCAGGGCTCTGCCAATCTTATCTTGTAGCAGTGATATAGAATTCCATATCTCATTCTTGGATTCCAACAAGAACTCAGCCATAGCTATTCATATCTTAAATTACTATTTTTTTTCCTTCTGTTTACCTTCAGTGGGAAAAATTGAGGGGGGGAAAACCCTGTATCTTTGTGGCCTTCAGTTTCTTGCCCAAGACTTAATACTTTTAAAGTTCCTTCTGGAATTGTCCTTTGTACCAATGTCAGTCACCAGGTGCGAGTAGTTGTCATCTGTTTTGATAAGTCAAGGAAGCTTCCTTATTATGTCTTGGATTCATGCCCTTAGGAACACAACTGATTTCTGTTCTTACCAGCTGGACAAATAACTCTCTCAATAAACCTGAGCAGGGAATTATCACAAATTACTGCCACTCTTGCCTCTCTCCCCAGTTCCCAGTAGATGATCTCTCATCTGATAGTGTCTGTGGCTCTTGCCATAGCACTTGTGGGAGGATGACTTGCTTCCTTTTCCTTAGAACATCCAGCTCTTGCTTCTTAATGAAGCCCTTCTTCTCTTTCCTTTTCTTGTCTGTGCTCGGATCTTCCTTCTGTAAAATCACCTCAAGAACCCATTTTTCTCCACTAAAGCACTAATTTTGTTTCCTTTAGAAATTTTCATCCTGCCTAATGATCAGGAGGTGGGGGAGGGGCATTTTTCTCTCCCTTTACTTTCTCCATGATGTAAATGAGTCCACACTGGCAGCCCAAAGGAAGTCATGCAGCTGGGGTAGAAATAGAAGTACTGCAGGCTCTCCACAGTGTTTATTCCTTAACCCTGGAAGCCTGATTAGAAGTTTTGATAGCCTATTTTTTTGATTGAAAAGTTAAAACTTTACATCAAATTTGCCCCCTCATCAGTGCACTTGGTCACTTAACTCTGCATTTGTTCTATTCACCTTTTCTGACCTACCTGGCACTGCCCTGTCTGCTAGCTTCTCCTTATCCTTCTTGAGTCTGTCTCAGACTCCATTACTTAATGATATTTTATCCTCTTTAATCCATTAGTTAGTCCCTTAATTGTCTTGATTTTAGCCTTGAGAATGGACTCCTTCAAAATTTTCTTCAATTTCTTCTCTGCAGATTAAACCTATATCATTAGTCCATTCTCCATCCAAATCCCCCCTCTGATTTCCTTCTCATTTGGCTCAAGGCCTCTTTTTGCCTTTTTCCTCTTCCTGTAACCTCCTATGGAAACCAGAAGTGAAAAATGATTTTATTTATGAGGTTTGTGGGTACAAAGGAAATACATAATATTTTGCCATTTCATCTTCTTGAACAAATGAGGTATTTTGAAAAAGTGATTATTCTGAGGCAGCTAGGTGGCTCAGTGGATAAAGAGCCAGGCCTAGAGACGGGAGGTCCTGGATTCAAATTTGACCTTAGATACTTCCTAGCTGTGTGACCTTGGTAAGTCACTCAATCCCTGTTGCCTAGTCCTTATTGTTCTTCTGCCTTGGAATCAATATACAGTATTGATTCTAAGATGGAAGGATTTAAAAGAAAGAAAAAGTGACTCTTCAGGAGAGTAGGTAGAAAAGTGTTTGCAATGGCCCTATAAGTAGCATCTTTGTCTTACCATACAACTGTTTTTAGGAGTCTGGTACTTTGAATTTAATGAACATGAATTAATTAATTTTTATGTGACATGCTTCAACTGGGTGCTTGGGATACAAAGACAAAGGTAGTAACCATTTTGTCCCTAAGGAACTTATGTAGTGAATATTCTGTACTTTGTCATGTCAACCTAAAAGGTTTATCAGTTGTGATCCATTTGAAGACTTCATAAACATTAGGCAAAAGGACCTTTTTGAGAACATTTTTTAATGAGACTTTTCCCTTTTTTTCTCCCCAAAATATAAGAAAGTTGGCCCTAAAATGCTAGACCATGAAGGCAAAGAGGTTCCAGGAAATCGAGGTTACAAATATTTTGGAGCAGCTAAAGATCTTCCAGGTGTTAGAGAGCTTTTTGAAAAAGAACGTAAGTAACTTCCTATTTACTTTGTTTTTATAATTTTATTGATAACTGGAGTTTCAATAGTTTGGGGTTCTTTAGCTCCATTATATGACTTAGAATAGGATCTGGGTTTCTATGCTCTTCAGTTTGAATAGTTATATATGAGTTAAAGAAATAAGAGAAAAAAGCACAGGTCTATCTTACTTAGTGCACTGTTATTGTTTTGAAGTTGTGAATTGAATTGAGAAGGCAGCAACCTGGTGTAGGGTTAGGAGGTCAAGTTGGAGTCTGACTTAGGAAGGACTCAGAAGCCTGAAGGTCTGACTCTTCTTTTAAGGACATCACTCCATCTCTCCTGGACCCTAGTTTTCTCATAGGGTCAGGGCAGCTAGATGGCATAGTGGATAAAATGCTGGGCCTGGAGTCAGGAATACCTGAGTTCAAACCTTAAACCTCACACTTTAGCTATGTGACTCTGGGCAAGTCACTTAACTCTATTTACCTCAATTTCCTCATCTGGAAAACTTTCTGATGAAGGAGATGGCAAACCACTCCAGTATCTTTGCCAAGAAAGCCTCATATAGGGTAACAAAAAGTCAGATATGACTAAATGACAACAGGACTATATGATCTTCTAGATCCCTTCTGGCTTTTAAGTGCTATATTTTAGTAAATTATAATGTAGATATTCATTTCCTAAATTCTCTTATAGATTTGAATTTTCTTCTGTAGGATATTGGAGGGGGGGAGAGAGATAGAATTATATTTGAGTTCAATTTATATTCCATTATATTGTTAACTCCTTGAGGGCCACTCCTTTGTGTATCCCTTGTGCCTAGCTCATAGTAGGTATTTAGTAATAAATGCTTATTGACTGATAGTGCCTCGTATATTTTATTAGTCTGGGTGTGCATCTACTAACACATGCCACAGACTATTCCCTAATTTAATAGATAGCCTTTATTAGTTGTCCTAATTTAAAAAAATTCATCCTCCTCTGGCTTGACCCAGTGCTAAGTTTTTAAAATTAAAGCCTCCCTTTGATAATATCCATATAGTCCATAACCAGCTCTGGATTTACCTTTCCAGCTTTGGTAAAATAGCCTGAAGACAAGCTTCACTGACATAGTTTTTGAGAATCTAGTTTTCCTTCCCTGCCATGCTGGGGTCCTGGAGGAAAGCTCTAGTGCCCTGATGGCAAACCTGTGACATACATGTCAGCACTGACACACATAGCCATTTTTGATGACACATGCATGTAGAGAAGTATGTTATTTAAACTATAAATATCGCAAAATTATTGTTTTTTTTTTCCTCAAAGTGACAACACCACCCGAGTTATGCTTTGTTTTTTGGCAAATTTTGACGCACCAAGCTCAAAAGGTTGCCCATCACTGCTCTAGTGCTTGTTAAGCTGTTATAGAAACCAGGCCCATCAGAGGAGAGGTGTGGTGCTGAATCTTAGTTTGTGAGTAAATACTTATGTTTTATTTTGTAATATAGCATCATAGGATTCAAAGTTGGAAAGGCCCTTAGATATTATCTGATCCAAGCCCACATTTAAGGGATGAGAAAACCTGATCTCAGGAAGGTTAAAGGACTTGTAACATTTTTTATTTGCCATTATTGAAGAAAAGTACAAAATCAGTCAAGCATTTGTTAAGTTCCTACAATAGTCCTGGAACTGTGCTAGGTAATAATATTCATCTTATATCTATCTGAAATTGCCTAAGGATGTTAGAAAGGCAGAGACTGTAAGACAGGGGTCGGCAACCTTTTTGGCCACATTTTTTAAAATGTAATTTCATGAGAGCCGTACAGTGCTCACAGTGTGCGCTTCTGTAACAGTGCCTGACCCCTGCTGTAAGACCAAGTTTACATTCTAGAAATTTGTTGTGAATAATATTTCTTACCAGTTAAAAGTTTTTATTTGCACATAAAAGTCATTTTGTGGATGTTGGTTCTTCTAGCCCTTCCTCCTCCCAGGAAGACTCGAGCTGAGCTCATGAAGGCTATTGATGCTGAATACTATGGTTACCGAGATGAAGATGATGGCATTTTGGAACCTTTAGAGCAGGAGCACGAAAAGAAAGGTATGTAAATACTATGTTTTAATCTACTTTCAGAGCTAATCAGTTTTCTCTGAAAGTGGATAGCAATTTAGATTTGTGTGACATTTTAAAACTTAAAAGCACTTATATATTATTAATATCATAACATCTCACAGATGCCTCTAGTGGTTACCTTGTCCAACCAACCCTTCCACCCTTCCCATAGCATCCATGTTGAGTAGAGACAGGAAAAGTTCAAATGTAATTTACTAGCTATTTGACCTTGAGCAATTCACTACACCCTCATTTGCCTCAGGTTCCTTGTTTATAAAATGAGGATAGTAATAGCATCTACTTCAAAGGTTGTTAGGAGAGATAATATTTGTAAAATGCTTAGCATGGTGCCTGGCACATAGTAGGTGCTATATAAATGTTGGTTATTATTATTATCTAGACTGTACTTGAAAATCTCCTAGGATGGGAACATGTACCTTTTAGGAGGCCTTTTTTTTTTATGTTGAGATGAAATTTTCCCCTTTAACTTAGTATTGTCTTTGTGGGACCAATATGTGCATCTGATCTCGTCTGTGTTACATACAGTCATATAAGTGAAGGCACCTTTTGTGTCCCTGCCAAATCTTCTGCATCCTAAATATGTCACTTTTCTTTTGATTCTCCCTTGTGTGGTGTGTTTTGTTTCCTCATTCCTTGGCAAATATGCCTCCTAAATGTGTACCAGACAGCTAGCTCTAGAGACCAACATGTATGTCTGAAGCAAAGGGAGATAGCTGTCATCTCTTTTACTCTGGATACTTGAATTAGGGCTGTTCACTACAATAGTTTGAATTAAGGCTTTGTGTGAATTTAAGGTTTTAGTAAAATTTCCCTACCTATTCCAATTCCTCTATTAGGTGATAAGGGTCTTTCCAAATAAGTAATTAGGTGGTAACACCAGTCCATGCTATTTACAGAAAAAAGGAGAAAACCACGTCCATGACTTATCTGTGTCCAGACAAGTTTTAGTAGGGAATTTTACTTTGTAGCTGGCTAGAGATTGGGAAAGGCTGTTGCAGTCCCCATTCCTGTTCTTATATTGAAATGGGATGTGTAGCAGCACTCACAGAAGTGGCTTTCCAGGAGGCAATCCACTGAGCAGTGGATTGAGAGCCAAGCTTAGAGATGGGAGGTCCTAGGTTCAAATCTGGCCTCAGACACTTCCCAGCTGTGTGACCCTGGGCAAGTCACTTGACCCTCATTGCCTACCCTTACCACTCTTCTGCCTTGGAGCCAATACACAGTATTGATTCCAAGACGGAAGGTAAGGTTTTTATTTTAAAAAAAAAAAAAAAAAAGAAGGGGCAGCTGGGTAGCTCAGTGGAGTGAGAGTCAGGCCTAGAGACAGGAGGTCCTAGGTTCAAACCCGGCCTCAGCCACTTCCCAGCTCTGTGACCCTGGGCAAGTCACTTGACCCCCATTGCCCACCCTTACCAATCTTCCACCTATGAGACAATACACCGAAGTATAAGGGTTTAAAAAAAAAGAAGAAGAAGTGGGAAGTGGCTTTCCAGTTTTCTGGTTTTGTAAAGGAAAAGGTTCGTTTCTGACATAGATTCAGGTGCTCCTTCCTTTGCAGGAGTTCCAAAGTGACTAGTGAGGAGTAAGATATTATCTGTTACTTCTCTTTGAAAGCTGTTAGTTGATCTCTATAGTAATTGGTTGAGGGGGATGAGAATATGGGATTGGAATGTTTCCCAATCTGCTTGATGTTGCTAACAAGGAGGATGTGAAGGATTTTATGATCCCAAAGCACATGAGGAGATTGAAAATCAGTCGGACACTTACCTAAATATTATAATTGGGTGGGGAGACCAGTACCTTCCTCGCTTGTTTTAGGGATAAAAGTAAAAAAATTGAGAAACAATGAAAACTACCTAGGTATATAGGAGAAAAAACAATTATTATTATTTTTGTGGAAACACATCTTCCCAGCTTCTGACTCTTTAAGTTGCCTAAGCAGTGCCAGGAATTGTGTCCTTAGCTTACTCACTGAAGTGGATGTCAGAGGCCCTCAGAGAGAGAGGTTCTTTTCCCTTGGAATTCTACATCTGAATGCTAGCTTATAATCTGTCAGGGATGGAGAGAGAATTTTATAATGTGCAAAGATCCTGATAGGAATAGAAGACCTTAATTCTCAATGATTAATTTATTATTATAATATATCATAATATATATTTAATATTAATATATTATATAACATAGTATAGTATAAATTCATGGCTGTGTTTATCAGTTCTTGAGCAAATAATGTCAATTCATTTGCATTCCCAGAGGGAGGGATCTTCCAGTTATAAAATTCCAGAAAGCTATCAAATCCTGATGCACATTAGAAAGATCATAGATACCACAAACCAGATGCTATGAAATTAGTCCTGCCAGTCATAGTTTAATAGACCCTACAATAAAATGGTACTTCTGTTAATGCCTCCTAAGATGGTATTAGGGTGTTTCTTTTTTTGACTCATGATCTTTGAAATAAGTTTGTAATTTAGCTAGATTAATCCTCATTTTATAGATAAGGAAGCCAATAGTTAGCTAAACTAATAGGGACAGTGTTAAAAAACCCTTTACAAACAGCATCTTAGGTTTTTATTTTATATCATAGCCATTTCCAAAAATATCCCTCTACCAAGAGCTACAAGTGGTTTGCCTAATTTATTAAGCTATGATTATAATTCTAATAATAATTTACTGATTTATTAATAACAGATTTACATAGTGTTTAAAGTTCATAAAACACTTCAAGGAAAGTGAATAAACTTTAAGCACCTACTATGTGCCAGGCACTTTGCTAAGCACTTCACCTTTTTTGTTCTAACTTTAAATATGAATCCTGTGAGCTGGGTCCTGCAGGTGTTATATTCTCATTTTTAAAATGACTGAAATAACAATCAGAGAGCTTAGATGGCTTGCCTTATGACTTCCTGGCTCAAATCTGACACTTGAGACACCATACATCCCTGTAATTCAGGTGAAACCTTTCTGCCAGAAATCCTGGCCACTTAAAAGCCCTGTTTGTGGGCACCAGAATGTGAGAGTTACTCCTAAATACTGACCAGAAACAGCTCTGGGGGTTCAACTTATATATCATAAGAATTTCTTTTCCACTTCTTTTCTTTTACTATCCCTTTCATTAGTTTTTTTTACTTACAATAAAAATATATTTTTTATACAATTCACTGAGCTGGAATTCTTAGGCTGCTCTGAAAAGCCATTTTTCTCAAACAGTCACACCAACATCCTGTCCACACAGGACAAATTTATTAGTATTACCATACTATACCAATAATCAATAAGGGTTAGAAAATCCTTATAACATTGGTGAACTAAATACATTTCACACTGCAGCGTCTCTGTGTGTGTAGATTCTTCAGCAAGTTCATTGACAGCCTCCATTGAGATGATTGCTACTTCTCTGAACTGCCAACTTTGGTCAGGATTCTGCCTCCAGCCAACTCTAGGCCTGCTCCTCACCGCTGGACTCTATACTCAAGCTCCTCATAAGTACATAAAATCAGCCAAGTTTTGTAGGTCCTCTGAATAGTTCTGTGGAGTCATGGTTGCTTTGGACCCTTGCCTTCCCTCCAACTTGCTCCTACTTACCTCCCCACCCACTTAGCACTAATTATATAATACTAATACTTTAAACTTAAATACAGTTAATTGGGAAAAGGGGAGAAGGGGGCAGCTAGGTGGCTCAGTGGATTGGGAACCATACAAAGAGGTAGAGGGAAGCCCTGGGTTTGAATCTGGCCTCAAGATACTTCCTTACCACTATACTGTCTTAGAACTGTGTGGAGAAAGAAATTAGTGTGTTATTCTCAAGGTAATAGTTTTTAATATATCCCAAATGAATATGCCTAGGACCCCAGTAAAAATAGTCTCTCCTAGGATTGCCTCAATCCATCCAGCATACAATGGTCTCTTAAATATCTGAATGAGACAGAAATAGCTTATGTCTTTATTCTGTTATACAAAGTATTTGAGATTGTGGGATGTGTCCCTCAAGTTGATACTTTAAGATGTTAATAAGTTTGTGCTTTCTCCCAGTTTCTGTAAACCTTATCTACCCCATGTACCATACATCTATCTTCTTTCTGAATGAATATGCAGATTAGAACCTCTAACTGAATTCTTTGAGAGTTGGAGAGGGGATTTCTGATAGAATAGGTAGCAGGTCAAAGATGTGAGGGACTTTTCCCCAGGTTTTTCTTTCTTTCTCTCTCAGTAAACAACTGCATTGTGATTGACAGCTTCCCTGATCTCTTTAATAGAGCACACAGAACCAGTATGTTGTATTGATTCTAAAATGAAAAGTAAGAATTTTAAAAATAAATAAATACAATTAGTTGATATTTCAAGAATGAATTTTGTTCATCCTGACTTTTTTAAGCTAACCTTAGACCACAGAATCATGAAATGTTAGACTGGAATGGACCCTAGACCCTAGCCTCCCATCTTTATCCTGTAGGGGAAGTAACCAAGGCCAGAGAGGGAAGGTAACTTACCATAGTCACATGGCATTTGTCAGAGCTAAAACTAGAATATTCTCATTGGCTGTGCTCCAGAAAAAAACGTTTGTCTCATTCTGTATCTGGATCTGTCACCTCTATGCCAGGAGAGGGGGAGCATGATTATTCACTGGTCTCTGGAGTTATGCTTACTTCAGTTTTTTTTCAAATACTTCTCCACTTCTAGTGTCCTAACCACCCCCCCTCCCCGAAGGCACTCAGGTCCTTCTTTCTGGCTACGTGGAATGATCCCCACCTCTCCTTTTTTGTCTCCATCAAAACTTATCCCACGCAGTATCTTTGGTTAATTTTGCCAGGCTTATTTGACAGCCTTGAATTTGGAATTGAGGGTCTGGATTTGTATCCCCAATCCAGCCTTAAACAAGTCACCAAATATGTCTAGGCTTCAGTTTGTCCATCTATAAAATGAAGATGCTCAGACTAGATGACCTCTTTTTATAGCTGTAAATCATCTGATCCTAAAATCAGGTAAGAGAGAAGGTAGAAGAGAATGAAATGAAGAGAAAGGAATGAGTGCTGAGATGACTGCACCTTTTTTCATTCTTCACCTGATTATTTAGAGAATACACAAAAACCCTTAGCTTCTAGATCTGCTTTTATACCAAGTTGTTGATATGAAAGGATGAATCAAGAAAAGGATAAACTTTAGCATATCTCAACATTTTAATCTCAGAAACATAAATAGGAATACCATCACAGAAATTCTGAGAACTCTGTATTCAACAAACATTTAGGGTCTATAGTGATACATTGATCATAGGTAAATAATAGTAATTTTAAAATTCCAGGTCAAGTGCCCCCTTATATATTTGTTCATGGATGTTCTCCCACAAAAGTTACTGAATCATTGAATTGTATAGAATTAGAGAATCTTCACTAAGGAATTGCTTTGTGATATTTTTATAAGTTAGGAAGTTCAAAAAACAAAAGTTGGCATTAGCCTAGACCTGTGGTGAATCTATGGCACATGTGCTATAGACAGCATGCAGACCTCTCTGGGCACGTGCACTGTGGCCATAGTACAAAGTTCATTACTAGAAAGCCAGAAGGAGCCAGGGCCAAGCTGCTCCCCTTCCCCTCTCCATGCTCCTGAGGACATTTCCTCCTTCCCTCACCCCGCTGCCCAGTGGCCCAATGGAAGTGCTGCCTCCCTCCCTTATCACCTGCTCTTTTGCCCAGCAGCCCAATGGGAGCACTTCCTCCCTCCCCTGTCTGGGGCAAGGGGGTGGGGCATAGCACTCAGTCCCTTGAGGGGGAGTGGTACTCCCATCTCTAAAAGGTTCACCATTACTGGCCTAGCCTTTCATTCACTTCCTCTTCCTACTCATAGTAACACAATTAGAGAATGTCATCTTTTTTTTTTACTTGAATAAGAATTTTATCACTGTTGACAATGTGACATTTAGATTAGAGGGCAGAGTGAATAATAATATTTGTTCTTGTTTTAAATTAGTCATAGCAGAAGCAGTAGAAAAATGGAAAGCTGAAAGAGAGGCCCGGCTGGCAAGAGGTGACAAAGAAGAGGAGGAGGAAGAAATAAACATCTATGCTGTCAATGATGATGAGGTATCCTGACTCGGGATTATCAGTTGCCTTCAATTTCCCTTTTGTCTGCTTAAGGGTCACTCTGATCATTGCTTATAGGAGAACTGTGTTTTGGTTTTTTTTTTCCCCATTTAATGTATGGAAACATTTGAGATATGAAGCCTTTTCACTAAATCAAGCTCAGACCATCCATATGATGGTTTATTTTAAATTTTAAATTTTAAACTATAGAGAACTGGGCTGAAATCATTTAGTCCATCTGTCATTTCATAGATGGGAATTTTTAAAAAATTAATTTCCAGGGGGCTAAGTAATATTTTTTCTGGAAAGGGGGCAGTAGGCCAAAAAAGTTTGGGAACCACTGGAATAGAACAAGCAAACCAACCTCGGCTCTGACTTGCTCTTAATATATGGAAGGAAGCTTTTTTCTCTTCTCATTGGCTGACTTGATACAAGGAAAATTGAAATTTGCTCCACCTGCTAGAGAACAGAATGAATCAAGAAATATAAATCTTAACAATGAGCAAAGCTCAGGCTTCTTGAACTGTGGGCCCAGCATTTGAAAAATAGGGACATATAGTATTTGTAAGGTGAGACAATGAATAAATGGGGTTAATCAAAACTGCTTACTAACCTACAGGTAGTTATTTTGGAGCTAACAATAAATTTTCCATTTTCTAGTCTGATGAGGAGAGTGCCAAGGAAAAAGAAGGAGAAGAAGGCCAGCAGAAATTTATTGCTCACGTCCCAGTGCCCTCCCAGCAGGAGGTAAGGAACACAGAACTGTAGACGGTGGTGGCAGGGGTTAGAACAGGGCCTCAGAGGGAAAAATTTTTTAAAGCATTGTAACCAAATCCCTTGGGCCATGTTTATCATCCAGAGTGCACAGCGATCAGTCTTTGTTTTCTTTTCCTTGTGCTCCAAGGACCTGCTTTCTCCTCCTTTATCATCAGCTACTTTCTAAAAATAATGATAGCATCTGTTTATGCTTTTCTCTGAACAACCATCCAAAGGAGGTTGGCTAAATTACAGCTAAAGCAGACGAGGTTTCTTCCTTGTTTTGGTGCCCATTTGATGAGCTCTCACTACACGTTTCAGAATGTGTTTTATAAGTGGCAAATTACTTGATTCAGTGAGTGGTTCTGTTGTGTAGTGGAAGGAGCTTTGGACTGGAGTCAGGAGATTTGGGTCCAGGTCTCAGCTCTGATACTTACTGGCTTTGTGACCACAGCCAAGTCATTTCCCTCCTCAGAGTCAGTTTCCTCATCTGTAAAGTCATAATATACTGTCTTCATAGGAGGTCATGAGAGAAGCACTACCCTACAGAAATGTAAGAAATTATCATTATTTAGGTAGTGTTTGTTTTATTGTCACCATTTTACAGGTGAGGAAACTCAGAGCAGAGGATTTGCCTCAGTTTTCATGGCTAGAAAATGACAGCAAGACCTAGACCAAGGTCCTCTGAGCCCAGACCCAGTATCCTGTTAACTATGTACTGTTCTTAGCCAGAAGAGTCTGCAATGGCTCACTTGCCTGCAGCATCATTCATCTCTCCACTGAGTGCTTGTTTAAGGAGAAACATCCTAAAATAAGGATTTTATAGAAAGCGATCATGAAATCATAATAGTAATAATAACTATATAGTTATATGTCACTATGTGCTAGACACTTTTCATTTATTATCTAATTTATTCCTTGGTGTCTTTGCAACAACCCTAGGAGATAGCTGTTATTATTGTCCCTATTTTACAGTTGAGGAAATGGAGCAAATTGAGGTGACTTGCTCAGGATCACATTGCTAGTTGTGTCTGAAGCTGGTTTTGAACTCAGGTTTGCTGACCACAGGCCTAGCTGCCATCAGGGTGTTTCTTCATCATTTTTGCCAGCCACCCTATGAAGAAGCCAGCTTGCCTTGGGTCTGGTGTAGAATGTGTTCAGATGTTCAAGAATGATTGCTTCTATGACTTCTAATGTTAGTGCCCAGAGTTGCATGCAGCCCTTTAACAGACTCACTTCTCTTAGTTTATTTCTGTACAGAAGTGTAAGGGCTTCTTATTTCATTCTGCTCATCTGGTTTGCATTTTCTTCATATAATACAGGGTGCTGTTGTCTTGGCATAATTGCATTTTATCTTGGGAAATGTTAGAAAATAGCTAAGAAATTACTCTGAAAGAAAAATATTTTTTTTGTTTAGATGTACTGAATCTAATTTATTCCATTTCCACTCAAGTAAACATTTATTAAATGTCTTCTTTGTGCTACGCCCTGTAATACAAAGCCAAAGAAGCCAGATCCTACCCTCAAAGACCTTGCTCCTTGGAAGTTGGAGGGGGGTGGGGAGAGGAGGTAGATCCCATAAAAAGTAGAAGGGCAGAAGCTAGATGGTTCAGTGGATAAGGTGCCAGGCCTGGCATCAGAAGGACCTGAGTTTAAATCTCCCCTCAGACACTTCCTAGCTGTGTGACTGGGCAAGTCACTTAACCTTTGACATTCTTCTATCTTAGATCTGATACTAAGAAGGTAAGGCTTGAAAGAAAGAAAGTAGGGTGGACTGAGTACAGGAAGCTGGAGCTTCCAGACCAGTTTGTCTGAAACATACAGTCTTTGAAGGAGAACAGCACCAAGCATGCTGGCAGCCCCTCAGAAACAGGCTCAGAAATTGGTGCTTTATCCTTCTGCACCGAGTCTTTAGGAAGGATAAATTACAGAGGGCATGGATGGGCATTGGGGAGACCATGTAGGAGGCTTTGCATCGTCCAGGTGAGGGACAGCAAAGGCATCCTATATGGCTGAGGCTGTGAGTGAAGAGAAAGAGAGAGGAACAGGAAAATAGCAACTGTAGGAGCAGTGAGATTTGGGGTATGAGTGAGTGGAGAGCCTGGAGGTGACTCCAAGCTTACAAACCTGAGGAGCCCAGGGAAGGTGACATCCTGAGTAAAAATAGGTTGTGACGGGGTGCCACAGTACACAGAACACAGATCTGGAGGCAGGAAGACCTGAGGCCAAAATCTGACCTCAGACAGACCTGTATGACTGGGTAAGTCACTTTGCCTTGTGAAGATCGGTGAGAGAATACTTGTGAAGTGTCTAACAGAATGCCTGGCACAGAGTAAGTGCTGGTTTGAAAGGAAATATAAAATCTTTCTGGACATGTGTTTGAAGTATATCCAAACTGAAGATTTCCAGCAAGACTCTTGGCAGCAAGGGGCTTGGAGCTCAAGAAAAAGATCAATCATTGCATTGTTAATCATTTACTAAGTGCTTACCCTGTGCCAATTACTGTGCTAAGTCCTGGAGATCCAAAGAGAAGCCAAAAACCATGGTTCCTGCCCTCAGAGAGCTCATGCTCTCATTAGGAGACAACACATAAATAACTGTCCATGGATCACTGGACTTTTAATCAGGAAGACTTGAGATACAGTTACATATGCGATACTAGGCATATCAGTTAACTTCTGTTTGCCGCAGTTTCCTCATTTCTAAAGTGAAAATAATAGCATTGTGAGGGGTGAATGGGAGTAAGGTAGAAGGAATAGGAGGAAGGATGGATGGGAGAAAGGAGAGAGGAAGGTAGCGGTCCCAGCTGGGCAGGGCGAAATTGACCAGAGCCTTTCGGGGCTCAAATAAAAGATCAGAGAGCAACTTAGGGTTTAGAATAGCTGGGTTTTATTTTAATTAGAAAAGGGAAGGTCTAGGGAAAACTAGGAGGTAGATAGAAGGAGGAAAAGGGACCAAGAGAGAGCTCTGCAGGGTTCAGCCTCTGGGCTCGAGAGCTAAAGAGGCTCTAAAAAGGTGCCAAACTTTCTCTTTTATACTTATATACAAAGTATATAAGTATATAAGTTTATACTTTTATATACAAAGGAAGTGGGAGGTGTTGGGGGAAGTTGTAGCAGGGAACCCTGGGTGACATCTTCCAGGGCTTACAATAATTTCAAATATCAGCATCCACCTCCAAAGGGGGTCGTGAGGATCACATATGTATTTGTAATATTTGTATTGAGATAATATTTGTAAAGTACTTTGCAAACCTTAAAACACTATATGAATGCTAACTCTTACTATTATTAACTAGAGATAACAGATGAAAGAATTTGGAAGCTGGAAGGGACCTTGGAGATCTTCTAGTTCCTTCTTTTATAGATGAGAAAATTGAGGCATAAAGGTGAAATAAGTGAACGCAATTTGACGACTGATGCAGTTTTCCACTTTTCACTTGGATGTTTTGTTTTGTGTAGACATAGCTTTTAGCACTAGACTATTAAAAGAGAGTTTGAGGAGCTCATTGGACAAAGAGTGAGACTTTTTGTTTATATATTTAGATTGAAGAAGCTCTTGTACGAAGAAAGAAGATGGAACTCCTACAAAAGTATGCCAGTGAAACACTCCTGGCCCAGAGTGAGGAAGCTAAGAGGCTTCTTGGATTTTAGTATCTGATTATCATCTGGCGTGGAGTTTCCTTAATGGTTCATGAATACACTTGCCATCCAACCAGTTCTGTTCACTAACAGATACAGACTGCCATGAAAGGCTGAAAGTGGTCTTTTTTCCAGTAGCTTTGGGGATTGCTTAATAGTAATATTTTTTTCTTTAGTTCCAACCTTGAGTTGTAAAGATCATTTTTTTTTTAATCTAAGAGATGGTGAAGAACTAATTGATTTGGTTTGCTGTCCCCAAGTATTCCTGGTTGGGTCGTTCATGTGCTGAACATTTCAGCGATTTATTTTGTATAAATGTTTTATTACTGTATAAATAATTTTGCTTATTAAGTTTGTAATACCTAATCACTGTGGAGATATTTTTATTAAATGCTTTTGTATGAAAGAAAATTGGCAGTTTTTATTGGTCTGATTTTATTAAGATTCTATAGTTTGACACTGGTATTATCTCTTGATTCACTTCCTATCTGACTAATCCTCAGTCTCCTTTGCTGCACCCTTTTCTCTGTTCTCTCCCCACTCACTTGGTAAACTCTACTCCCCTGGGTTCAATTATCATCTTTATGCAGCTGTGAATCCACCTTCAGACCTCAAATCCTGTTCCCATTGCACATCTCAAACTTGTTGTTACTTAGGCATCTCAAACTTAACACCTCCAAATCAGAACTCTTTATCTTTTCCTCCAAAGTGACCCTTCTTAGTTTCCTCATTACTGTTGAGGGTGTCATTTTCCTTTTAGTCACTTAGCTTTGAGACCTCAGGTTCCTCCTCAGTTTCTTTCACTCATACCACATTTTCAATCAGCCTCCATTCCCATCTGACCTCCACACAGCTGTCAAAATGATTTCTTTATTAACATGTAGGTCTGGCTTACTTGGTGTTTCAAGTTCTCTCCCTCCTGCCTTTCCTCCCTCTTTGCGAAGGAAGCAATTTGGTATTATTGGTTATACATAAGAAGTCATGCAAAACACTTCCATATTTAGCTTATTAACAGAAAGATAGGATGTGTCCTTTAATTTTGGCAGTATGGTCCTAACAATTCTTGTGTTTGATGGGAGTTTTGTTCCCTCCCGATCTTGAGTTTACTTTGAATGTGGGCACATTTAGAAACAGGCCCTGGAAAAGTGAACAAAGGATCTTGTTAGGCCAATCGATTCATACGTTAACATGAAACTTTTGAGTAAATTTAAGGATTATAGGATTTAAAGTGATGAAGATTGTGTCATAAGCAGTCAGAATTGAGAGCATGGGGAATTTTGTATTTGCATTCTTCTGTGGAGTTGCATAACCAGTTTAGTAATTTTCTTTGCTTTGTGAGCCCCCACTCTAGACACATGGCTTTATAAGGTCTCTGTAGTGAGTAGTGTGCTTGTCCCCAACAAACTCTGTCTGCCAGTAGGTAGATCTGTCTGCTGGAGCAGAAGAAATTTAATCCATTGCTAAATTAAAACCTGTTTTCATGCTTATGGTGAACATGTCCCCAGAGGTACATAATGGGCCCTCCTCATCAGGCACCCTTAACCTTTGTGAAAGGGAATTCTTTATTCTCTTTGTCTATTTTGAGTTAATCAACCAAAAACTTAAACACCCCTACTTAACTCTAAGAAAGGGAGTTCCCAAGTCACTTACCTAAAATGGGTGATAACTCCAGAAACTTGTGAATCCTTTGATAAGAGTTTACACCCTCAAAGGATGAGAGGTGGATCCCACAGACACTGCCTACCTGGGCAGTGCTAGGCAATTTGAAAGCTGTGATTGGCCCTTATGAAGTGGAGGAAGAACCGGAAGGGACTGGAAAAAGGACTATAAAAAGTCCTGAACTTCCTGTCCAAGGGGTCTTTGGCTTGAGTTTTTGGCTTGAATCTTCAGCTTGGAGCTTCGGTTGGTGACTTGCCTTTTGAAAGTGGCTTTGGACTGGGACTTCAGCTTCAGCTTGGGACCTTGGCAACTTGGACTGTCCCTGGATCTTCTCCTTTGGACTTCGTCTTGGGTGAGTGAGTAGCTGACCTTCCCTTCTTGGCTTTTGGAGAAATTAGTTCCAGAGAGGCCTCCTTCTCCTAAAGGAGGCTGTGTTGCTGAAACCTTTGTATAAGACATCACTGGGTCCTCTGGCTTAGGGCTAATAAGCCCTGCCGGGGCTGAGCCAGACACTGGAACAACATTTAATGTAATAGGCTAGACCAGTGATGGGCAGACTTTTTAAAGAGGGGGCAAAGGAAACGAAATGCTCATCTGTCAGTCTGTCTCTAAGACAACTCTTTTGAAGTTTCATTCTATTGTATCCTACTCATTGTATTCGTCAGATTAGGAATAATGTCGCACAGCCAGATAGAATATTTCAGGGGGCTGTATCTGGCCTGTGGGCCATAGTTTGCCCATTAATGGGCTAGACATTTTCTCTGCTCTCTTCTTACATTTCTCTACTTTCACTCTTTCCACCTCTTTGTAAATAAAAGCTACTAAGACTTGAGCTACATAATATTTTAAATCAGCAACTACAATATTACCTTAGAATTCTCATATTTTAGTCAAACCCCTAAATTTTAATCCCTACACCTATAGCCTTGGATTGGGTGGTTTTCCCCACTGTAGATGTCTGCTCTGACTCCTAGCCTGACTTGCTTTGAACCATGGGATAAAATCCTGATTTTGGATATCTTTGAATCAAATCCACATTTTAAATTCCTGCTTATCCTTTATTCCAATTCAACATTTGCTATCCTAACACACTCCATGATTCAGAGACCTATCGACATGTAACTTTTTTTTGTTGTTCAATCAATTAGGCATATCTACTTCAATAGGCATTTGAGATTGCCCTGAGTGGGCAATGGGATCCAACATGTATCACAGATATGGGCCTGTTTGTTTTTCTGTTGTAGGAGTGGGTTCTATTTTTCTCCCCTCTCAACCATCCTTAAATTTTTTAAAGTTGGTTTCTTTAACCTTAACATATCTGAAATAAGGATTGTGGGAGCAGATAAGTGACTCAGTGGATTGAAAGTCAAGCCTAGAGATGGGAGGTCCTGAGTTCCAATCTGGTCTCGGATATTTAATAGCTGTGCGACTCTGGGCAAGTCACTTAACGCCATTGCCTATCACTGCTCTTCCACCTTGGAACAAATCCATAATAATGATTTTAAGACAAGGTAAGGGCTTAAAAAGAAAAAAGGACTTTAAAAAACATTTTCTACAATCCCCTTACTTGGAATGAACTCTATAAACCACCACTCATTCATAGAATTATATACTAGAGCAAAAATGCACCTTAGAAATCCTCTAATCCAATGCTTGTTTAGCTTGTAAAGTACACATATGCTGGGCATCCTGAGCATGGTCTCTATTCCCTTTTTAAATCCTGAGTAGTTTGCCCCAGTCTTGCTAACTCATGGGCCCACTTTGGCCCTCCCACAATCAGGTGTATATGTACCATATACTTCAAAGGTCCTGGTTCCCTGGACCATTCAATACGCATCCTTGCCTTATTCTGAAATTTCATGGAGTAACAGAAAAAGGATGGAATTTGGAGTCAGGAAATCTGGGTTTGAATTCTGCCTTTCAACATTAGTTGTATGACTACTAATGAATCTCTGTTCCTCAGTTTCCTCATTTATGAAAGTGGACCACTAATGCTTAGACTGGTTGTGAGGGCATGTCCAGGATGTTGCAAGCCATGGCTGACCAGGCCATTACCCCTACTAGTTGATGTTTGAGATTGGAACAAAATGAAAAACTTGTAGTCTAACCATTAACAAAAATCAATTCAGTAAACACGTATTAAATATCTATGTACCAAGCACTGTGCTAAACACTTTTACATTGATGATCAACTAGGTTTGAACCCAGGACCACCTGTTTCTAGGCCTGGTTCTCTATCCACTGAACTACCTACCTATCTGTTTTATTTATAATAATGTTGGTGTCCAGGCCTAGAGATGGGAGGTCCTAGGTTCAAATTTGCCCTCAGACACTTCCTAGCTGTGTGACCCTGGGCAAGTCACTTAATGCCTATTGCCTAGCTAGCTCATACCACTCTTCTGCCTTGAAACCAATACATAATATTGATTCTAAGACAAAAGGTAAGTGTTTAAAAAATAATAATAATCATGGCGCATCTCTCTCTTTGAGCAGGTAGAATGGCAAGCCTGGAGTCAGACTTTTTCCTGATTTCAAAGCCGGCCTCAGATATTTACTAGCTGTGTGACCCTGGGTAAGTCACTTAACTCTGTTTACTTCAGTTTCCTCATCTGTAAAAATTAGTTAGACAAGGAAATGGCAAACCACTCTAGTATCTTTGCCAAGAAAACCCAAACGGGGTCAGGAAGAGTCGGACACAACTGAAATGACTGAATAACAATGTGTCCCTCTCTGATTTTTTTCCCCTTGTTTGTATTAATGCTGGAACTACACAATCTGAGAAACAAATTCTGGTTCTAAACATTTGAAACATAATATTCTGGGTACTCATTTATTGACAAGGAGGGGCTGATCAGAGCCCTCTGCTAGATTTTCTTTTTATAGCTTTTGTTTTAAGTTTTTGAGGTTGGAAGCATGTCTGCAAGAATAAAAGCAAGAATAAACCAGATCACAATTGTTAATAGTGGGAAAAGGGTTAGGCCAGTTCACCAGCAAGTTTATCAAAGAACCTACTTTTTTTTTTTAAACAATTTTTGAGGCCAGGTTTGTAAAAATAGAAAATTTAGAAAACATCCCATTGAGTTATAAATTTTACCGTTGTGTCTTTCAAAGTGGAAATGCTACTGTCTCTGAGGAATTCAAGTTGAGAGTAAAAAGGCAATGGAAAACTGCAGGATGGGCATGAGTGTGCTGGGCTGTACCACAAAGCCAATCAAGGAATTGGGCAAGAGAAATAGGACATCATCTGAGGGACATTTGACCAGAAATGAAGGTAGGCTGCGCAGTGGTAAGGAAGAATCTATTGATGGAGAGCCCACGTTTTGTTGTTATTGTTCAGTAGTATCCCACACTTAATTTGTGGCCCCATTTGGGGATTTAAAAATAATAACAATTTAATTAATTTAGAATATTTTCCCATGGTTACATGATTCATGTTCTTTCCCTCCCCTCTTCCCACGCCCCTCCTGTAGCCAATAAGCAATTCCACTGGGTTTTACATGTGTGATTGATCAAGACCTAGTTCCATATTATTAATATTTGCACTAGAGTGATCATTTAGAGTCCACATCCCCAATCATATCTCCATCGAACCATGTGATCAACATATGTTTTTCTTCTGCGTTTCTGCTCCCACAGTTCTTTCTTTGGATGGTGGATAGTGTTTTTTCTCATAACCCCCATTTAAGGATTTTTTTGAGTAGAGATAATGGAAAGTTTTGCCATTTCCTTCTCCAGCTCATTTTAACAGATGAGGAAAATGAGGCAAACAGGGTTAAGTGACTAGTCCCAGATCATACAGCTAGTAGTGTCTGAGGAAAGATTTGAACTCCCAGAGATGAGTCTTCCTGACTCCAGGCTCAGCATTATCCACCACACCACCTAGTTGCCCTTGGCTTAAAAAAACAAAAAACAAACAAAAAAAAACAACTTCCAGAATTGTGGAGGATCCCAACAACAAAGTGTATAGAAATTGCTGTTCATGTGTATGAACAACATGCCCAGGAAGTGGAGATGTGGAGATCCACACTGGGATTTTTGTGAAGACTCTCTTAATGCCCAGAGGATGACGATATTTCTCATGACCATGTATCCAATGAAACTTGTAGATTGGTATAACCATTTGGAATATCCAAAATGGCAGAAAGCCAGCATTGAGCAAAGCCATTTTTTATCCATGTTAGGTCTAGATGCCACAGACCAATGTATGGGTGAGCATTCCTACCATACCACAGTAGGGAAAAGGTCTTTGAAAGTATAAATTGACAAAGTGTATCATGTCCAAATTTTTAAGAAATGGCATGTGGCTTGAGAGAGGGCAATGTGTCTAAGCAGTCGGGTTCTTAATGTGTAGATTTCTGGAAGACACACAAATTGTCAAATCTAGCTGACTGGATTCTCTACCAGTTGTAAAGCTTTTCTGTCTGCTCAAGGTTTGCCACTTAAACACTTTTAATGAACCACCACAGCCACAAACTGAAAAAGTAGGGTAGACCTTGATGTGCCCTCTTTCCTCTCCCGCAGGCTATACCTCAGAGTCTTCATGCTCTTCTCTTTTCTGCCTTGCTTAGATGATCTCTAGTTGCTTGGAATGGCTTTATAAATGCCAGTTATCATTTTTAAGAGGAAGGCAATGGAATCACTAACTTTCATACCACTAGGGGGCACATAAGGAAAGACAGAGTCATGAGTGGAAAGGCAAGTATCAGAAACATTTTTTAGATGAACAGGAGAAAAGAAAAAGACTATAGAAGGGGACACAAACAAGTGGAGACATTTTGTGAGGACTCTAAATTTGAATATGTACTTTAAAAAACTACATAGAAATTCGCCATTTCCTCTATAGTCTTACTTGGTCTTTGTATGTTGAAATGGTAAATTCACAATAAAATGAAGCAGTGTGTCATCTACAGAAAAAAAAAGTCAGAATTGAAAAGAATATTAGAAATCATCTAATCTAATCATCTCATTTTACAGATGAAGAAACTGACGTCCTAAGAGTTTAAGTTTCTTAAGCCTAAGTAATAAGTTAGAAGTAGGATTTGAACCCAGAGTCAGTGCTTATCTCATAGGGTATGTAACGTATTTATTTTGGCGGGGAAGGGGTCTGGTTGTTTGCTACCCTCTACATTTATAGTCTTAACAATTCTAAATGCTGCTGGGCCCAGTAAGACCAGAGTGATGCACCCTCTCCCTTCTGACTAAGGTACTCCTCCGCTCTGCAGATCCTAGGGACTATGGCCTCTAAAGAACCCCACTCTAGTCCCTGGTGCCTGGGGAGAAATTCCTTAAAGCTTACATTTCACTCATTATATAGGATCTCCCTAAAGTGAGGAGTAGAAGAATATTCAATGTACAGTAGAAGTCAGTTAAGGGACAGGTATTTATTTACTACATGCAAAAGGAATCTCAACCCAAAAAGCTTTCACAAGTGTATATAACAAGCCTAATTTAGTAATATAGAGGCTTAAGTATCTATCTGTTGAAAAATGGCAGAATAAATTATGATTATATGAATGTGATAGAATGCTGTTGTGCTATTTGAAATGATGAAGGGCTACCAATCAAATTACTACCCAAAAGTTGTTTTTTAGAGCCAGAAAAAATGATGGTAAAATTTATCTGGAAGAACAAAGTCAAGAATGTCAAGAGAATCAATGAAAAATAAAAAATAAAAAACCTAGCTGTTCCAGATCTCAAACTGAATTATAAAGTGGTCATCATTAAAATAATCTGGTACTAGCTAAGAAATAGAGTTATTGATTAATGGAATAGATTAGGGGTAAATGACCTCAGTAATCTAGTGTCTGATAAACTCCCAAACCTAAGCTTTTGGGACAAGAACTCACTATTTGACAAAAATTTCTGGCAAAACTAGAAAACAGTATGGCAGAAAGTAGGTTTAGACCAACGTCTCACACTGTATGTATACCAAAAGAAGGACCAAAAAAGAGATAGAGAACATTATGAGATGTAAAATGGATAATTTTGATTATATTAAAAGGTTTTGCACAAACAAAAACAATGCATCCAGGGTTAGAAGGAGGGTGATAAGGGGTAGCTAGAGAGCACAGTGAGTAGAGTACCAGGCTAGGCCTGGAGTCAGGAGGCCCTGTGTTCAAATTTGATCTTGGCATGTCCTACTTGTGTGACCCTGGTCAAGTCATTTAACTCCAATTGCCTGGCCTCTCCACTTTTCTGTCTTAGAGTTGAAAACTATTTATATCAACTCTTTTTGTGGTGGCAAAGAATTAGAAATTGAAGGGCTGAGGGGGCAGCCGGGTAGCTCAGTGGATTGAGAGCCAGGCCTAGAGATGGGAGGTCCTGGGTTCAAATGTGGCCTCAGACACTTCCTAGCTGTGTGACTCTGGGCAAGTCACTTAACCCCCATTGTCTAGCCCTTACCACTTTTCTGCCTTGGAGCCAATACACAGTATTGATTCTAAGACAGAAGGTAAGGGTTTAAAAAAAAAAAAAAAGAAAAATTGAAGGGCTGCCCATCATTGAGGAATGGCTGAACACAATGTGGTTTATGATTGTGATGGAGTACTGTTATGCTGTGAAATGACAAATAGGATGATTTCAGAAAAACATGAAAAGGCATGAACTGAGAGAGAAATGAAAAGAACCCGGAGAACATTGTACATAGTAACAGCAATATTGTAGGATGAACAATTGTTATTAGCTATTCCTAGCAATACAATCATCCAAGACAAAAGACTCATGATGCCAAACACCTCCAGAAAAAGACTCGTGGAATCTGAATGCAGACTGAAGCCTTCCTTCCTTCTTTCCAACCCCCCCATCTCCACTGGGACGTAAACAATCTGATATATATCTTTTACGTGTGCAAACAAAACATTTTTCCTTGTTAATCCTTTTGTGGAAGGAAATTTGAACAAAAAAAAATTAAGTAAAAAAAGTTTGCTTTGGTCTGAATTCAGAGTCCAGTTTTTTTCTCTGGAAGCAGATGACATTTTTTTTTTTTTTAAACCCTTACCTTCTGTCTTGGAGTCAATACTGTGTATTGGCTCCAAGGCAGAAGAGTGGTAAGGGTAGGCAATGGGGGTCAAGTGACTTGCCCAGGGTCACACAGCTGGGAAGTGGCTGAGGCCACATTTGAAGCTAGGACCTCCCGTCTCTAGGCCTGGCTCTCAATCCACTGAGCTACTCAGCTGCCCCCTGACATTTTTTTTTTTATTATGAGTCCTTTGGGATTGTTTTGGATCATTGTAGTGCTGGGAATAGCGAAGTTATTCAGTTGTTCATTGTACAGTATTGCTGTTACTGTGTACAATGTTCTCGTCATTGTGTTCACTTTACTCTAATTCAGGTTAAATTTAAAATTGTCTGGAATACATTATTTTGGAGAGCTTGTCCTTAAACATTTACCTACACACTTCTGGCCAAATGTCTCATTTTACGGATGAAAAAAACTGACATTCTCAAAGGTTATTATTTGCCCGACATTATAGTTAGTGTAAAATCTGGCACACTAACCCTGATCCCTATAGAGTCCAAATCCAGGAGGGGATTATAGAGGTCATCAAGTCCAACTCCTCCTCTTTCTCTCCCCCCTTCCCTCTCCCTCTCACCCTTCCTCTTCCTGTCCCTGTCTTTCTCTCTCTCTCTCTCTCTCTCTCTTCCTTCTCTAGCTCATGGTTAATTGACTTATCAAGGGTCACACAGATAGTTTGCCATTTCCTACTCCAGCTGCTGAATATCCCTCATGTGGGAAAAGAGAATCATCATTTATCTAATAAAATGTGGGATGAATATTTACAAATTACCTAGCAGTGCCAAAAAGAACACTGGACCAAGTCAGGACACCTTCGTTCAAGTCCCAAGTCTTTTCCTGACTTATTTCACTTCTCTAGTCTTCTATTCTTCATCTATAAAATGCAGATGTTAGACTAAGAGACTGCTCAGAAACCTTTCAACTTTTTGCAAAGCCTTGTGCTCTATGCTCATCGGGGAGACAGATGAAGAAGACAGTCCCTGAATCTGAGCAGTATGTGATTATAAAAAACCAGTTAAATCCAGATAGAGGCAGTTAAGGGAGAGGAGACAGGGCATGGAGTCAGGAAGAACTCAAGGGAGTCTTTAGAATTTCCCATCTCATTTTGGTTTAAGAAAAGGCGAGCTTTCGGTTTTCAAGATTTCTGAAAGATGTCATTTGCAATGAGACTTTAAAGAATTATCCCATTTCAGGACTGAGTCCCTGCAGAAGACTGCAGCCTGAAACTGTAGGTTTCTACAAAGTGATGTCAAAATATATTCCTTCTTGGGGATATCTCTAACAACTGGGGTTTGAATCCTGCCTGAAGTCCCTTACTAGCTGTGTGACCCTGGATAGCCTCTCTTGGCCTTAGTTACATCATCTATAAAATGGGCCTGGATTTTAAAGTCTTTAAGACTTCTTCCAACTTTTAATCAGTGAAACTATGATGCAGATTCAACAAACAAGACCGCCATATTGCTACTTTCCAAAAATATGATACTTTGTTAAATATCTGTCTGTCTGTCTGTCTGTCTATCTATCTATCTATCTATCTATCTATCTATCTATCTATCTATCTACTTATCTGCNTCTATCTATCTATCTATCTATCTATCTATCTATCTATCTATCTATCTACTTATCTGCCTGTATCTAATCTACCTACCTGTCTATCTACCTGTCTGTCTATCTATTTACTTATCTGCCTGTCTATCTATCTCTCTATCTATCTACTTTATCTATCTACTTACCTATCTATATCCATCCATCCATCCATCTATCAACATAGATAGGAAGTTTCATCTCGGGGGCAGATGGAAAGTTCTCTCTCTGGTGGGTGTAGTGGCAAAGTGGATGTGATACTCCTTTAATTTCATTTCCACTGATAAACTCATATCCATTTTCGAGGTTGACCATTTGACAGGATCAAGGACTTTGGTGGTGAGAATTTTCTAGTAGCTGTGGCTTCTAAGAGCTGGGAGCAGCCACCCATGAAGAGAGGGTTGTCAGGTCCTATCTCCTCCACAAGGATGGCTTCTTTGAACTATGAGGGTACAGATGGAGAGAGGAGCTGGATTGGAAACAGGGCTTGCCATTTGGCGGTAGAGGGCTGTTACTCCTTGGACTCTTGGGTTCATCAGCATCAACTCTTTCATGAATATTGTTAGTGGGGGCAAGAATGGCAGCTCCTTTTCTATGAGGGTTTCTATTTCCTCTGGGATGGCTACCTGGGGCAGGTATGCCAGGTTGGAATCAAGACTTATGGTCTGGGAGTGCTGCCATTAGCAGGGCTCTTGGGCTCAGAGTCCTGGTTTGAGAGGATTCTTGGAGCCATTCCAGCTTTCACTGCTGCTAAGCCGCCATCTTGGCTTAGAGTCCTGGACCATCCCACCTCTGAGAGGAGGGGAGCTGGTCTTCTTGGCACATGCTGCCTCCTTTTTCCTCCTCAGAATTTCATCTTATTGCCTCCAGGTGGCAGGTGGTGGTAGTAGGAGTGGCGAGCCCTTTCTCCTTTCTTTCTTGGATGATGGCTGGGTAAAAATGAATAAAATACTATTCCTGCCTCCCTGGAGCTAGGTCTAGGAGGCGAGATAAGACGTATGCCATTAAGTACTCTGTGCTATCAGAGGAGGAAGAGGAAGGAATCAAAGGAATGATTTGTGTCTTGAAAGATATCTTTAAAGGATAGGGAAAATTTCTACATATAAAAGATAATAATACCTTAAATTTGTATAGTTTTCAAAGCATTTCTTCTTGATGCTAAAGTAAAAGCCAGCAATAATTTTTCGGGGGACTTTGTTATTTTTATCCTATTCTCCTACTGCTTCTAGCAACAACAACCCTTAGAAAATCTCCAGTGGGCTGTGTCTGCTTTAGGGAAGGAAAGGGAGGGACAAAGCTGGGAAATCTCCTTCTGTTTCTCGTGGGACCAAGCAAAAGAGAAAGTTTAGTTGAAAGCAACAGAGAAGGGGGTGGAGGGGCCAGGCCAACCCTTGGAGTCCTCTATGGAGTAGAAAGAAGGTGGCTTGTGAGCTGGCCCTGACCTGGTCTGGGGCCATGAGGGCAGGAAGGAGGGGTAGGAGAGAGGCCGGGGGAAAGGCCAGTGTCCTGGAGAGACACAGAGCTCTTGCTGCCTCCCCACACCCTGCCATGAGGGTTGCTCAGGAGTCTCTTCCTGGTCAGTGCCCAGTGGAAAGGGCTGAAGATATGTTTGCCAGTCAGTTATTCACCTGTATACACCTGAGCCTCAGGGAGGAAGGATGTCTTCTTGGAGGCCACGTCACTCCTTTCCTGTGTGAACAGGGCAGTGGGTATTTGCATGGGTCTTTTTTTTGTCAAATGGAAACTTTCAAGAACTGTAAACTGACCCAAAAACATAAAAGAAAAGCAACTACCTGCTTCAGCAGACTGAGCCTGCTGGGACAAGTTCCCCTTTTAGGTTTCAGCCTGCCACCTTCAAATGTCAAGGCCCCAGGCCACAGTGTAAGACCTCCTCAAAAGAAGGTTCAAACCTGGGGCTTTTCCCCTTTCAGTAATGCCACTTTCATAAAATGACAGAGCACTTGTATTGGAAGGGACCATAGGGACCCTTCATTTATAGAGAAGGAGACAGACCCAAAAGTCAGTTCAAACACTACCTCTTATGAGAAATCTTTCCTGCTGCCTCCCCACCCCCCTTGCTAGTGCCCAGGACTTTCCCAAACCCTCTTAATTACAGTGCATTCTCTCTATTATTTCCTATTAATCCTATATATAGTTGATTTTGTCTATTTTTTTTTTTTTGCATGTTGTCTAGACTAAGCTCCTCAAAGGTAGGGGCTGTCTTTTGCTTTTTTGTGTGTTCCCAGCACTTAGCACATTGCCTGGCACATAGTAGACTCTTAATAAATGTTTATTGATTAATTGATTGATATATACAAGTTGTTTCCCCACAATAAGCTCCTTGAAGGCAGGAAGTACTTCATTTCTCTCTTCCTATGGCCAGGATCTAGCATGTTGATGGATGGAAGGAAGAAAGGAAGGAAGGAAGGAAGGAAGGAAGGAAGGAAGGAAGGAAGGAAGGAAGGAAGGAAGGAAGGAAGGAAGGATAGGTAGGAGGAAGAGGAAAGAAGGAAAGAAAAAGCATTTATTAAATGCCTGCTATGGGCCAGGTACTTTGCTAAGTACTACCTCGTTTGATCCTCCAACAATCTTTTCAATACTATTATTATTCCCATTTTAAGGTTAAGGAAATGGAGGCAGATATAAATTAAGTGACTTGATCACACAGCTAGTGTCTGAAGCTTAGATTTGAACTTCAGTTTTTCTGATTCCAGTTCCAGGGCTCTATCCACTCTACCACTTACCTGCCTCCGAATAGAATATAAAATATAATAAATATAATAAAATATAATAAATTCTTGGTGGATTGATTGACTTGGAGAGGGTGAGAGGCTGAGAGGCTGACTAATGTCCCACAACTGATTAGCGTCAGAACCAGAACTGGTCCTAGGAATCTGTACTCCCTGTCTAATACTTCCACTCATATCTTTCATCTCTCTTTGTCTTGCCCTCATGGGCATTATATGATTTTTAAAAAAAATCTTAATCAATCAGAAAAGCATGACCTCCTGTAACAAACAACAATAATAATAACTAGCATTTATATAGTGCTTTCATCCTAGAACTAATCCAGTGAGGCAAATGTTACTATTATTCCCATTTTACAGATGAGGAAACTGAGGTTCAGAGAGGTCACAGGTTTTCCTGACTCCAAGGTTTGTACTCTCTCCACTGCCCCATCTAACTGCATGCTCCCTAATCCAAAACCAAAACTATCAGCTCCTCACAGCCTTTTTGAGATTCATTCCTTTGGATTAAATGCTGATCTGTTAAACCCTTTGTGTGACTGTTTTAAAAAAATTTTACTTTTCAACCCTTACCTTCTGCCTTAGTATCAGTTCTAAGACCGAAGAGTGGTAAGAGCTAGGCAATTGGAGTTAAGTGACTTGCTCAGGGTCACATAGCTAGGAAGTGTCTGAGACCAGATTTGAACCTGGGACTTCCTGTGTCTAGGCCTGTAATTTTATTCACTGTGCTAGCTAGCTGCCCCATGCTATTCTTTTAATAGCATGAGAAGGAGTATGCTTTCATCCCTAATATTTTAGCATAAATGACTTTCTTTTTTGAATTTTAAAATAATGTTATTGTAATTTATTTATGTAAATGTACTTTTTAATTTAAAAAATTTTAAATAAATTTCCATATAAATTTTCCAAAGTTCTGTGATCCAAATTGTCTCCTTTCCTTCTTCCCTCTCCCATCCCTGAGCTGAAGCAATTCAATCTGGTTATACATATATTATTATGCAAAACATATTTCTATATTGTTCTTTTTTGTAAGTGAATAATCTTATAAAACCAAAACCCCCAAACATATACTCAAATAAACAAGTGATAAATCATGTTTTCATCTGCATTTCTACTCCAACAGCTCTTTCTCTGGAAGTGGATAACATTCTCCTTCATAAGTCCCTCAGAATTGTCCTGGATCGTTGTATCGTAGAGAGTAGCAAAGTCATTTGATGGTCCCACAATATTTCATTACTGTGTACAATGTTCTCCTGGTTCTGCTTATTTCACTCTGCATCAGTTCACGTAGATCTTTCCAGCTCTTTCTGAAATCATCTTGTTCATTATTCCTTAAAGCACAATAGTATTCCATCACCATCTCATATACCACAATTTATTCAGCCATTCCCCAATTGAGGGACATCTCTTTAGTTTCCTTTGCTACCACAAAAAACGCAGCTAAAATTTTTTTGTACAAACAGGTCCTTTCCCATTTTTTTAAAATCTCTTTGATATACAAACCTAATAGTGGTATTGCTAGATCAAAAGGGCATGCACTCTTTTAAAGCCCTTTCGGCATAATTCCAAATTGCCCTCCAGAATGATTGGATCAGTTCACAACTCCATCAGCTATGCATTAGGGTCCCCCAGTTTTGCCACATCTCCTCCAACATTTATCATTTTCCTTTAATGTCATCTTAGCCAATCGGCTAGGTGTGCAGTGGTATCTCAGTTGTTTTAATTTGCATTTCTCTAATCAAGAGGGATTTAGGACATTTTTTTCATATGATTATTGATTGCTTTAATTTTTTCATCTGAAAACTGCCTATTCATATCCTTTGACCATTTGTCAATTGGGGAATGACTTGTATTCTTATAAATTTTACTTAGTTATTCATGTATTTGAGAAATGAGACCTTTATCAAAGAAATTTGTCATAAAATTTTTTCCCCAGTTTGTCGCTTCCTTCCTAATCTTGGTTGTATGATTTTGTACAAACAAAACAAAATCTTGGTTGCATTGGTTTTGTTTGTACAGAACCTTTTAAATTTAATCAAAATTATTCATTTTACATCTTGTAATATTCTCTGCCTCTTGTTTGGTCATAAATTCTTCCCTTCTTCATAGATCTGACAGTCATACTATTCCATGTTCCCTAATTTACTTTATAAATAATAATCTTTATGTTTAAGTCATATACTCATTTTGACCTTATCTTGGTATAGGGTGTGAGGATTTAAACCTAATTTTTACCATCCCGTTTTCCAATTTTCCTAGCAGTTTTTGTCAGATGGTGAGTTTTTATCCCAAATGCTGAGATCTTTGCATTTATCAAACACTAGATTGCTGAGGTCATTTGCCCCATGTCTTATTTCATTGATCCCCCATTCTGTTTCTTAATAGTACCAGATTGTTTTGATGATTGCAGCTTTATAGTACAGTTTAAGATCTGGTACTACTAGGCCACCATCCTTCACATTTTTTTTTTATTAGTTCCCTTGATATTCTTGATGTTTTGTTCTCCCAGATGAATTTTGTTATTATTTTTTTCTAATTCTATAAAATAGTTTTTTGGTAGTTTGATAGGTATGGCACCAAATAAGTAGATTAATTTAGGTAGGATTGTCATTTTTATTATGTTAGCTCAGCCTACCCATGAGCAATTAATGTTTTCCAATGGTTTAGATCCAACTTTATTTGTGTGAAAAGTGTTTTGTAATTGTAAATTGTAATTGTAAAAAAAATCATGTAATTCCTGCATTTTTCTTGGCAAATAGATTCCCAAGTAATAAATGACTTTCTTGAAGACCTGGATCTCATGAGAGCTTCAGGTGGCTGGAGTGAGGAGGGCTCCTATTTCTAGAGCTTTTAAACATTTAAAGTTTATACAAAACATTCTCCTTACAACTGAAACAGGGCAGGTTTCAATCATGTACATTTTATGGGTGAAGACCCCAAAGTTCAGAGGGGTGAAGAGATTTGCTTAAGGCCACAGGTCTAATAAGTACTTGAGGCAAGTGTTAAACCCTAGCCTTATTTTTCCACTTTTGGGTTGACAATGAGCAAAGGAGGTCCATGCCAATAATAAACTTGACAACTTGTCTCTGGCTGCGTCCCAGAGCCAGACTCAAGGCTGTGGGACCCTCTGAGGAACGGAGTAGTTTCCCTTCCTGAAAAGCCCTGGAGAAAAGAGGTCCTGGAGATTGAGTTAGGGCACCCCCCAGGGGCTTTCCCCAGCTCAGGTTGGGTTTGTTTTTTAGTTCTGTGGTTACTTCTTCTTTCTCTATCATGGAGCCTAGTCATAAACCAAACCATCTTTGCTGCAACTCAACTGTTGTGGTTCAATTATTTCAGTCATGTCTGACTCTTTATGACCTCATTTGGGATTTTCTTGGCAGAGATATCAGCATGGTTTGCCATGTCCTTCTCCAGCTCATTTTATAGATGAGGAGACTGAGACAAGTTAAGTGATTTGTCTAGCATCACACAGCTAATAAATGTTGGAAGACAGATTTGAATTCGTTTAAGATGACTCCAGGTCCAGCATTCTGTCACCTAGCTGCAACTCAACTACATTCACTCAAAATGAGTAGGTTGAAGGGTTAGGATGAGGGTTTCTTTCTAGCTGATTTTAGCTATGTGAGCTGTATGGACCTAGACAGTCCTAGAACCCATGAGATGCTGGCAAGTAGACAAGCATAAGCATGTAAAAACAGAAACGAGCCCCAAAGCAAATGGCCAGAGGGATTGATTCTGTAAACCTGGAAGAGTCCAAAGCCCTGAGGGCACTGGATCAGAGGAGAAGGGACAGGGAGTGATGGGCCAGTGGCCCCATTTTCCTTCCCTTTGGTCAGGCCATGTAGTAGGAGGGTAGTGACTTGGTGGGATTAGAGAAGGAGAGGACAAGATGAAAAGAAGTTTTTCAGTTTGAGTTTGTGTGCTACAAAAATGTCACTGAAATCAGGACTCTGAGCCAGTTTTAACTCCTAGCTCTGCTGCTGAGTGCCCCCAGGGAAATGACTTCCATCTCTGTCCCATCCTTTATTTCATGGTACAGCAGACAGAGCTGAATTGAAAGGGCTGAAGTTGGAATTCTGGCTCTCACTTCAAGACATAGCCATTGTCTTGGATGGCCTAGTAGGAGGCATCTACCATGTCCTGAAGTTTTTTTTATCCTTTCCTCTCTTTAAGACCTTCCACACAATCTGACTGTCCTCTTCCCCCAGTTGGTGAGAGCACAATTTTAAAGCCCCCATCCATGCTTCTCTTCATTCCCAAATCTTCGAAGCCCCACGGATCCTAGCTGCCCATGGGGTTTTCTTGGCAAAGATGGTGCAGTGGTTTGCCATATCCTTCTCCAGTGGATTAAAGCAAGCAGAAGTGAAGTGACTTTCCCAGGGTGGCACATCTTATTAAGTGTCTGAGGCTGAAATTGAACTTGGGTCTTACCAGTTATCTCACTTTACTCCCTACCTGGGCAGTAACTTTCAACATACTCTGTAAAGCCCCATTCTAGTTCTAGAACCACAAATTTCTGTTAATGAACGTTGTTCCTGGAAGCTCCAAGCTCCAATACTCTCATAGAGTATTCTTCCCCGTGGCCCTGATCGCCATCTCATTCTTTCTGGAAAGAAACAAGCTCCTTGACTATGTACCAACACTTAAGATGATCTCACTTGCCCCTCACAAAAACCCTGGGAGGTTGGTGCTATAATGATTCTCATTTTACAGTTGAGGAAACCGAGATAGGGAAAGTGTCCAGGGTCACAGCTGACAAGCATCTTGTGCCTGGATGTAAGCTTAGGACTTCCTCCCTCATTCCAGCCCCTCACTCACTAGCCACTACTCTCCTCAGGTATCGCTTCTCCCTATTAGAGTAGAATACCTTGTGTTATAGGATATTATAGAAGATAGTCTATTAATCTATTAATCTATAAGCTCCCTTTGCTTTCATATTTGTAACCAAAGACCTTAGCGCAGCACCTGGCACCCAGCTATGTTGGGTTGGACCTTCATTGTGTGGACCATAACTGGATCTGTTTCCTCATTCATAAAACGAAGGGGTCGGACCTTTAATTTCTTCCAGATTTAGTCCTGACCTCATGAAATGGGGATGGTGATCCCTTCCCTTGCCCATCTGGCCTTACTGGGTCATACAAGATCACTTAATAAGCACTGATGATGTTCCCACTGTTTGCTCTGTCCTGGAGATGGTGGGGGAACCGTAAGTCTCTTGGACACAGATCAGAAAGATTGTGCAGAAAGCAGTCTCCCACCAAGTTGAGGCCTCTCCAAGTGCTTCACAAATCCACGGGTGTTCCTTTCCATTTCAAACCTTCCCTTCTGCCCCGTAAAAGTGAAAATTAGACCCAAAAGTATATATATTTTATGGACATGGGAAATGTATCAAACTACATTTCCCGTGGTCCAACGGGTTTCCGTTTCTGGTTCTTTGGGCGTGGGGAGGCCTATGTCTCTATGCAGAGAGGAGTTTAAAGCTCCTGGGTTAGGACGGAGTGGTCTCTTGGCCAGCAGACTGGGGAGGAGACAGGAGACAGTAATGGCGAGGGCGGTGGTTTTGAATTCTTACAAGCGCGTGGTCTAATAACTTTATCTATCAGCATGGCTTTAATTGAATTACTAATATATATATATTTATACCAGCCTTTATCATTTTTCATATTTATAGCCCTAAAATCAATACTTGGTGTTGGTTCCAAAGTAGAAGGGCTAGGCAATGGGGGTTAAGTGACTTGCCCAGGGTCCCACAGTGTTGAGGCCAGATTTGAATTCAGGACCTCTTGAAGTCTCTAGATCTGACACTATCCACTGAGCTGTCCCTGGCAGCATTCAACTTTTACTACTAATGGCTGTGGATACCATACAGATTGAGGCCAATATTGTTGAGTGCTATGGCATAATAAGTATAATCATAAGCCTTTGCACTTGTAAAAAGTGCTAATCACATCCATTTTCTCATTTGATCTTTGACGTCCTAGTGGAGGAATTATTCTTCTCCCTTTACAAATGACCAAACTGAGGTTCAGAGAGCATCTGATTCAACTAAGGTCACATTTAGTAGAAAACACTAATTCTTCATCCTTTTTGGCATAAGTAAAGAACTTGGGGGCCCCAATCCTTTTTAGCAAAATCAGGCCATTGAATAGGCCAATGGCTCCAAGCTCTTTTTGTTTTAAATAAATAGAAATTGAAACCCAGGGAAGTGCCAGGGAACACAAGTGTTCGTTAGGAGTCATTGGCAGAGCTGGGACCGGGAATGTACAACCAAACCACAAGGCAGGAAGCTTGAGTTCTAGCTCCATATCTGCCCTCTAATGTCTGTGTAATTTTGAGCAAACCAGTATTTCTGGGCTTTGGGTCCTTTTTCTCTAAAATGAAAATGGTAGATTTTCCTAGTCTCTTTCTACCTTGAAAATTCTGTTCATTTGACTCCCAAATCCAGGATCCCCTCTCACCCACAATCAGGAATCACAAATACTTACTTAGAAAATAATCCTGGTTGGTTTTTTGACCTTTGGTTCTTTTCTTTCTCCTGCATGAAGAGACAGCCTCTCCCCTGTCACTCACACTCACACTCACACACACACACACACACACCCCACATGGATGTGGTTATTTTAGCTTGAGCCTAATGCATGTAGGGAAGGTGGATGGAGACACAACACAGCTCTTTTTGCATGTCTGCTTTCTTTTTTAATGAAATCTGTTTAATGATGTACAGGGGTGTAGCAACTCTGGTTCTGCTAAAATTTTCCAAAAGGAAAGTTTCATATTTTTAAAAATAAACATTTTTATTAATAAAGTTTATAAATCCATAAATAGATGAAAGGTAAAATATCAAAAAATGACTAAAGTATATAAAGTTCACTCTCAAGGCCTCACATTCCAAATTGCCTTGGCCTTATCTGGGTAGGTCAAGTCAAAAAAGAGAATGGTTCCCCATGTTCTCCTGAGGAGAAAAGTGACTGAGGAGCTACAGGAGACAGAGAAAGTGACAGAAGAGAGAGAAAAGGGGACCCCAAGAGGCGGCCACCCAACACTGTCATCTCTGAAGTCATTTTGGAAATGAAATAATTGAATTCAATATGAATTAAGAGCTTTCTTCCCTCCTACACACACATTGGCAATCCAGAACACAGGCTGGATCTTCAACTTGCTGCCCTCGAGGGACCAACGGACAGACCACTATTGTCCTGGGGGCAACTATGCCGGCTCTCCCCCAGATTCAGGGCAAATCTATTCAGGGGATGGCAGTTTTACAAAAAAAAACAGGGGCGAAAATCCTCACCACACTAGAGTCTTGAAATGATCCCCCACCCCCTCGTCCTCAGAGTAGAGAATGCCCAAATCTGTTTCCAGTTTCTATTTTAAAATACATTACAACATGCAAACCCTGGTTATTCAACAAACTATCTCAGCAGATGGCCAAGATCTGACAACAGTTCAGACACCTGGGAGACAGCAAGGCCAACCCTCTGAACATTGGCCATGTTTCTCAGGCCCCCCACATGATGCTGGGATAAAGCTAGGGCCATCCAATGCTTCCCCGGGTGCGTGTCTTAGACCCCCACATGGTAAGACTATGGCCATGTAAGCTACAGCTGAAACCCAAACTGGCCTGGCCTGTCAGGGCTGGTTAGAGATGAAATTCCATCAGAAGCCAGTGTCCATTTCGGGCTGTTTGCTTCCAGAACAGTCCACCTCCCCCGCTGGCCTGGCTGCACTCCGGCCTCGCAGCCCTTCCCCCTGCTCTTTGGTAATTTATAAACAAGGAAGAGATTAGAACAGGTTCTCCTCACTCTCCGAGGTGGGGGAGGCGTCACAGGGAAGGACATTTAAGAAGGTTGGGGTTTGCCTAAGCCAAATTCTCAAGTAGACACCCAATAGCGTCTCCAGTGGGTAAACACACTAGGCGGAAGGAGAAGAGGTCTCAGCTGCTCTTCCCAATTCCTTTGCTTACTACAGACTTACTGTCTCCCCCCCATGTATGGCACTGTGCTAGGCCCTAGGGCAAAGCTAAAGAAGATGGGGTCCCTGTTTCTAATGAGGGAGGGGAAGGGGAAGATGAAGGTGAGGAGGCTAATCGTGTCATGAAAGATTTGTAGCCTTCAATCAGGGCCTTGAAGGATGGCTAAGATTCTGATAGAGTGGGGGGCACACGCTGGGGGAAGTCAGAGGGACTTCCAGTAAGAGGAGATGATGTAAGTAAAGGAACAGGGACGGGAAAGAATTAAATCTATTTGGGAGAACAATTAGGGTTTGGGTAAGGAGGTAGGAGAACTGGAGAAATCTTGGAAGGCCTTGAATGGCAGCCTGAATTGGGATTATTCAACAGACATGGGTGGTATTATCAGGAGGAATGTAACAGAGATGTACTCCAGCCAGATAAGTCTGGTGACATGGAGGATGTATCCCAGGGCAAGAATGGAAACAGAGGCCTAGCTATGGGAGAGGTTATGACCATAATCCAGGCCTGAGGTGATCAAAAGTGATCAAAAAAAAAAAAAAAAAAAAAGGAAGAGGCAAAAAAAGAGTTAAGAGAATTGTGAAGATGTCCAATGAACTTGGATTTGGGAAGTAAGAAGGTGGTCAGAGACAATAAGGGGGATTCAGTTTCTAAACCTGAGGTGCCACAGAGAGAAACTGGGATTTTTTTTTATGGGGGGAGGGGAAGTGAAAAACTGACCTCACATTTCTATTCAAGACTTGGTATCAAGAGAAATAGAGGAAGGGGCCTGGCCAAAACAAAGTCAACAGCAGCAAGGAGCTGCAATTATCCTCAACAAAAGTCATGACAGCTCTACCAGAAGTTCCCCTTCTAGAAGAGAACCACAAAGCTCATTTCCTACTGTGCCAGACAACTGGGAATGCCCCTACCCCACTCTCTAGCCTTGGAGCCAAGGCATAAATACATCCTTAACCAAAATCCTCAAACACAATGATTTGGCAGCCCTGTAGGGTTGGGAGAAAAAAAAAAGCTGGAGGGGCTGAGGAGCCAGTTTAGAGTAAGAAAGCAAGCTCTGTCTGCCCCTGTGGCTGTAGGGGCTGACAAATTTCACTTATTTTCCTCAGAGAAAGGGGTGATTCTATAGTGGATGCTGCTCTTCAGCTTAGGGAAACAGCATCTTCAGGGGGTGCTAAGGTGGGTAGAAGCCATTGGTCCCATTTTAGTTGTAGAAATAATGATTGATTGCATCACCTTGTTACAGTACCTAACTATATGCAAAGCCCTTTCTTCACAATAGCCTTGTGAGATGAGAAAGATCCAGCTCCCAGATATCCCTTTTTGGGTGGTTTTCTTCCCACAACACCCAGGCAGTTTTACAACTTCAAATGAGCAGGAATGTGGGGCAAAGGGACTGCCTGCTTCCCTTCTTCAGAAAGAAGCCCCTTCTTTCCCCCTTGATGCTATCAAGAGAAATCTCAAATGGAGCAACTCTCTTCCAAACATATCTCAGATGAAACTTGAGGGACTAAGAGATCTAGCTACTTGATTTTGTACTGGGGAGAGGAGGGGACAAGACAGAAGCCACTTCTGTCTGGTGGAAACCAGGCACTTTCTGTTGAGTGTATCCAAAAGTCTTCTTGATTCAGACCAAGAATTCAGGGACCAGGTCCTGGGTCCCCCTCGCCCACATTATGTAAGACAGGAAGAGGCAAACCTACAACTATCCTCGGAATCATTCAAATTTGATGATTTAGCAGAATCCAAGATTTTGGCAGTCAAGATTCCAGGATATCTTTAGGGCTCCCTACCTCCTGTTGGCAGCTTTGTGAGCAAGAAGGCCAAGGAGAAAATCTGGAGCTTAAGGGAGAGAGGGGGAAAAAGTGTGGGAGGAGAGAAGATCATCACCTTTTCTATGAGGCCAGAATGGGGATACCACAATGTTTCATATTCTCTTTGGGCCTCAGCATAGAAGGAATTCCCCTTCTGGATGAAGGCTAGCAGCTGCTCACACGTCCAATCAATCTGTTCTCATTGCTCACAGCAATGCCTGAAAGTCAGCCTGGCTTGGTTCCATCCATCCCCAAGGAGGAGCCAGCCTGAAAGGGAGGATAGGAATAAGCCACAGAGCCTGGCTCCTTCAAGGATGAATGAATGGGGAGAATTTTAATCCTGAAATCCAAGGAAAGGGTCTGAGGACTCAAAAACAACCTATACTATTAAGAGTGGAAAGACAGATTTACACAAGCTAGGTTGAGGATGGTTTGTTGTGGTTTTTTTTTTTTTTGGCCCCCTCAAAATTTTACAGCCTTCTAGCAGAAGTAACAAAAATAGGCACTGATTCTAGAAGGCCCCTGAGAATGTGCCCAGATTCACTAGGTTAGAGAGACCCAAGAGGCCTTATGGCCATCTTTTATTTCCCATGAACATAAACTAGAAGTTAAAAACTGTTCCTTATTATTATTCTTATTCCTAAAGGAATAAAAGACAGGGAAGCTTAAGCTGCAACATGGGATACCTGGAAAGAAGAGGGAGGCAGTGGGCAGGCCAAGGTTGGCACCCCAGAGAGGGACAAGAGGCCATAGGAATGTGGCTGTTCAAGGCTTAGCAGAAAACCTGTGTCTCCTGATGGATTGGCTATTTTTGGGCAACTTAATGAAATCAGTAGGCTGGGGAGGAGCCCCAAAGCCAGCTTCAATGCTACTCCTTCAGGATTCACAAATCAATAGATTTGTCTAAGAGTTCTAGGAGTGGGTGCTAGATTTTGCAAGGTGGTTGGGGCTTTTAAAAAAAAAAACATTTTTCTCTTGGAGATAGCGTGAACTACTGTTTTAGCAGATTTGAGTTGGGAGGAAAAAGCTAACCCTTCAGCAGGGCCTCTCATTTCCTGAAGAGTGACAATAAAGGAACAGGGGGAGGGAGGAAATACTCTCAAGTCCCACTGTCCCCAGGACAGAGAGCTGGTGTCAACATTCACCATATTTCTTTCCTGGGGGCTGCTCTGGATGGGAATCAAGAGTTCAACTTTTCATCTCTGGGCCTCAAAATAATGAATTATTCCTCTCCCCTAACCATGAGTAAAAAGCAGATTGGAAGGGCTTTTCACCCGTTGTTGTTTCTGGATTATTTTCACTTTCTGTTTAGCAAGTTTACATTTTTTCTCAAAATATAAACCTTCTCAGGAACTAGTTTCCATTGAGATCATGATCATAGCTTGTTTGGGGGAATTCCAACTGAACTCTTCTTGTTCTTGCCTGGGGCCTGCCTTCCTGCCTTCCATACCTGTTCCTTGGAACATTTTAGCTGATGAACTAGCCTCAAAGG
The DNA here is from genome assembly GCF_016433145.1 of Gracilinanus agilis. Lineage (NCBI taxonomy): Eukaryota > Metazoa > Chordata > Mammalia > Didelphimorphia > Didelphidae > Gracilinanus > Gracilinanus agilis. Next base: position 64,784,914 of record NC_058130.1, read on the forward strand.
AAAGGCCTGGAATCAGTAGGAATACAAAATCCTGGGCTAAGAGGGAGAGGGATTTTGAGGCTTAGGAGCCAAAGTAAGACAAGACAGAGCAAAGCCTCCTAAAGCTAGAACAAGTCTGAGACTGGGCTCTACCCACCCCCATGCTTGATGTCCTCAGGATTCAAACCCAGGAGAGAAGGGCTGAGCTGATGGGTGCCAAGATGGCACTCACCACACACACCCCTGCTCATCTGATTCTCTTTACAGAAGGAGTGGCTCTGGAAAGGGCAGATTTCACCTTGGGCCAAGAAAAGAAACCTGAAGTAACTAGAATCTCCTGGACACAACCAGTCAAAGCAGTATAAAAACTAAACACATGGGGAGGGAAAAAAGGCTCTAAACCCTGTTCAAACTCCCATTTCACCCAGGTGGGCCACTAAGTAGCTGACCTAAAAAAAGCCCTTGGCCTCATTATAATCTGAATGATCAAAATAATCATGACAGAAACCAGGATGGGGAGGGGAAGTGAGGGTGGAGGGGATGGAGATAGAGAAGGTAGTACCTTGAGATCTCACTGGGTATTCTCTCTCCCTTTCAGAGCTGAAGACTATTCTCTCTACTTGCCCCATCAGATTTTAGGAGCTTGGATGGCTCCTGAAATGCGAAAGATTTAAAGGGTCACAGGCAAAGGAGTCTGGGTAGAAAATACTTTTCTTCAAATGAATTTGGGGAAGGATGCTCTGGCCTCCCTTCCTCCTTTCTGCATCTAGACCAAATCAGTAAGCCTATGGGTCTTCCCTATAGCAAAAGAGCCAGAGGAGGCTAAATTAAACCCTTCCCCACAATCCCTCCTTCAGGGGAAACGTCCCCTTTATATATTATGGTCATAGCAGGAGACTGCCTTAACTATGTCCCTTTAAAAAGGAAAAAAAAATCAGCAAAGCACAATCATAACTGCTCTGGCTACTACAGAATCGTTGGTCCCCTTGTCCTGGGGCAGGAGTTATTGCAAGGATACTACTTAGCATTAAGTCAAAGGAAACTACAGTATCAGCACTGTCTATCATTCCTGGCCCCACCGCCATCAGCACCCACAGCCCCAGCCTTCCACCACGTCCTTGCTGTCAAGTTTAATGTTGTCTGTGTTCTTCTCACTAAACACAGGCCCCCCGTGCCTCATCATGAGCTCGGTGGCCACCTTCACAAAGGCTTCCTCCACATTGCTGGAGTCCTTGGCAGACGTCTCGATGGCACAGAGGATCTCGTAGTGCTCGGCCAGGCTCTGAGCTTCGGTCAGCTGAACTTCTCGAAGGTCACTTAGATCTGACTTGTTCCCTGGAGGGAGAAGCCAGGTTGTGTAAGTTAGGGGAAAGGAATCTTCCCTGGACTCTTTCCCTAAGGGCTGGGGTATCAGAAGGGAAGGGAAAGCCAGGAAAAGAGGCAGATGGAGTAGAAAGAAAATCTCCCCAAGAGTTCTGCATACAGCATTGATTTTAAGCAGCTAAGTGTTTATCATCTTGCCCAAACCCTACAATTAAACTAGTTGCCCCCCTGAAACTTCCCTCTTCTCCAGGTGTCTCTGATACTGCTCTTCCTCCACTTGTCTAGGTTCCTCAAAGCTCTATTTTTAACTTTTACCTTCTTTCTTAGAATCACTACTAAATATTGGTTCCAAGGCAAAAGAACATTAAGGGCTTGGCAGTTGTGATCACAAAGCTAGAAAGTGTCTGAAGCCAGATTTGATCCCATTCAATGATCTCTATCCATTAAGCCACCTAAGTGCCCCCATCAAAGCTATCTTTGCATCTCCTAAGCCTAATTACCTAGCAAAGGGCCAGGTTTAGTAAATGCTCATTCATTCCATAACATCACACACATCCATCCCCTTTCTTTCCATTTTTACTGCCCACTTAGTTTATTTCTACTAACCTAACAAGAATCATTTGTTCTCAAACAGTGCACTGGGTGCTGGGGAAGGTACAAAGGTCCCTGAGGTTGTGGAACTTGCTTACAATTTAGCAGAGGGGTGCAATATATACATGAAATGGATACAATTATAATGCAGGAGAAAGGGCCCAAGATACATCCAAAAAAGCCATGAGTCAAGAGAGGAAAGAGCTGGAAGCTGAGGAGTGCCCAGAAGGTTTCAAGTAGAAGGCATTTGAAATGACATGGAAGACTAGATGAGATTTCAATAATCTGCTAAAGGATTTAGGTTCTAAACAGGGGCTGTTTAGAAAGGAAGACTTCATCATGGTGTTACGTTGGCCTCAATTTATTGTTTGTGGATTATGGAAGTGGGTGTCATATGGGAGATCTATTCCTCTTGGCCCCACAAGTCAGAATCAACAGTGATGAATGGACATTTCAAGAAGGCAGGTTTCAGCTTGCCATAAGGAAAAACTACCTACTAATTACATCTGTCCCAAAATGACTCTGGAATGGCCAATGTGGGAATTTGTTTTGCAATGCCTTATCTGCTCTAAGGGTTGTTTTTCAGTTGGGGAGGGGGAAGGTGAGAAGAAGCAGGGAGCAATGATCAAGATGCAAAAGGATGCTAAAAGTTTTTTAATGTGTAGAAGACAGAAGAAAGGGCAGAACAGAACAGACAAGCAGGACAGCTTCGAATGGTGAATTTACTACATACTTGCAGAATTATCAGACAATAGAAAAGGGCAATAAATTTGGAGTCAAAAGACTTGACTTTCAATCCTGGCTCTAATACTGATTATCTGTGTGACCTTGGATAGATGGCTTAAACTTCCCTGGGCCTCAGTTTCCCCAAGTGCTTTAGGTGACTAGATTAGATGGGAAGTGTCCTTTTCAGTTCTAGACTTATGATCCTGTGAGAGTAAGCAGGGAATAGGGTATTATATCACTCTGGGAGCAGAGCTCTATAGGGTGGTGGTAACAGAAGCCAAATTACACAGGTTTGATGAGTGAGTGGGTAAAAAATCATGGTGGCATCTAATGGAAACTTTTTTCCAAGAACATGGGAGAAGAAGAGAACACATGGCAGTTTGATGGGATAAAAAGGTCAAGGGATATCTTTGTAGGTGTGGAGAGCTCAACATGTTTGTAAGAAGATGGGCAGAGACCAAGAGAAAGAATGAAAGATGTATCAAATGGCTAATTGAGGGGACAAAATTCTGGAGAAAGGACAAGAATCTAGGGATTCTGGAAGCATAATTAAGAACATAGGTAGAATCTGCACTTTTGGCAAAAAGGAAGGTTTCCTTTGAGATGAGAAGGAGGGGGGGGGGGGGAAGAGCTTAAAGAGGTTTGAGGTGGGGATGCAAAAAGTTGGCTCAAACAAACTCAAAAAATTGCTCAACAGAGTCAGCAAAAAAGATTGTGACTGTGGAGGGAAAGGGCTTGGGGTTTAAAGAGACACCTGAAATAATCATAAGGAATGAGATAAGGAATCTCAATTATTATTATTGAATGAACTTGAAAGGATGGAGGTGGAATAAGGTCCAATAGGAAATGCATTCTCAGTAAAAAAGCATCTCTCTGGACTAGCTGAGAAACAGTATCTCATAGTGAGTTTAAGTTTAAATCTTTGGTGCTAAATGCTATAATAAAAAGAATGATGGCTCTGGAGTCAGAAGATGGGTTCAAATCTTGACTCTACCTTCTGGGGGAATATGGGCAATCATTTCATGTCTCGGATCTTCTGTTTTAAAATAAAATAAGGGGACTGGGATTGAAGACTTTTCAGGCCCTTTCCAGGTCTGATTCTCAGATCCAAGCTTGAAATTTCAGAACCTACTACAGATCAAAAGCTAATTAATTGACTCTGTATCTCACATTTTTAACAATGACTGCCCTGACTTTCTTCTACTCCCATCCTCTCAGCAAGCCCACAGCCCCAGTCTCAGATCACACTTTAAGAAATCCCTGGCTTTGAGATGCTTATTCTGTGGTGCCCATAGAGTAGATCTCATTTTTACTCTAAGGGTTCTGAGGAAGACTACAAAAGTGAGGATATTTGGGTTCAAATCCCAACTCTGCCATGATGCATTTGGGCCTTCCCTGTAAAACAAGGGCATTTGGCTATGACATAACAGCCTTCTTTGGTTTAGATGGGCAAAACATTTGGCACACTATAGGTATTTAATAAATGCCTATAGTGAACTGATTAGACTGCCAGGAAGGAGAAAGCAACTCACCAATCAGCAGCTGGACTATGTTGGAGCCTGCATACTTTCTGACATCCTCGATCCAGTGAGGCACAGAGAGGAATGAGCTCTTTTTGGTGATGTCATAGGCAAGGATGGCTCCATTGGCGCTTCGGTAATAACTCTGCGTGATGGTGCGGAAACGCTCCTGGCCAGCAGTGTCCCAGATTTGAAGCTGTACGAAAACAGGGAAGAGGTTTAATGAGGGGTTCAGTAGGAGGTGGGAAATGGGTTAATTGTGAGAAACAGATGAAACCAAGGGAGATAATCTTAAGTCAAGGGCTTTGCTCACTATTGAACTGAACAGGAAGAACCTTGCTGTTTGCAGCCTGGATTGAAGCCTCCCTGACAGCAAGGAAGGACTCTGCTGGCCTCGTTGGTCAGGACCCCTGGGGAACAGATGGTATCCTTGTTGGAGATCTGCTCATTACCCCTGATCAGCCTAACATTAAGGAAGATCCTAAAGCTTGAATCCTGGGACCAAGGAATTGGGCACAGGGTGCATTACATAGCCCCCAGTGAGCATGGGGCAGTGGGCACTTGAGTTAATGTTTACCTTGGGCCAAGGTCCTAGGAGTTACAATTTGGTTTTTCCATTTTTGATAATCGTGGAATTTAGTGTAAGAAAAGCTGCCCTCTTCCCCCCACCCCAATCTCCAGTCTCTCTCCAGTGCCCTGGGCTACCGTTTCCATACCACTGAAATGGGTCTTCTGGATGAGATTCATTTCTAAAGTAGAAATCCCATTTATTGCGGATCTAAGGATCTAAGCTCTTCTGCTCACAAGTCAGTGGCAGAAACCCACCTTTCAAACTGTATAAATGGAGATTTTGAACCATGGACTTCATCCCCCATAAGTCCCTTAGTTTTCCCAAAATTCCCTTTAATCTCTCCTGCACCTCTACTTTGCTTGGTCACATTGTTTTATATTTATATTTTATATATTAACTCCTTCCTCTTTTGTTCCTGGGAGCCAGCCAGTTAGTACCTTTTAGTTAGGTCTGTTAGATTATTAATAAAATATTCATAAATCTCCACAAAACTCAGAAACTGAGAAACATCCAGAATCCAAGATGGCCCCCGGGGCAAGAGTCTACCCACCTAGCTTGGTGGAAATGCCTTTCTTGCCACATCGTTGTCCATAGGGGACATCTTGTCTATCTGACCTCAGTAGGTATTGTGTCTGCCCAATTCCACCCCTCCATTCTGTTTGTACTGTTGCTATGGGTAGATATGACGTATGGCATAACATGAGTATCTTAATGGTCTCTGCTTCTTCCTGCCTTTCCCAAGGCCAACAGTGATACTACCTAGGATAAACCTATAAAACTGCCCATGAACAGGAATTCCCTTTGAAGGGGATACAATAGAGGGACCCACAATAAAAATACTGAATCTTGGCTGAGGGAAGGGTTGAACAAATCCTGGTGTATGAATGTAATGGCGTACTACTGGATTGTAAGAAAGTAAGAAGCTTTTCAGTATTTTCTCTAGAAGTTTAGGGAAAGAGATGACTAAGTTGTTTGGTCCTCTAGGAAAATAAGATTGTTGCCCAGGTAGGAGGCAACATTAAATTTCATCTGGACTGTTCCCCTCCCAAAAAGTCTGGGAAGAATTATATAACTGATGCACAGTGAAAAGAGAATCAAAACAATTTTGTTGTAACTTTTGAGAGACTTAGTTCTTTATTTTCAATACAAATGAAGTGTGATGAAACATGCAACACTTCCTAATAGGTGCAGATTGAGACATTTTGCATATGTATCTGTTACAAGGACTTTGTTCTCTTTCTTCTCATTGAGGGTAGGAGAATATATATGGATATTTGTTGTGAAGAGATCCAAGTGGGGTCCCAAGACTAAAAGTTAGGGATCAATGAACCCAATGAACAATTCCCACCAAAATGTTTTTATATTCTACCACAATAAAATACGGAATAGTGGGTTTACCACTAGAGGACTTAGTTTAGAATCCTGGGCCTGCCACTTATATGTTTGGGCACTTATAGGATGTTTGGGCAAATTATTTAACCTCTCTAGGCTTCAATTTCTTCACATGTAGAATGTATATATACATATATACACACAAAAATATAATATACCAATCATATGATTGGCTAAATCAGGGGGAAATTACATCTTTCTTTACCCTAAAACTTGTTTTAATTTTAATGCCTGGAGTTGAAAAGCTCTAGGTTCAAATCTGGCCTCAGACACTTCCTAGCAGTGTGACCCTAGGCAAGTCCCTTAACCTTGATTGCTGCTAGCTTTTGGTACTTACTCTTCTATTGCCAACTCAGAGCAAGTTTACCTTATGTAGCTAGCCAGCTTATCCCTGCTCTAAGATCAGGTGGGATTCAGGTGCCTTGGCCTCCAGGAGGAGAGACCAGGGTCAAAATGTTGGTTTGTCTTGCACTGGAAGTCCCTTGCCTTGTCCCTCTTCCAACTTTACCTTTCTTCTTCTTCCCACCCTAAAAATTCCCATTTCCTTAGTGCTAGGTGTTAAGAAAGCAAACTTAACTACAGGATACATTTAAATATTTATAGACCAAACATACGAATTCTGATTGGAAATCAAGTCCAAACCCTGAATTCTACAAGAAAAATAAACTGAGGTCTAATAGTGACTTGCTAGGAAGTAAAATTTGAATTCGGCTCTTTCCTCAATCACAAGTTTTCTCTTTCAATTTAGCAAAGACAGTGACCACACCTGATAATGTATACAATTATTCTTTCAAAGTAGCCTCCCTTTTCTCTGTGCTAAAGATGTTTCATTATTTCCTAGATCTTATACAAGTTATTTTGTATTAAGTTATTTGTTAACAAGAAACTTCTAGCTCTCTCCTAAACTCATAGTATGTCTTATCTTTTGGGAGATTTTATCCTCAGAAATGGTTTAGCAGGAGCAATAAGAATAACTTCAACAGAATTTTCCTTATAATGGTTTTTTTTACATAACCCTTACCTTCTATCTTATTATTATGTTATATTATTTTATATATATTATATCCCCTTTGAAGGGGATACAATAGAGGGACCACAATAAAAATACTGAATCTCTGCTGAAGGAAGGGTTGAACAAATCCTGATGCGTGAATGTAATGGCATACTACTGGATTGTAAGAAAGTATATATTATGTGTTATAATATATTATACATTATATTATATATAATTATATTATTATTATATCAATACTGTGAGTTGGTTCTAAGGGAGAAGAGCAGTGAGGGTTAAGCTCAAATTACTTGCCCAGGGTCACACAGCTAGGAAGTATCTGAGATCAATTTTGAACCTAGGACCTCCCATCTCTAGGCCTGGCTCTCAATCCGCTGAGCCACCCAGCTGTCCCCCTTATAATGGTTCTACAAATTAATCTACCCATTTTATGGAAGAGGAAACAAACTATTACTGAAGTTAACTAACACAACCAATACCAGTCAGAGCCAGAATTCCAACTGAGAGTCATTGTCCCTTAGTCCCTGGTTTGGGGTTTTCTGGAGTAGTTTGTCACTTGCTTGAACAGGGCTAAGTGACTTGCCCAAGGTCACACAGCTAGTGTCCTGAGTTAAAATCTGAACTCAGGAAGATGACTCAGTGCTCTACCCCTACTGTATCACCTAGTCTCACCAGCAGATGCTTGAGGCTAAATCTCTTTCCACTCTTCAAGGCTGTCTCCTTTTCCCTTTCTTTATGTCTAATGACCATCTAGCACAATAACAATGACACATGCTTCAGAGATTACATCAGTTACTGGCTGGGATGAATGATGAAATCTCACTGGTAAACACATCATTTTCACAGTGTTTTCCAACTCCAAGAACATTGTGCCTCTCTAAACTAGTATTCCCCCAGACTTAGACCTGAGAGGGCTCTTAGAAAGGAAGTGGGCTGAACCCAGAAAGACCCACTTTCACATCCTACCTCCCTCACTAGTTATGTGATCCAAGGCGGGCCAATTCCCCTTCTCTGGGCTCAGTTTTCTCATCTATAAAATGGGAGAGTCTTTAAGGGCCCTTCCCAACTCCAGATCTATGATTCTAAGGTGACTAAAGAAATGGGGAAAACAGTGGAATTGCTTGTCAACTCCAGGAGTGGGAAGGGAAGAGGGGAAGGAGACAATAAGATCATGTAACCATGAATAAATGAAAAAAGAATAAATGGGGGGTGCCCCTATTTCAATGCAAAATAGTTGAGAACAGAAAATAATTCATAAGCAAACATGTAATAGATAAGAAATTACATGTTTCCTCTAATAGTTATATGGAAAACCATAAGTGAATAATAGTAGCTAACATAGTATACAAATGCTTTACATACAGTTGGTCCTAACAACTACCCTGAGAAGCAGGTGCTATTACCTCCACTTTACAGATAAGGAAACTGAGGCAGGAGAGGTTAAGTGACTTGCCTGGGTTAATATCTAAGATGGAATTTGAAACAAGGTCTTTCTTCCTGTTCTGTCAACTCCCTTAGCTTATTATATTCCTGGAAAAGTCAGGCTGGAAGATAATGTAAGAATCCTCTGTACCACTCCAGTGATGGGCAAACTTTTTAAAGAGGGGGCCAAAAGAAAGGAAATGCTCATTTGTCAGTCTGTTTCTAAGGCAACTCTTTGTTTCATTGTATTGTATCCTACTCAGATTAGGAATAATGTCTTGTGGATGGATAGAACATTTTGGGGGGCCTCATCTGGCCTGCAGGCTGTAGTGGCCATAGTTTGCCCATCAGTGACTTAGACCTTCAAGCTCTGCTCCTTATTTGTTATAATATCCCTTTAAGTATTTAGAATCCACCACTTTCCTGAAGTTATCTCAGATCACACAAAGGAAAGGAACCTAGATGCACAAAAATATTTATAGCAGCTTTTTCTGTGGTAGCAAAGAATTAGAAATTGAGGGGATGCCCATCAGGGAAATGGCTAAACAAATTGTATTATAGGATGGAGTGTATGTGTGTTATATATGCTTTAGGATTGTGCTATAAAAAATTAAAGGGGGGGGCAGGTGGGTGGCTCAGTGGATTGAGAGCCAGGCCTAAAGATGGGAGGTCCTAGGTTCAAATCTGGCCTTAGACACTTCCCAGCTGTGTGACCCTGGGCAAGTCACTTGACCCCCATTGCCTAGCCCTTACCACTCCAAGATGGAAGATATGGGTTTTTTAAAAATTAAATTTAAAAAAAATGGAGGGGGTTCAAGGGACAGAGAGAACTAGGCCTAGAGATGGACAAGTCCTGGGTTCAAATATGATTTCCCAGCTGTGTGACCAAATACAAAGTATTTTTTCTATGACAAAAGATAAGAGTTTAAAAAACAAATGGGGTAATTTCCAAAAAAACATGGTAAGATCCATATGAACTGATGCCAAGTGAAGCAAGAAGAACTGGGAAATCATTATGTAGCAATGTTGTAATGATGATCTGGGACCTGCTACTCTGATCAATACAATGATCCAAGACAATTTCAAAGGATTCGGGATGGGGAAAAATGCTATCTATCCACCTCCAGAGAGAACTGATGAGCCCTTGAATGCAAACTGAAGTATAATTTTTCACTTTTTTTCTATGACTAATTAGAAATGTTTTGCATGACTTTACATGCATGTTTTTTCCCCTTAAGACTTTACCTTTTGTCTTAGAGTTAGGTAAAAGGTGGGGGTGACTTGCCCAGGGTCACATAGCTAGAAAGTGTTTGGGATCAGATTTGAACCCAGGGCCTCCCATCTCCAGGCTTGGGTCTATCCACTGAACCACCTAGCTGCCCTTTTTAAATGTATGATTAATTGATATCATTTTGCTTGCTTTTGCAATGAATGGAAGGGGAAAGAATTTGGAAAAGGATGTTATATATGATATATGATATGAAAAATAATGAGTTAAAAAGAGACAATAAAAAACTACCAGCTCATAAAACAGTGTTTAATTGATGTCAAATAGTAAATGTATCTATAATCCAGGTATGACATCCCTTAAGGCTTCCTGGTTTGTTTGTCTTTTTTTTAAAGCAAACCCACAATTTATCCATAAAGATTTTCTTAGCCTCTTTAGCCTCAAGAGGCTTGTCTTCTTGACTGCTATCCCCCTACCCTCTTTTTCTCACCAGAAATGACAAGCCATGTTCTAAGCGAGTCAAACAAGCTTTGAGGGGCAGGCGATCACTTAATGTTCTTTAGTATCCCCTAGCTACCTAGCCCAGATCCTTATTTCCACAAGAGCTTTCAAAGACTCACTGAAGTTGAAAGATGTAAATTTAGGACAAGCAAGGAATAAACTTGGTATTCTGGGAGGCAGTCAAGCCTGAAAATAGAAATGATCTCAAAGAAAATATGAACAAGGATAATAGATTTAAGTGCTTAAAGAAAAGATGGACATAAGTCCATAGAAGTTGAGGGTGGTTGGGTGGCTCAATGGATAGAGCCAGGCTTGGAGAGGGGGTTCAAATATGGTCTTGCCCACTTTCTAGCTGTGTGACCCCGGGCAAGTCACTCATCCCCCACTGCCTAGCCCTTACTGCTCTTCTGTCTTAGTATATATATATATATGTATATATATATATATATACCAATGCATAGTATTGATTTCTAAGACAGAAGGTTAGGAATTTTTAAAATGGCATATAAGCACAAAATATTGGCAATGACAATGACTTTATAGAGATCACCTTGAGAAAAGGAAACAGACCCAGAGAGTCAGTAAATTGCTCTTGTTCATACCCAGCTAAGAACCAGTAGAGGCGGGACATGATCTTATTTCTCTCTACCTCTGAATTTATCAAAAAGGATAGTCATGATTCTCCTATTTGACCCATGGTGTCCTCAGAGACCAAACAAAGGCCAGAGTAAGTGGCTTTGGAGATGGGCCCAGTATGGCTATTTTTACATTCTCACTACTGAAGTATAAACTTCCATGGGGTGGGGGTATATAGCCCTAAAAAAACCATGAGGGTGGGACCACTGCCATCAAAGGAGTGTGGGATTATGAAGACTGTTAGTGGGAATCTGGGTTCTAGCTGTTGCTAACTTGATGTGTGGCCTTCAGTAAATCAGTATTTCACATATTTAGACCAAGTTTCTTCCTCTATAAAAGCAAGTGTGTGAGATTAATACAGTGGGAAGAATATAGCATCTGCCACTTACTACCTGTGTACACAGCTTTAGGCAGGCCATTTCCCATCTTTGGGCTTTTCTTTTCTCATCTGCAAAAAGTAGTACCAAATCAGATGAACTCAGAAGAGACTCTATTACTCTTGGTAAATCCTTGCTCAATTTTACAATGGTGCAGCCCACCGCCACTGAATGCTCTAAGAGGAGGTCTGACCCAGCTCCTAGTTTATGGGTACGGGTACCTTTGACCTATCCATATTCAGGTAAGAATGTGAGTTTGCTTTAAAAACAAAAAAACCCCCAAAAAACAAGAGGTAAACAGTAGGAAGAACCTTCTCTGCTAGGCACCATGGGTTCATCTATAAATCTTTTGCCAGAACTTTAGGACAATGGAAGGCAGTGAAGAGTCAAAATGGCAGAAATGCCACTTACCAAGCTTTCCAAGAACAGAACTTGGAAACTAGACATTATTTCATTATGGGGCTGACCCACCATATGCCCCCCACCCCCAAGAGGATGAATAAACAATGGGAAGGAAAAGAGGAAGTTAATTACTTGGCCACTCCCATCATGGCACAGACCCACGTGACTACCACCATCTAAGCCACTAGCCAATTATCTACTTAATTAGATCCCTATTTTTATTAGGGCTCTAGCACAATATGAAATCCCAGCCCTCTGATTAAGAGGCAGGCCCTGATACTTGGGTCTCCTAAGAAGCCCTGGGGAGAGCTAGATGTAAAGTTTAATGAGACTGATTAGAAAGTGTTCACTTTAGGGAGCAGCAAAGTGAGGACCAAAACAGGTAGACAGTTCTCAGTCCAGAATTATCTTGGGCTGTTGAGGACAAGTCAGAGCCTTGCTCCCTTTCTTTTCATCACTGTCTCACTCTTCCCAGAAATCGAAGGAGATTTCCCCTGTTGCCTCCACTTTTGCCCTGGGTCCTACCTATTCCTTTGAATATTCTGCCTGGCACAACAACCCTTTTATTCTCTATAATCTTAACAATCTCAAACTTAGCCCTTTCCCCATCCCATCCCTAGTATCTTAGTATGGTCTGAAACATTCTTGCCTCTCTTCTTCCTTTTCTAAATTGAATTTCCCTTTTCTTTTTGGGGGTGGCAGTGGTTGTGGTGGTAGATGTTTCCTCTTCTCTCTTTTGCCCAATTCCTAATTCCTAAGTGCCAGCAACTGCTCTTGGAAACCCCAGGTTGATTAATAAATAGACACAGACACATACACAGAGTTGATGCCGCCAGCTTCTATCTTTCTGAAATTGTTTCTCCCTACCCATCCCCATCTCAAAACAAACTATGGGATCACATGATAGACTTCAAACTACTTAAAACAAGTGCCAAGTCTAAACAGCCACATGGACTCCCCCTCCGCACATCCTATTTGAACAGTTCTCTGCCTACGTTATCTAAACAAACCAAGCGAACCAACACGGACTTTGGATTATAAAATTTATCCACCAACCCCCCAACACACATAACACAGGCTTGTTTAATAAATCTTCAGCCTTCAACCTTTCTCCAGGTTTGTGTCCCCTTTTCAGGACAAAAGAGCCTCAACCTCCAAGGTAAATCCCTGGACTGTTGACTTCTGGGGAGAGGGGACTACATTGAGCAAAGGTGGGAAACCTTCCAAAACTAGGAAGGATCCTAGGGCCTCAAAGGAAGTAACCTTGGAAACTGTCCAGATCACCCTGAGAAGGAGGAAGTTTAATAATATTTGAAGAAATGAATTAATTGCATTTCCCTCTCTACCTCGCCCTCAGCAGACAGTCAAGGAGGGCACAGAAAGGACTTTTATGGGTTGCAGAGGCCTGGGGGGTGTGTGTGTGTGTGGGGTGAGTCTTCAGATTTAAACTCTAGGCAAATTTACAATGATATAAAGAGTGTTAACTTCAAGACTATGGTTCCTGGGCAACAGTGAACCTAAGAGAAGAGCATTTAAGCTGTTCTCAGATATTTCAAAGTGGAAGAATTCTGATACCCTTCTGTTGCTCCAGAAAGAGGAATTAGGGACCAATAGATGCTAATAGAGGGAGGTAGATTTCTTCTCAGTTAAGAAAAGGACTTCCTAATCATCAGAGCTGCAAACAAAGGAGCAGGCTGCTGAGATAAGAAGCTTGCCCTCACTGGAAGGGTTCCAAGCAGAGGCTTGAGCACCAGGAACTCCAGAAGCCCTAGAGATTCAACTCAAAAGGAGCACGCTGACTGATGGTGTCATCATCCCTTGGCACTTAGCACACTAGACATGGTCAGACCAACAAGTCAGCTGGGCAGCTAGATGTGCAGTGGACAGTGATGAGCCTGAAGTTAGGCATTCCTGAGCTCAAATCCAGTTTCAGACACTCAGTAGCCATGTGACCAAGTCACTTAAGCACTATCTGCCTCAGTTTCCTCAACAGTAAAATTAGGCAATTGTACCACCTATCCTCCAGGATTAGTGATGAATGTGTTAGATGTTAGGGTCAAGATGAGTTAGTATTTGTGGAATGCTTAGCACAGTGCCCAGCATGTAGTTCTTTTGGTCAGTTGTGCCTGACTCTTTTAATGACTCCATTTGGGGTTTTCTTGATTCATTTCCTTCTCCAGCTTATTTCACAGTTGAGGAAACTGAGGCAAATAGGGTTAAATGACTTGCCCAGGGTCACACAGCTATTAGTATCCAAGGCTGGGTATGAATTCAGATCTTTCCTGACTCCAGGCCTTTATTCAGTCTATCCACTGGACAACTTAGCTACCTACCCCTGGCTTATTTCCTTCCTCCAGAAAGATGCTAATGATTAGGACTGCAGGAATACTGTAGGAAGTACTATAGCTTGGGGCTTCCAGCAACAAGGTTAATTAACAGAATTTAATTTAATCATGGTTCCAGTACTGGAATGGGGCTTAGCACCTACCTCCTAATAGATGTTCATTTCTTTCCTTCCTTATGTGCTAGACTTGGAGTCAAGAAGACCCAGGGGCAGCGAGGTGGCTCAATGGATAGAGAGCCAGGCCTGGATATAGGAGATCCTGGGTTCAAATCTGGCCTCAGATACTTCCTAGCTATGTGACCCTGGGTAAGTCCCTTAATTCCATTTGCCTAGCCCTTACCACTCTTCTGCCTTGGAACCAGCACTTAGTATGGATTTTTAGACAGAAGAGATGGTATGGGCTTAAAAAATTTTTTTAAAGATGACCTGAACTCAAATCCTACTTGACATTTGCCAGCATCTGATGACATCTGTTCATCCCAGGATGTTCTGTCTCCAAGCCTGGACCTCTATCCATTGAGACAGCTAGCTGCCCTTGATTCTCGGTAAGCTCTTTTTATTCAGTCATTGTCTCCCACTTAACCAAGGTCTATCATTAATGGCAAGTAGCTACAATATGCAGACATTAGGTCTTTTTTTTCTTTTCTCCTATGGGGTACCATGTAGACAGCCAATAGCTAAGGATGACTAGAAGGTGTTTCTTTTGTATTTATTGGCATCTTTCTGTTGTGGAACTGCTGAGGATAGTACTTCCTCTAAAAAAACAACAAAAACAACCAAGCCCTAAAACAGGGATAAAAAGAACAGCTAGGCCAAGGAAGTGCTTTCTAGGGATTTAATAATGTTCCCACTGAGTAAAATTCTTATTTTATTTCTGTACAAAATTATCCTTGCTTATTAAGGTTAACAGGACACAGCCAGTTCAATTATAGCACTTTTGGCTAAACCCCCTCCCCCTCCATCTAAACAAGGGGTGGTTTTGGTTGAACCATTTTTCTCTCCAGTAAAAGGGACAGTGGAAATTTCCTTGCTTCTCTCCAAACTAGAAAAGAAACTCAGAAAACTCTGTTCCCAGGACAACCCTTGTGAAAACTGGTCACACTGACCCAAATAGAAATTGCTATTTTTCATCACCTCCTAGGACAAGATGAATCAGAATTGGGAGTGTCATCTGTGACCTGAGTCTACCCACAACCCTTTTGTGGAAGTCTGACTGTCCAGGCTCACTTCTCAAAGGATGGACTTCCAAACCAGCCACAGACCAAATTATTAGGTACACTGGGTAGGCATGACCAGTTCAACTTCTGATTTTAACTAACTGAAGGATGAAGGCTACAGTTTCTGGGAAGAAACTGAGGTAACTAGCCCTCTAAAGCTCACTACTGTTTGTCTTTTGGGCTGGACCATTCTACCATTAGGAAAAGAGTCAGCAAGGTGGTTTAAAAAAGGGTTTTGCCTTCCCATGAAAATGTAGATTCCTCTCAAATATTCATTCTTATCAGATCTCAGGGTGAATGAATTTCTTGGGCTCTTTTCTGAAAGGAGAGGGAAGAGGAAAGGAAAGAACATTTGAAACAGGGAAATTAGGCAGTTAGGTGGTTGATAAAGAGTCAGAAAGACCTGAGTTCAAATATAACCTCAGAGTTATAAGTTGTATGTCCCTGGGCAAGTCACAAAAACTCTGTTTCCTCATTCATAAAATGAGAATAAGGACAACACCTACCTCAGGTGACTTTCAAATGAGATAATATGTGTAAGTGCTTAGCATAGTGCCTGCACATAGCAGGGAACAAATGCTTCTTCTGCAGGTTAGAAGAAAAGGAACCAAAAAGAGAAGGCTGGGGCCAAAATGGAACATTCCCCAAACAACTTCATAATTATGCAAGCCTGTCCTGATTCCTGATTCATTCTCTCTCTCTCCCTCCCTCTCCAAGCAAGCATGATCTAAAAGAGCCCATACAAATGGGAATTTTCCCTAACACCTTCCACTGGGACCAAAAAGGAACCACAAGAAGGAATTGTTATCTACCCCACAAAGGTAGACAAGGTAGAAGATCCCCCCCCCCTTCTCTCCATTCTCAGATGCTGGGAGTCCCCCCTGCTTCTCTGGATCTCTTTTTAATCTACTTTCTTTATCCTATGACTATACATTAAAAAAACAAACAAACAACCTTATCTTCTGGTCTTAGAATCAATACAAAGAGGTAAGGGGCAGGCATGGATATATGAATGCCTTGTGCAGGGGGGCAGGGAGGTAGGAGTTCAGAGAAGAGCTAGTAGTCCCAGGTTTGGTTCAAATGCAGAGGTCAGGGGGAGAAGAGACGAAAGGTGAGAGCTGTAGTACCTTAAATGTCAGGCATCTGGTTTTTATCCCATGAGCAAAAGGGAGCCCCTGAAAATTTAAGGGAGCTATGATCAGATCAGTAGTGCCTTCGAACCTGCCAGCAATGTAGGGGATGGACTGGAGAGAGCTTCAAGATCAACCAGTTTTTATAGTGGTCTAGATAAGAAGTGGTACAAAAAACTGAGCAAAGTTTATTGCTTTTCAGTCTGTCCAACTCTTCATGACCCCAACTGGGGTTTTCTTGGCAAATGTACTGGAGTGGTTGGCCATCTCCTTCTCTAGCTCATTTGACAGATGAGTAAACTGAGGCAAACAGGCCCGGACTTGCCCAGGATCACCACAGCTATTGTCTTGAACTCAGGAAGGTGAATCTTCCTAACTCTAGGCTTGGCTCCCTATCTATAGAGTCTTCTTTCTATAAAAAGATACATAGATGGGAGGTTCTCCGTTCAAATCTGTACTCAGATATATCTTATCTGTTTGACCCTGGGCAAGTCACTTAACCCCATGGCCTAGCCTTTATTGTTCTTCTGCCCTGGAACCAATACATAGTATTGATTCTAAGACAAGGCAAGAATTTTTTAAAAAGATACATGAGGCAGCTGGGTAGCTCAATGGATTGAGAGTCAGGCCTAGAGACTGGAGGTCCTAGGTTAAAATCTGGCCTTAGACACTTCCTATGTGTGATCCTGGGCAAGTCACTTGACCTCCCCCATTGCCTACTCTTACCACTCTAGGAGCCAATACACAGAAGTTAAGGGTTTAAAAAAAAAAGATACATATAAATGCAACCCCATATTGAATTCATATTTTGAACATGTGGCAGTTAGGTGGCTCGGTGGCTAGGGCCCTCATAAGGTCTCTGTAAATCTGTCTTTAGACACTAGCTGTGCCTCAGTTTCTTTATCTGTAAAACAGGCATAATAGCACCTACCTCCCAGGAATGTTGTAAGGATCCAATAATATTTGTAAAGTTCCTTGCAAACCTTAAAGCACTATCTATAGGCAAACTAGCTATTTACAAGCTCCCTTAGGAGAGAGACTACATATTACTCATCTTTTGTCTCACCCTGTACAAGGCCTTACATATAGATCAGGATGACAGGATTTTACTATTAGAAGACCTTAGAAATCTACTTCCAACTCTCATTTTACTTGTAGGGAAAACCAGGACCTGAGCAGTGAACTCACCAGCCAAAGTCTCAGAGCTAAAAGTAGGAATAGAATCCAGGTCTTCAAGTCCAAATTCAAAGTCCATTAAATGAATTAACACTTATTTGAATTGTCTATTTCTAAAGAGATTGAGCCAGATTCAAAAGTCAACATAGAAAACAGCAAAAAAAAATTAAAGAGAATAAAAAGATGATGAAAATATTAAAGTAAAGTCCTCAGAAATGCACAGCGATCCCAAGCAGTTGGGGAAAGAGTTTAGCCCCTTCTGCCCATGGAAAATTAAAGCAAAAAAAATAAAATCTTCATTTCTCTGGGGAGCCAAACATTTTTGTCTGGCAATGAATGAATGAAAAAAGTCTACTAGTGCTGTCAAAGGTCCAACATTAGCTGACATAATATTATTCTTCATGCCAGATTATGGAGTCAAGATTATTTGTGTCACCTTATACACTTTATGGTGGTACACTGTACAAGAACGAGGTAGGCCTGGAGTCGGGAAGACACTTGGATAAGTCATTTAACCCTGATTTGCCTCAGTTTCCTCATCCAGAAGAGAATTCCGGTAATTCCATAATTGCCATTCCCATAACTCTTTCTGCAGGAGCCATAAAGTCCATTTTTTTCAGGCGCTGTTACAGGAGCTGCACTGTGAGCAGTGTACAGCTCTCAGAAATTACATTTTAAAAAATGTGGCAATGGCTCTTGCGGCCAAAAAGGTTCCCGACCCCTGCCATAAGGGAATGATAAACCACTCCAGTATCTTAGCCAAGAAAACCCCAAATGGGGTCATGAAGAACTGGCCACCACTGAAACAAGGGAATAAGTACTTTAAAGCCTTTAGGAATTTTGGGTTGTAAGGGCAAGGCTCCTGTCAATCCACCTGATACAAACTGGTCATTGTGAAAGCTACTCATGGGTCTAAAAGACTATTTTCAACAAAAATGGCCAATTTTTGTCCTCAAACCAGACTAAGTCTTGAGTTCATTTGTGCCTATTGTGAAAGTAGAATCCTAGACTGTTCTAGATGAGGTCTCAGAAATCCAATTCCATTATTTCACAGGAGTAAATCAAGGTCTACTAAGGATGGAGGAGTGGACCAAGGTGCAGAGATGCAAGGATCATGCATGATTTTCAACCAAAAATATTATCAAATTTATTTCCAATAAGAGATATAAACTTCAACTCTTGGCCAGATTTAGTTCTGAATACATTCTGGCTTTTTCTAATGTATGTGTATAAATACATATCCTTTACCGAAAATATTTGCCTGGGTAGGGTGGGGAGGAGAGGCAGCCAGGTGGCTTGGTGGGTAGAGAGCCAGGTCTCAAGAATGGAAGGTCCTGGTTTCAAATGTGATCTAAGAAAGGTCCTAGTGGTGTGGAGTTACCCCAATTGCCTACCCCCTTTCCCACTCTTCTGCCTTAGAACCAATACAGTTATTATTCTAAGATTGAAGACAATATTTTTAATGGAAAAAAAAGATTTGCCTGACCTGAGTTTGCCATAAATGAGATTTTAAATTCTTAATGTAGCCACCAAGCTATCTTGCCATGACTCCTTAGCTAAGCCCTTTAGGGAGTTGCCAGGAGGGTATATAGCTGACTTATTCAGGGTCACCAGGCTAACAATTATTCAATCTTCTCAGATAAAGAGCCTAAGCATTTGCACACAGCACAATTAACAAGAAACATTTCTTATCTATTCGTTCCAAAGGCCCAGCAGAACCTCTTTTAAAGCCATGCTGGTAGCTGCTGGCCCTGCAGACTTGAAAGTAATAACAAGGAATGAATTTACTTCAGAGGGATCATTTCCCCAATTGCTACCTGGAGGCAGTGCAGGGGTGGAACCAAGGGGAGATCTGGAGACAAGAGCCAGGCTTCTTTTTGGGTCTGAATTTCCTCATTTGTTGAAAGGGACTCATTTCTTACAGTTCCCCTTAGATCATTCCATTTTCTGTGATCCTAGTCTCCCCAGGTATCAATCAGGCTGTGAGGGTGCTGATAATACCATTAATCTGGCATGTCAAAAATCTTCAAGGTACTAAGTAATAAAATGTTTTTTGTTGTCCTGAACTGTGAAGGATTTCATCTCTGTAGGGAACTTTGGGGGTGGAAGTCATGAGAAGGAACTGCTAGGTAGCACAGTGGACAGAGCATCAGGTCTGGACTGGGTGGCAAGAGAGAAATGGGACCACTTGGGTTGAAATGTGACCTCAAAAACTTCCTAGCTGGGTGACCCAGGGCAAGTCACTTAACCCCTATTGCCTAGCCTTTGCTCTTCTTAGGATTGATATGATAGTAAGGCAGAAGTTTCTCTTTAAATCATGAGGTATGTAGGGCCCTAAAAATTTAATTATAGCAGCTGATGCCCCAATGGATAGTTTGGAGTCAGGAAGACCCAAGTTCAAATCTGCCTTTAGATACACTCTGCTGTGTGACGCTGGGACAAATCCCTTACCCCTGTTTGCCCGTTTCCTCATCTATAAAATGAACTGGAGAAAATGGCAAACCCCTCTAGTATCTTAGCCAAGAAAATCCCAAAATGGGGTCAGAAGAGTTGGGTAGACTGAAATGACTCAATACATTGAGCTGTAATGAGGAAATCCAGGCCATTGGTTTGCTGATGAGGTTCACTGATTGAGAAACTAAAAAGCAAAGAAACAATACCCAAAGACTGAATAACAGCAGTAGCTGGCTGCACAGTGGATAGAGTTCTGGACCTGAAATCCTGAGTTCAAATCTGGCTTCATTTACTTCCTAGCTATGTGACTTGGATAAAAATCACTTATTCTGTAAACCTCAGCTTCCATAACTATAAAATAGGGACAATAGTAGCTTATCTTGCAGGATTGTTGTAAGGATCTTCACACAGTACTTGGCACATAGTAGGCTTTCTTTTTATACAAAATCTATTTTATACATTCCACCACCACTCCCGAATGGACTAGAAGTTAAATACTTGGGTTGAAATCCCACCCTCTTAACACATACTGACCTCTCAGTGCTCTCTAAAAACCTAAATTATAGGGGGCAGCTGTGGATTGAGAGCCAGGCCCAGAGACAGGAGGTCTTGGGTTCAAATCTGTTTGACCCTGGGCAAGTCATTTAACCCCCATTTCCTTGCCCTTACCACTCTTCTGCTTTAGAACCAATACATAGTATTGATTCTAAAGTGGAAGGTATGGGTAAAAAAACAAAACCCAAAACCCTAATTACATGTAACATCCTCTGTAGCACTGGTAGAGGGAGTTTTCCCACTGGGTTCTTCCTATACCCATGAAACCAAAGGTCTGGTGTGGGATGTCAAGTGTAGAGAGTGCTAGACTCAGGGGAGAAAACTCCCTCCCATCAATGCAGCTTTAGTAGCTGCTCTTGGCAACTTAAGCCAACGGGTCTTTAAATCTTTTCTTGAGTCATCTACCTTTTAGAGGAGTCAGAGAAAGCTTCTAGACCCTTTCCAGGAAGGATGTCTTTAAATGCAGAAAACAAAATCTTAAGATTAGAATGGAAGCCATTTATTTGGAAATGCAGCTTTTAAAATCTTTTAAAAACAAGTCCACCTGGGCAGGTCACTCAACCTCAGCTGCCTGGCCCTCACCACACTCTTCTGCCTTGGAATTGATCCTTAGTATTGATTCTAGGAAGGTTAATGGCTTTAAAAAGAAAGTTCCTAGAAAGAAAAAGTTAAGAGAATTGCATGGGGTCATAAAGGCATTATGCCACATTGCTTTCTATCTAATCTACTAAAAATACTTAGCAGAATGGAAACAAAGTCAAAAATTCAAATGGCGCACCATCTATGTATATCCTATATAACCAACAGTATTCCTAAATTCTCCTTTATGGCCCATTATAAAGATAATGAGAAATTTAATGGGGAGGCGTCCAAAAAAGCACTTTTCCTCTGAACAACTCTGAGGTAGCAGAGAATGCAGGATCAATTCCCCTTCAAGTCTTGCTGGTAGAATTAAAGCCACTTGGAGTGACCCAAGAGAAGTGCCAACTATTAAGTGCTTAAGCCATTAATCTAAGCCTTCTAACTCCAAATCCAGGGCTCTTGCCACTACATTAGTTTGATATAGTCTCTCCTGGGCTTTGTGGCTTTCTACTCTCTGATGGAGTTAATCATGATTAGGCTGGCCTTAGACACTTCCCAGCTGTGTGACTCTGGGCAAGTCACTAGATTAACCCCAACTGCCTAGCCCTAGCCTTTGAACTGATATGAGGACAGAAGGTAAGAAAATTTTATGGGTAAAAAATTAGAAACTGTGAGATACACAAAGAGGCATTTGAGAGATAAGGATTACATAACAAAGTGTGTGTGAGGGAAGCTTTACAATTTAAAATGCAAAAAGGCAAAAAATTAAGGGACCTCTTCCATAAAGTTGGAATATTAAGGGTTTTTTTTGTTGCTGTCCAGAGTTCAATATTTAAATCCATTTTGGTCACTTCACCCATTTGACTCTTGAGCGAATCACTTAAAATAAAATCAGAGCCTCAGTTTTGTGCTCTAGAAAATGGGAATCATACTTATGTTACTATACACTCACTGAGTTGTGAGGAAAAAGCACTTTGTATTGCTTCCAGTTTTCAAAAGTTTATCAAAGGCTTTTGAATACTGTACTCTCTTAATGGACATTCTTTTTTTTAAGTGGCTTAAAAATCACTGCATTAACTATTCCTGAACTAAGAATAAAAATTACACTTGAGAATTATTATGAGAGTCTTGGGCTTCTTCATTTTGGTCCTTGAATCTCCAGTACTTAGCACAGTTTCTGGCACATAATAGGCAAAAAAATAAGACACTCACTGAAATGAATATGCAGACTATCCATTTATGTAAGGAGTTCTTTTACTTGCCTTCTCAGTGGGTTGGGGAAGTGGGAGAAGAAGAGAATTGGGAAGTAAGAGTATGTTAGGAGTATGTGTAGGAAGTTTTATAACCTCAAATGTAAAAAAGCAAAATTGTCTTTTTGCTCAACAAAATCCAATTATTGAGGAGGAAAAAAAAACAAATATGCATTTAGGAAAGAGACTTGGTTTGCATTTAAGCCCATTCAAGGTTAAGAAAAATAAGTTTACTTTCTCTCATGTTTCTCTAACTCTTTTTAAAGGTATTGTTCTCCCAGCTGTGTGGCCCTGGGCAAGTCACTTAACCCCAATTGCCTAGCCCTTACTGCTCTTCTGTCTTAGAATCTATAGCACCAATTCTAAGACAGAAGGTAAGGGATTAAAAAAACAAAATAAAACAACCACTGCTG
This sequence comes from Gracilinanus agilis, assembly GCF_016433145.1. NCBI lineage: Eukaryota > Metazoa > Chordata > Mammalia > Didelphimorphia > Didelphidae > Gracilinanus > Gracilinanus agilis. Next base: position 64,807,715 of record NC_058130.1, read on the forward strand.
TCCGGTAGGTAAGGCAGTATTTTATCATACTCATTTGTGAAACAAGACTTAAAGCACCCTAAGTAGGACTAAGCCCAAATAACTAACTTCTCCTCATTTCTCTAGTATGACCTGGTGTCTTCCCTTGGATGTATATCAAATGTCTCATTTTCCCTTTGACATGTGGCCCCAAAGCATGGTTTATTGTGAAAAGATGAGATAGACACACTTAAGTTTTCATTAGCCAGCCCACATTGACCTAGAATTTGGCTCTTATCTAACAATATATATGTATCCTCTTTTATGCAAGCCAAGCCAAGCCACAAGCAGAATTTCATAATAAATTGAAGTGTGTCACAGCAAAACTGAAAGGGAAGAAAATTAAAAAACAAAAAAAAAACCACCCTATTCCCTTTGACCTCATATCCCCTCCCTGTTCTTAAAGAATCTGTTAATATATGATAAGAAAATTTGGGGAACAGTACTGCAGAGATCAAGTGTAGGGTCAAAGAAAGCTTTAGGGGTGGGGGGTATCCCCTTCAAACTAGATGCCTCCTCAAGAGATCTTACAAAGTTTGGAGGTTAGAGTAGGGATATAATCTATGTACATGCATTAACGTTTGTGTTCCTGAGCATTTGGCAAATATTTTATGCCCTCACAGATAATAAATCAAGTTTTCTGAATTTAAAACTGCTTTGGATTTCATAAGGACTACCGGATTCTCCCAAAATGCACTAGGCCTGAAGGTCATAGCATACTAACTTCACAGTTCACCCTGACCCATGAGACCTTACTTAAGGAGTTTTCTAGAGGCAGGTAGGTGGCTTAGTGGGTTGGGAATCAGACCTAGAGACAGGACAGTCCTGGATTCAAATCTGGCCTCAGACATGACCCTGGGGGAAAGTCACTTAACTCCCATTGCCTAGACCTTACCATTCTTCTGCCTTAGAACCAATACACTGGTGACAACTGGGTGGCTCAGTGGATTGAGAGGCAGATCTAGAGATGGGAGGTCCTGGGTTCAAATCTGGCCTCAGACACTTCCTAGCTGTGTAACCCTGGGCAAGTCACTTTACCCCCAATGCCTACCCTTACCACTCTTCTGCCTTGGAACCAATATGCAGTGTTGATTCTAAGATGGAAGGTAAGGATTTAAATTGATTCTAAAATAGGACTGAAAAACACACACACACATAGGCAAAAACTGGTTTTCTGCTAAATCAACATTAAATTGGATTCCTTTTCTAACAGCAACCTGTGGGGCCAAAATCAGCTGATTCTATCTATAGCTAGCTGGAGAGTGACCTACAGGGAGCATTTGAACCCCATTTTCTTGTATCCCAAGACTACATTTTACTGTCACACCCCAGGACTAGCCTGAACCCCTTTCTTTTCCTCTAACCCTGATGGAAATTTTTTCTAAATTATTTAGTCTACTTTTCTGGTTTTTTAAATGGAGTACAGTGAAAATAACTAGAAATAGAAAACTGGAAGAACTTCAGAGGTAATCTGGTCTAATCTACATTTTACATATTTGGCAAGTGAGGTCCAAATAAATCAGGTGACTTGCCCAATGTTAGAAGCTATTTAGGCACCAAGCTAGAACTTTCATTCAGTTTTCCAGACTTCTAGTCTAGGTTTTAAAAACATTTTTGGTTCATGATCCTAGAACTTGCTGTGTTTCGGGGTCATTGATTCTTAACAGAAAGGCTTATTGTATAGAGTCAGGGAAGCATGGAATATTGTGCCCAACATGTGCTGACTCAAGGGCATATCCCAGAAGTGGCTTTTTAAGAAATTTTAAATTAAATCTAAGTTTCTCTTGTGAATTGTTTCCCTTCTCCTAAAAGTCAAGAGCAGAAAACAAAAAAAAAACTTGTTTCACTGAGAATTACAGCATTATACAATACTAGGACTGACTTGACTCCCTCATAGTTTAGATAAAAAGTGGGGTACATATATACTTATAAATTACTTAATTTCATGATCTGAGATGAATCAAATTATAAGGAAACCATAGGCTTTACAAGTGAAAAAAAAGTCACATCTGGAGGAATTCTAGTTTACACAAATTCCCAATCCAAGTCTCTTCCCATTACACCCTAATATTCCAGTTAATCCTGGTGGCCTTGGGCAAGTAAATCATCTCATCCTCTTTGGGCCTGTTTCTTCCAGCATATAACATGGGGGTTTAAGTCATTTCCATCTTTACTGCCTTTTTTTTTAGAGGTGACAAGATTTGATGATTTTATTTACACAGGGAACTTCCAGTGAGGAAATTCCCTCTGCCAATGGAAAACAAATATCAGGTTTATCTGAATACTAATTTAAGTGACTTAGCCAGTCACACTTCCAGCAAGTGTCAAAGACAAGACTTGTACTTAATATTCTAATACTGTATAAAGATGGGAGGGCAGATAGATAACAGTGGTTAGAGCACCAAGCCTGGAGTCAGACTCATCTTTTTCAGTCCAAGTCTGGCCTCAGACAAGGATCTTGGAGACAAATCACTTAACCTGCTTGCCTCAGTTTCCTCAACTGTAAAATGGGCTAGGGAAGGAAATGACAAACCACTCCAGTATTTTTGCCCCCCCAATCCCCAAAGAGTCAGAGTCAGACACAACTGAACAATTAAGACAGACAAGAAGAATACAAAGAAACTTGGAAAAACTGATGAGTAAACTGGATCTAAAGACCATGGTCTAGGATTCAAACCCAGGACTTAAATTCAAAACCAAGCACTTTCCATTGGGCAATGCTCTGGAGATCAGAGATGGAGAGCTGTTTAGAGACCAAGTGCCCACACTGCAACCCTCACACTACATGCAGTCCCTCCACCTCTTACCCAGGGCAGGAGAGGGAGCACTCCCATTGGGCTGCTGGGCAGAGGGGTGGGTGAGGAGAGAAATGTCCTTAGGCATGGAGAGGGGGGCATGTGTGCCATAGGTTCACCAACAGGGCTCCAGATAATCATGACAAATTGACTCCAAATGGGGACTTAAGAGGAAATGGCTGAAAAGTATTAGATACTTGCTAACTGAAATTAATTTAAACATAAATTGTTATTAAACAAGTTTGTAATGACACATTTTTTACAATTAGAAATTTCACAATGACTATTAAAGACTCTTGCTGTTCCCAAATGACCCAAGCTTTCTTAGGCTGTCAACAGGTACTTTTTAAAGGACCATTTCAAGATCACCAGGAGACAGAGAAATAACTAACCACCCACCTTGCATTAACTTTTGCTCTGGGGCATAGTACACCAAGAACTCCTCTTAAGTACAAGCTGTTATCACTGACAGGTAAACAAGCAAAGCCTGCCCAGACCCCGACCAACCACAAATGTGGTATACAGTCTCAGGAGGCCTCTCCAGATGCTTGCTGAGCAGGCAGACAATCTGGTAGATGGAAACCACCGCCACTATTTATACCTGTATTTTTTAACGCTTTTCTTTACCCCCACCAGCTGGCATCATGCATAAAAATATCCACCCACCTTACAGCACTACCCCTTCCAAACACCTGGATGGGCCACCTGTTCTAGAGTAGAAAGTCAAGGAACACTCACTTCTTACTCAGCAATTTTCTATAGCTTGACCCTCCCCACCACTAAACACCTCATTTAGAAAAGCATGGGAGATTGTGGAATCCTTGAAACAAATACAGTATATTCTACTTCCTTTTTGACTCCTACTAGTGTTCTTGATACTAGGGTCACAAAACTACTGTTGACTTACATGTTTTATCAAACTTTCTATAAGGAAGAGGGAAGGTAGATATTATCTTCATTTTTTTTTCTCTTCAGAAACAAAAACCAAACTCAGCACTGACCAAGGTCAACAATAAGCTAAACTAGTTCTCATTTTTAGATGGACCACTCAGATAATAGGTTGCTTAATCAATTAACCAATAAATATTTATGAAGTGCCTACTCTGTGCCAGGCACTGTGCTAAGTGCCAGGGATAAAAAAAAAAAAAAAAAAAAAAAAAAAAAAAAAAAAAAAAAAAGGACCTCAGGCTCTTCATCCTTCCAATGAGGAGAGTAATGGGCTCACCACCCTCCCAAGGCCAAATTAATCATGGATGAATTAGATAGGTCTTGGGAGGCAGTTGTGTGAACAATCCTGGCCAAAACTGCTTCCACTTCTACTTTAAGTATGTAAGTAAGTATGGGCGGTACTTTTCTGATTTGACTTTGTTGTATAGTATTTAGCTTTCTGCTTATTCTGGCCCCAGGACCTATGGGATAACAATAGTCTACAAAGATTTCTAATTAGTCACATAAATTAGAGTTCATATGAAGGCTTTTTTCCTCACAGTAGTCCTTTGGAGGGGGATTTCATAGCCAGAAAACTGTTAATTGTAAATGAGAGCAGCTGGGTGACTCAGTGGATTGAGAACCAGGCCTAGAGATGGGAGGTCCTGGGTTCAAATCTGACCTCAGACACTTCCTAGCTGTGTGACCCTGGGCAAGTCGCTTCACCCCCATTGCCTAGCCCTTACTGTTCTGCCTTGGAGCCAGGACACAGTATTGACTCCAAGATGGAACATAAGGGTTTAAAAAAAAAAAAGAAAAAGGTTGTTTAGGATTCATGATCACACAACTAATAAATCTCAAGAATTGGAATATGAATTCTAGGTACAGGGCTTTCCCCTGCTCCAAACTGCCCCTGCCTAGTGAGCTATATTGCCAAAATTCACTACCATCTTTCAGCAACTTCCAGAGTTTTCCATTTATGTAAAATTCCTGAGCAGCTGCACTAACTAGGGTCAGTGTTTACAGAGACCTGCTCACCTCTAGGGCTCTAGGGGGCCCTCCAAGGGTGTGGACTTCCTTAAACCACTTCCACCACCTATAGCCTAAAGAAGCTTCTGTCTTGGGCCCAGACAGGGCGGACAGTTTGGCAGGAAAGTTTTTATCCCTAGGCAGATTTCGTGACCGAGTTTATTTCCAGCTCACCCCTCATCCTGTGAAAAGTGCCCCCCCCCTTCCTTTTTGGAAGGAGTGAAAAGGGTGGGAGGGGGAAAAGGCTGGGATTTTATTCTGGTTAAGTTTCTCTTCCTAGTTTTTGAGTTCCGGCCAGCTTACACAGTGGTCCAGGGAACACCAAGGAAGAAAACAGACAGGTCAGCAACGAATGGAGACCAAGCTCCAAATTAACCCCAAGGCGCAAGCTTGCTGTGACAAGGAGGTGGCAGGAGGGGGAAGCCGAGTGGAGCCAAACGGGTTTGGAAAGTTAACATTCTAGGAGAGTCTTGGCTGTAACAAAGAACACTGGAAAATCTCGCATAGTGGCCACCTAGAAAAGAAAGCTAAACTCTATCCTAACCTAACTTTTTGCAGCTCTTCCTCACTTTCTGGAGAGAAGAGGAGCGTTAAGGAAAGGATCCAGCAGCTTCGGGACCTCTGGCCAAGGCCTAGGGCAGGTTCAGGTCAGGAGGTAGGAAGGGAAGGAGAGGTCCTTCGAGGGAGAAGGAAGACACAGTCTGGCTCCCCTCCCCATCCCTGTTCCCCAGGGCTATAACATACACCCCCTCCTCCCCCTTCCCGGAGGCCGGGCTCGCTCTGGGGATTGGGGGTAGGGAAGAGGGTTCCAACGCGATCGGAAACTCGCTCCTCCCCGCTCAGCGGCCAGGATACAGGGGCTTCCCCCGAACTCCGGGCACCCTCTCCCTGCCAGGGGCAGCCAACGGGCGTCCCCCGGTCTGCCCTCCCGACCTAGCTGGCCGGCCCCACCTTGACCCGCTTTCCCTGAATCTCCAGCGTCTTCATGGTGAAATCCACACCGATGGTGCTGCCCTGGCGCTCCGAGAAACTGCCCGTCTTGAAGCGCTGCACCACGCACGTCTTGCCCACGCTCGCGTCTCCCACCAGCACCAGCTTGAACAGGAAATCGTACTGTTCGTCCGGCTCCCCCGGGCCCGGCCCTGGCCCCGACATGGCCCCGGCCCCGCGGGGACTGGAGGGCACTGCAGGCGGGCGGCGGCGGTCAAGGGAGCAAGGCCACGGTCCCCGCGCAAAGACAGCGCCCGGCCGGTCCTTTCAGCCGCAGGCTATCTTTCTGCTCCTCCTCCCAACGACGTGGAGCCGTCGCTGCTCAGGCAGCCGCGCTGCTCAGGCAGCCGCGCTGCACCTGCGGAACAGACACCACGGAACTGCCGCCCGGCTGCCAGGCTCGGCCCCAAGTCCAGCCCGGCCGGAGCGTACCGCCTCCAGCCCGCCCCGTCTCCAGTCCGGCCCCTCCGCAACCCCGCCCATAGCATCACCGGCTCCGCTGTCGAGAGCTAGAGCATCATCCCTGCCCCCTCTCCCAACCCTGAAGAACCCCTCCCCCAACCCCTCCCGACCCCTCCTCAGTCCAATACTCAGCCCCGCCCCCAACCCCGTTCGGCCCCCTCAGCTCCGCCCCCACAATTCTCTCTTTTCCTCGTTAGTCTGATCCCCAAACGCAACCTCGTGACCAGCATCACCCCTCCCCAGTCGGGGTCCTTAAGATCGTTTCCACCCCACCCTACCCCCATCCCCCAACCCAGCCGGACTCACCCTCCCGTGGCCAGGCAGTACCCCACCCC
>NC_058130.1:64848935-64867926 GCF_016433145.1 Gracilinanus agilis
TCTTTCTTTCTTTCTTTCTTTCTTTCTTTCTTTCTTTCTTTCTTTCTTTCTTTCTTTCTTTCTTTCTTTCTTTCTTTCTTTCTTTCTTTCTTTCCTTTCTTTCTTCCTTCCTTCCTTTCTTTCCTTAACCCTTTACTTTCTGTCTTAGGAACAATTCTAAGATAGAAGGGCTGGAGATAGGAGGTCCAGGTTCAAATGTGACCTCAGACATTTGTGTGACTTGGAGCAAGTTACTTAACCCCAATCACCTGGCACTTACTGCCCTTCTACCTTGGAATCAATGCTTAGTATTTTAACAAATAAAATTAATATAAAAGGATATATATAAAGTTATTAGGGTTTTATTTAAAGCCATTTTGATAGTTATAGCCACGTGCCTGATAAGAGCTCATTCAAATTACCATGCCATTACCTCTGCCCACCCGGTTTGTTCAGCAGGAAAAAGACCGTGCATCCCAATCAAGTCCTGAGTCTTCTACCTCTCTCTACATAATCACACTTCCTGCCCACCTGTATTATGCAAGAGGAATCATGGGAAATGTAGTTTTCAAGTCCCCTAAACATCCACAGGAAGTTTAAACCAAAGATCTCAAGATCAGTTCAAAGAACCCCAAATTTCCAATATCACAGTATTTATTCTAAGACAAAATGTAAAGATAATAAGTGGAGGGGGGGGAGGGAAGCTAGGCAAACACAGTTAAGAGATTTGTCCAGGGTCACATAGCTAGGAAATATCTGGGGCCATATTTGAAACTCAGTTCCTCTCAACTCCAGGCCTGGCACCAAAGGTAAGAACATCCTCACTTAATTCACAAGTTGGGAGGTCTGTGACCCACGTGTGCTAGTGTGAGTGACGAATCAGAATTTACTGACTGCCTTCTGGGCAGTCCTAAGAAAAGCATTTGTTGTGATTGGACACATAAACTAAGAGGAAGGCACAGGAAGTGATGCAAAAGAAGACCCTTTAAAAGAGAGTTCAGTGAGTTCATGTCTCTTCTTGTTCATAACTTGGACCTGAAGGAGCTCCTCTTGTTAGGGACTTAGACCTGAAGGAGTGCTGGACCTGGGACCCTGAAACCTTGGTAAGACTGTTCGTAAAACTTTCCCTTGTTCTTACCTTTAGTGATTATTAAATCTAAAGATGGGCAGGGCAGATTTAATGTCATTATCACATTACTGAAGGATTTTGAGCAGGGAAGTATTATGTGGTGAGTGTAAAGTCTAAATATTCCTTGACTTCTCTAAAGGAACTGTTCTTTCAAAAGAAACTCTGTGACTGAAGCTTTTGCTTCATTTGCCTCTGGGCCCTCTGGTCTTGGGCTCAAGGCTTAGCCTCCTCCAACTGAGGATTAATTAGATCTGCCTGGGTTGAACTAAGGAGCCAGAGCAAATTACCTAGTGCAGTGATGGGCAAACTTTTTAAAGAGGAGGCCAAAGGAAAGGAAATGCTCATCTGTCAGTCTGTTTCTAAGGCAATTCTTTCAAAGTTTCATTGTATTGTATCCTACTCATTGTATTCATCAGAAGGCTAGATAGAACATTTCAAGGGGCCGCATCTGGCCCATGGGCCATAGTTTGCCCATCACTGACCTAGTGTGTTAGATTACTTATCCTCTCTCTGATTTTCTTATTTTCTCTTCCTCTCCTCATTTGTAAATAAACTTCCATAAAAGTCATTTTAACTTGAGGTTATTCTTTAATTGGGGATTAATAATTATTCATTTCCCTGGCCACCAAACCTTTAATATTCACCCAACCAAAACCCCTTTTGACCCCTTACAGTAGCTACCATTATTTTTACTTTGACTTTCAAAGCTTTCTATGAGCTACCTCCATCTTCATTTCCAGTTTTATTTCATTTTATTAACATGACTTCAGACATGCTAATGTGTTCCAGCCAAATTGAACTCCCAGCTGTTTTCTGATTTAATTTTGCTCCCTACCACCTCCATGCATACAGATCATTTCCTATCACTGGAATGAACCACCTCCTCACTGGAATGAACCACCTCTGTGTCACTAAGAGTTGAAATCTTTCCTTCCCTTCAAGCCCCAGACTCCTCCACAAAGCCTTAAGTACTACTAAGTACCAGATATTCTGCTGGTTGCTCAGAAAAGGGAGGTAATATTTACTTGTAAGGATATATACCAAATAGTTTACAAGAACTGGTACTCTAGTAGGACCTAATTACCTGCCCACTGTAGTCCTATAATTGACTGCCACCAGGTATCCCATGCCAGCAGGCTTGGATGCATTAATGATTATAATTGTAATTGAATTTAATTCCCGTAGAGAGGTGATTGCTTGATTTCTACTTGTAAAATATAGTTGGGAAACATACCCAGAAGTAAGATCTGGTATATGGGTAAAGCTACATATCAGGGTTTGATATGCTATTTGTTGATTGTCTAGACTTTTTTAAATGATGGATAAAATGTTAATGCAGATTAAACTTTTCTTTTCTCAAAGAGCTAATTGTTAAATATTTACCAGCACAACCTTATGTATACACCTGGGAAAGTAATGGAGTGTCCTTAAAGGGATAGCCTAGTCCTCTGGGTAATGTGTTGATGCCCAGGTGCAGAGAGTTGAAGTTGTCTTTACTAGAACAAGCACCTGCCTCTCATCTTGGCCTAGGTTCCTCTTGAGTCAGTCCAGAGGTGGGAATCTTGTTTGTGTCATGAGCCCCTCTAACAGTTTGGTAAAATCTATGGACCCCTTCTCAGAATATTACTACCCTAAGACAACAGAAGTGTGACCAGTAGCTAGCTGATATAGGGGGTTAGGGTTCTGGAGCTAATACTAGAAAGACCTTAAATATTTGATGGAAGAGCTTAATTTCAATTAGTTTATAATAATAAAGATGTCACTTTTTTCCCCATCTAAGTTCACAGACTAATCTCCCTTATAAGAACCCTTGGCCTATGGTTTTTCTTTTTTTTTAATGTAAAAGCTCATTTGCATATAATATTTCATAAGTATCACAAATTTGGCTTGTTAATTTTGCACTTACCTGTAGTTCACTCCTGGAAAATCTCCTAGAATTAAATATAGTATATGAGTTAGAAATAGCTCTTTCTCATTAAAATTCATATCTCCTTCATCTGACCTATAAGGAAATGTAGATCACTGCCTAGAATGTCTTTACTGTAATAAATTATGCTTAAATAGTAATAGAACTCCAAACTTGGGTCCCTGCTCAGATTGGAGGAGAGGGGGGCAGGGATAAGCAGCTGCTGCCTTATTTTTGTTGAATTCATACACATTTACTCTTCCCAAAGTAACATTCCCAGAAGCCCTCAGAAGAGAAGAGATAATCTTTTCCCATATCAGAGTCACAGCTTGGTGGTAGACTCTCTCACCTCACCTAGCACAGCTATTTTACAGTTCCTGGAAATCAGAGTCAGGAACCATCTTCCAAGTCACTTAACTACAATGAGTGACAACTCCAGAAACTTGTGAATCCTTTGATAAGAGTTTACACTCTCAGAGGGGGATCACACAGACACTGCCCCCCTGGGCAGTTCTAGGTAATTTGGAAGCTATGATTGGCCCTGTGAAGAGGGAAAGGGACAGGAAGTGATGTAGAAAAAGGACTATAAAAAGTCCTGAAAGTCTTCGGCTTGGGGCTTTGGCTTGAATCATCAGCTTGGAGCATGGTGACCTGCCTCTAGGAGGTGACTTTGGACTTAGACCTTGACTTCAGCTTGGGACCTGGGCTTTTGGACTGTTTCTTGGGTGAGTGAGTAGCTGGCCTTCCTTTCCTGGCTTCTGGAGAGAGATTAGTTCTGGAGAGGCCTTCCTCTTTGTGTAAATAGAATTAGCTCGATCCCATTAATAGTCAAAAATCTACTCAACCCAGGCGTGCTAATGATGTCACTCTCACCTCCCTTAGTGGGGAGGGGAGACGAGTTACCCACACGTGACAATAAGTAACAAATCAAGAATAAGGGACTGCCCTTTGGGCAGTCCTAATCAATGTAGAAACTGCCATTTGTCCATTTGAATTAGAGGTGGACCACAGGAAGTGATGAAAGACACTATCTCTTTAAGTAAGTAAGTGAACTTCTTTTGGGGAGAGTTGCCGTCTCCAACTGGAAGAAGTAGCATCTCCTGAGACCACAGAACGCTTACGCTCTATATTGTCACGTGGGTAAGTTAGGCTGACTTCCTCTGCCTTGCTGGCCAATTCTAAACTCTGCCTATCTGGCTGTTGGGTCTTGTCGCTCACAGCTTCATTCATTTAGCCCCCTTAACCTTCTCTCTCAGTCCAGGCCTTTGGCCTGGACTAGCCTCTACTTTTCTCTTTATTCCTACTTTTACCTACCGATTGTAAATAAACTCTTCAACCCGATGCTGACTTGGGTCTGATTTAATTACGGAATCAACCTAAATTGTTGATTCCTGGCGGCCACATATTTTTAATATATATCTATAAATACCTAAATTTTATTCCTTACATCTCTTGGAGGAAGCTGCTTGGGTGGAACATTAGTCATCTGATTGAGGGTTAACAAGCCCTGCCCAGCTGAGACAAGCTCCAGAGCCACATTTAGTGTGATAGGCTACACCAGTGATGAGGAAACTATGGCCCTCAGCCAGATGCAGCCCCCTGAAATGTTCTCTCCAGTCACACGACATTATTCCTAATCTGACAAATACAATGAGTAGGACACAATACAATGAAACTTCAGAAGAGTTGCCTTAGAAACAGACTGACAGATGAGCATTTCCTTTCCTTTGGCCCCCTCTTTAAAAAGTTTACCCATCACTGGGCTAGACATCTTCTCTATCCTCTTTTACACTTCTCTACTTTCACTCTTCCTATCTCTTTGTAAATAAAAAGCTATTAAAAGTCATTTTGACTTGAGCTATAATATTTTTTAAACAGCAACCACAATATTACCTTAGAATTCTCATATTTTAGTCAAAACATCTCTATAAGTCTCTGTCAGTTACCCTCAACCTGGTTTAGCCTCTCTATCAAGATGGTTTTAACTGGGCGTGTGAGAGTTGGGTGGGAGATAAACACCAAAGGAGGAAGGCAAGCCCTTCCACCAATGGTGCTAAGCTTCCTTGAATACCCCATCTACCCCTTAGTGACTTTATAGGACAAAAGGAAAGCTTAATCAGTCTATCAGAAGATAGGCTGATTGACCCATTTCCTTATCTGAGAAGTTGCTTAGTAGGGAGGGGAAATCAGGTGATTTGGGGGAGAATATGTGAACCTTGCAGTTAGAGCATATTAACATTGTTGTGTCAGGAGTTTTCAAAGATTGGATTGGTTCCAGAGGCATAATTCATTCTCTGAAGTTAATCTTATCCTCATGGGGCCCTACTCTAAGTTAGAATCATCCTATTATTGAATAAAATACAGCCTGAAGGTTGGTCTCCATTTATATCATCCTGTAACTCTTTCTTTTACCTCAAAGGTTACTTTTTCTGGGGATTAAAATACTTTTCCCCAAACTCAGTCTCTCCATCTCTAGAATATGAATTTGTGGATGAAAACCAAGCCTCTAATAGAGTCTCTCGGGGATGTGGAGGCGTAATAAAAACATCCTTTTTAGTTTCTCTTGAAATATTATAATATTTCTCTCTCAAGATCTTTCCATATCTTGAGGGATGCCCCTGAAAGATCAGAACAAAGAATAAAAATGTCTTTTTTTTTTTTAAGGAAAATAGATCAAAAATGGCACCAGGCTTTTTAACAAAGAAGAACTTTACATCATCACCTTTCCACCAGAAGTGATAGACAACAATCTAGTACCCACTCTTATCCATAGAGAAAGGATTAAGATATCAGTGGAAGGAAGTAGATAGGTCCTCCTTTCTTTAACTCCAAGAGTTAAGGGCATAGTCCAAGGGGAATGGAATAGTGACTTGGTTGCTCAGTTCTGGAATGATAACCCAGATTGTATTTTAAGACATCTTCTCCTTGTTCATTCTTAAGTTACCTGAGAGAGGAGAGAGAATCATGTCATAAGGTAGACAGAACTATGCCAGTTTGGACAGCTCTTTCTCTCCAATTTAGATATATCCAATTTGGATATAGATTAATAATGTTAAATTAAAAAAAAAACTGTTCCTGGTAGACCCGAGCCTAAAAACACAGGGTAGGGTACAGTATAAGTAGTCCCACTTTTCCTTCTTTGATAGGACAACTCCTCAATTCCTGAGGGCTTCACACTGATTGTAAAATTTGTCAGTAGAGTTCACTCTAGGCAGCCAAGAGCTGAGTGTAGTCACAGCAGCATAAGGAGAATCCTAGGGACAGATGCCATTCAGACAGGTGCCATTTTCAGACAGACAGCCTGAAAGAGAGAGGTTTCAACTGGAAGAGGGATTCTCTACAGATGCTGAGCTTTTCCATATTCTCCTGCTTCCAGATGATGTAATATAGGTTGCCCTCAACTCCAGGACTTCACAGGGGATAAGTTCCTTCCTGGATAAGATCCATAATCACCCCAAAGAGTTCAGAGGTCACAGGAAAAACTAAGTGGATGAGGACTCTCATTGTCCGAATTATGAGAAGCAGTTGGATGGGCAGCCTCTAATGTTCGTCTATCGGTACACATATTTAGGCTGGCACCTCAAGTGAACAAGAGTTGGGCTCAGAATTCAATAAGAGGTGGCAAGTGGGATGGGCTGGATTGCCTTTAGGAAGTCTTAAATTCTTTTAACAAAACCAAACTTTTTCCTGAAACAAAGGGCCTATTTTTTCATACAGATATTCTTCATGTAGGTTTATAAGGCCCAGAAACCTGCAACTCCACAAACTATGAAAAATGTAAAATTAATATCTCTACAAACCTTGGACTCCGCCCTTGAGTCCTCCAGCTCTGATAAGTGAGTTTTTGCCTAATCTTGCCTGAACCCAAGCCTCCACATCATTCCCCAAAGGCCTTCACATCATTCTATCTGTTTTGCCCACCCTCCTCCTTCTCCTCACACTCCCACTGGAACGGTAGGTTATGCCTACACCCACCCAACACTCAATGTGTTGTCTTCTATTAAAATATAAACTCTTTTGAGGACTGAGACAGTCTTGGTAATTTCTATTTTTATCTCCAGGATTTAGCACAGTGCCTAGAGGGTAGATCTGTTCTGCCTGCCTTTTTTGAATGTCTATGGATAGATCAAGTTTAGAAGTGACTCAGAGAGAGAGAGAGAGAGAGAGAGAGAGAGACAGAGACAGAGACAGGGACAGAGACAGGGACAGAGACAGAGACAGATAGAAAGAGAGAGGAATGTCCATGAAAGAAGTAAATGGGCTCAGAGCAGCTAGGTGGCTCAGGAGAAAGTAAGCCAAGCCTGGAGATGGGAAGTCCAAGTTTTAAATCTCAAGCCTCAGACATTCCCTCAACAAGTCACTTCATTGCCTCGCCCTTTCCTTTCTTCTGCCTAAGATGGAATGGTGAGGATTTTTTTTTTAAAGACATAAATAGACTTCAACACATAACAAAGGATGATGAAGTAGAAGTAAAGGATGACCTCAAAAACATTTGATCTAAAAGAAAAATGAGAAAAGAAAACTGATAAATTATCTCTGCCCTCCACTGGTATTCTCATGCTATCAAGAATAAGTGAAGAAGGTCCTCAGTATGTTGATTAGACTCCCTAGGACAAAAGGATAGAAGGCCTAGAACAAGAGGCACTGATGGAAAAGCAGGAATGGGTTACAGTCCACATTGTCAGAAGAGATGCCTACACAGAGCAGATCATAAATCAAGTTTTTGGAAATATCCTCCATTGCCTCTACAGCTATATTTCTGAAACAAATCCAGTTCCAGACTAAAGTACTAACTAGATGGTTTGTCTGATTTCTCTAGTCCTCATCCACTTTCTTCTGAAGAGATCAAAGCCATAACAAGAACCCAGTTCTTTTGAATCCCAGCCCAGTGCCACTTCCTCTCTAACAGACCATTTCCTAGCTCCTCAAAAGGGAGGAGAATGTGTTATCCAAGAAGCTGTGTCTATCTAATCTAAAGCCTCCTTAATGGCTCCAAAAAGACTGAAGGATGATCAGTGTGCCTGTAGTTTTAGATCTGTTAGGATTAAAATTCTCTGGAGACTCTATATTAATTTATATTTATTTATTAGATAGTGAAAGCGGGTTGGAGAGAGGAAAGGCACCTAATCACCCAGCTACCCTGTGCTCACCACTCACCACTTACCACCATGTTCTGTTCACTCCTGCTGCTTCTTAGACAAGAGAACACAAACTTCCTTCATCCATAACTGAACCACCAGTGACAACACTTTTTCTCGGTCTCCCTGGTTGGACAGACTTAATCTCAGTCCAGGTCAGTCTTTCATGTGGGACAAGAGGCAAGCCCCTTCTTGGTTGCCAGGGAGCCACAAGGCATCCTCCTTTTACAGATAAGCCTTGGACCTCACTCCCAAACCAATCAAAGGGTGAGGGTGAGATAGAAATAGATTTTTGAAATATTCCTTTTAGAAAGGGAAAAGCAGTATGATTTATGTTATATTCAAATGGGTCCCTGAGTCATGGCCCATTTGATCTGGAAAGGACTTTATTGGTTATACAAGTCAATCTTTCTCTGACTTGGAATGCTATCTATAAATGGGGTGTGTTGTTGGAAATTTTGGGGTCCTCGAACTCCATTTCCCATGAACCCACTGGCTTCCTGTCCTTACACAATGACATAGATAGGGAGATAAAACTGAGGGGCTGATTTTTCACTTCCTCTTTGCTTTCTATCCACCATGGTAGCGGCAGGCTAAGCTAGCATGGCAGGTGGCTTTATTTTCTAGTGGCTACTAATAAATTTTTTAAAAAACATAATATTTATTTTTAACGTTATCCTTTTTATATTAATTTTATTTTTTACAGAGGTTATTCACTTTTTTGAACTTGCGAACCCCTCTTATACTCTAATAAGACCTATGGACCCCTTCTCAGAACATATTGTCAAATGTACAAAATGGATACAGAATATTACAAAGGAATTCAAATATATTGAAATATGGTTATATAACATTTTTTAAAAATAAATTTATGGGGGACATATAGGTAGCATGGTGGAAAGAGCTCTGAGCCCAGAGGTGGGTAGACTTGAGTTCAAATGTGGCCTCAGATACTTCCTAGCTATGTGACCCTGGGCAAATCACTTAACCTCAATTGCCTAACCCTTAGAATTCTATATTAGAATTTATTCTAAGACAGAAGGTAAGGGTTAAAAAAAATCATGCAGCAAAGGTATCAAACTAGAACAGTACCATAAACAAATTATGACCAAACAAGACAGATAACATTATGAAAACTGAAATAGATAAATTTGATTACATTAAATTAACAAGATTTGATACAAACAAAACCAATGCCAACAAGATAAGAAAGGAAAAAAAACAAATTTGGAAAAAAATTGGTAGCATGTGTCTCATTTCTCAAACATGTAGAGAATAAATTCAAATTTCTAAGAATACAATGCAATCTCCAATTGGAAAATGGCCAAGCAAGCATACGAATAGGCAGTTCTAAGAGGAAGAAATTAAAACTGTCCACAGACATATGGAAAAATGCTCTCACTATTGATTTAAGAAATGCAAATTCAACCAACTTTGACATACCACCTTACATCTATCAGGTTAACTAACGTGATCAAAAAGGAAAAATATGAATGTTGGAGGAGATGTAATAAAATTAAGACACTAATACACTGTTAGTGGAACTATAAACTGATACAACTATTCTGAATCCCAGAGATCAGAGATATGGGAAAAGGATCTACCTGTACAAAAATATTTTTAGCAGCAGCTCTTTTTGTAGTGGCTAAGAATGGAAACCGAAGGGATATCCATCACTTGAGGAATGGATGAACAAGTTGTAGCATATGATTATAATGGAATACTATTGTGTCATAAGAAACGATGAACAAGATTAGTTAAGAAAATCCTGGAAAGACTTATATGAACTGATGCAAAATAAAATTAGTAGAAACAGAAGAACAATACAAACAGTAACAGAAAG
Organism: Gracilinanus agilis; assembly: GCF_016433145.1. Lineage (NCBI taxonomy): Eukaryota > Metazoa > Chordata > Mammalia > Didelphimorphia > Didelphidae > Gracilinanus > Gracilinanus agilis. Next base: position 64,858,931 of record NC_058130.1, read on the forward strand.
ATTATACAATGATCAACTGTGAAGGGCTAAACCATTATCAGCAAAGCAAATTTCCAAGATAACCACCAGGGACTCATGATAAAAATGTTATCCACAGTCAAAGAAGGAGCTATTGGAGTCTGAGACAGATCAAAGTATACCATCTTCTATTTCATTTCTTTCATGAGATTTTTATTTGTATGTGTGATATGTGTCTTCTATTGTGACATGAGCAATATGGAAATATATATTGCATGAAAATAATGATACAATCTATCCCTTACTTACATTCTTACAATCAGACTATTTACTATCTGGCAGGGGGGGTTGGGGAGAAGAGGGAGAAAATCTGAATCCTGAAAACCATTGTCAAAAATTGTTTTCATGTGTAACTAAAAAAAATAACATTTTTAGAAATATTAATACAAAGCTAAAAGAACAAAAATGATTAAAAATATGGTGTCCAGATAAAACAACTACAACCTTAGACAAATTTTTTATGCTAAAAGTGGGAAACAGAGGAAAGAACATCGTCGCTATTTTATACAATTTCATGCAAAAGTTTAATTGATGTAAATCAACTGTCATAACAAGGAAGCAAAAAAGCTTTAAAACCATTTCATTCAGTAAACTCTTGATTTATGTGCCAAAAGGGAAGTTTTATCAGCCAAAGGCAACATTAACTTAGAATAAAAAACTGTTTCATAAAATCAAGCAGGGAAGGAAGATGGGAGATCATGAGCATTATTGCTTCAGACATCAACAAGAGGCAATGGAGGGGAAAACCAATTTGATGAAATCTTGTTAAGAAACCTAACTAAACTAAATTATCACATGGACATCTGAGAATGAATTTCAAAGGAGAACAACAAATAGACAAAAGATGGAGATCTCAAAAATTTAATGACTTTTTAAAAACCATCAAGGCTACCATAGTCACACTTGGATGCTAACTTAGCAGGTATGGATAAGGAAGTCAAGATGGCACTGAAAAAACAAAGAGGAAAACTTTCTGGCTGGACTAGGCTGGAGGAATCACAATTCTTAGGGCCTTGAAGTATCAGTTCTCAAGTTATTTGAAGGAAGTGAAGACACCAGTGGAACAAAAAAATAAACCTCAGACCTAATTATTTCCACTTGAGTCAACTAAGAGAATATCAATAATTGCCAATCCATAAATCTACTTTTCCACTGTATCAAAAATTTTCAAAAGAATAATCTACAGTTGAATCATAGTTTTGCTGATAAGGTCATTAGATGGTAACAAGAGGACTTTTACAACATATACCATATTTTTGCTATCATACAATTGGCTTAAATATTTAAATAATAAAAGCTCTCGCCATGCTTACTCCTTTCCTTACTATAAAAAAAGTATTTGATTTAGAAGAAAAATGATCTACTATGAGATTGTCCATACATAAGCCAAAATCACAAAAGATTTCTTAAAAGATTTAACAACTGAGATGACCCTGTTCAATGATGCCTCTGATCATTCATCTCAAGTGAGGCATAAAACTAGGAGGCATATGTTTGCCAGAGATGCTCATCATTGTCACAGAGGAGATCTGGCATTGAGATGAAGTAATAGCAAGATTCCTCATAGAGGTCTTCCAGATACTTCTATTTGTGAATGATGTAGTGTTAATTGGGTCAATCTCCAAAATACTGCAGAGCCTCCTGGACAAGTTTCATAATCATTTAAAAGAGTTTGGCCCAACTATCTACACAGGAAAAACCAAGTGTATGAGAAAGACCTATTTTCTGGGCAGTGAGGTGGCTTAGTGGATAGAGAGCCAGGCCTGAAGTTGAGAAGATCTGGCCTCAGACACTTCCTAGCTATGTGACCCTGGATAAGTCATTTAACTCAGCCCTTTCTGCTCTTCTGTCTTAGAATGGATACTAAGACAGAAGGTAAGGGTTTGGGGGGAATGAAAGGAAAACCATGTAGATTAGATCACAGATCCACTGAAGTATGTGAAGTATGGAAGTCAATGGAGGTTCAACTCTGCCTCAATTCAATCCAATTCACTGCCAAATCAAAACATCACCCAGTGATGTCATTGGTCCTCTTTGAAAATGAAAGATGAACACAACAACCATCATTGTAGTGAGTTATTTTGTACTTTGAATACTTAAATGGGGGGTATTGTAAAGGAAGTCTTGTCAACTAAGCTGAAAGGAGAAGGAGACTTGAACAGTACAAATGACTCCATTAATGGACTAAAAGGCTCTTTTAGGGACTACATTTTTTTTAAAGTCATAAGGCAAGAGACAAAGCCCTGGAGAGGAATATTGACCAAGGATATAAGAGAAATGCAGAGAGAGCTAACTATACAATATCTGGGATGCTTTATTTGAAAGTTGAAATGCTAATATATTTTTTAAGTTTTTATCTCACTTGATCCTCGAAATAAGTAGATGCTATTATTATTCTCCTTCTACAATTGAGGAAACTGAGGCAATCACTTACTCAAGGTTACATAGTTAGTTAAGGCCAAAAGTTGGATTTGAATTTATAGCTAGTAACTGTCAGAAACCAAATCTGAACTCGGGATGATGTCTTCCTGACTCCAAGAGCAGTATTTTGGCATATCTACTACCCAAACAAGAAAGGTTGTATGCCTCTAGAGACATAAAGTAGGCTAATACCTTGACCTAGGCATGGAGGGTGCAAGGCAAGGATCAGGATCTATAGAAAAAAAAAACAGGATTCCAGGAGGGAAATGACAGGAAGCATCTGGAAAGGTTTACTGAATATTACAATGCAAGCCAAAAGAGATTGTAGAATTAGAGATAAGCACTTTAGGGCTCATCTAGTCCAATGTCCTTAATCTGGGGTCCACAGACCCATTGATGGATAGATTTCAGGGGATCTTGTACTTGGATGGGAAAAGATGACATCTTTATTTTCATTCTTGTTTCCTCGATAATCCTATGTATTTTACTTTATGCATTTTTAGAAACATTATCCTGAGAAGCAATCCTTAGGTTTCACCAGATTGACTGTCCTAGGGGTCTATGATACAAAAAAAGGTTAAGAACTTTAGATCTAGGTCAGCAACCCTCCTTGTATGGAAGAATCTCAAGCCAGAGAGAAATCAAATACCAGCGTGAGTTGATAGAGTGCTAGACCTGGAGTAAGGAAGAATTGAGATCAAATCTGACCTTGGATACTTACAACCTATAAGATCCTGGGCAAGTCATCTAATTGCTGTCTGCCTTAGTTTCCTCACCTATAAGTGGGAATAATAATAATAACAATAATAACACCTATCTCCCAAAGTTGTATCAAATGAGATAATGATAAAATGCTTAGCATAATACCTTGCACATAGCTAAGCTCTATACAAATATTTTTACATGATTATATGTTACTTTTATATATAAATCTATATTTACATTGCATTCTCTCATATACATTTATCTCTATATAAAAATTAACTATTATTTAGCTAAGAATGATTAAGAGGAACTTTCTGTTGGGGATGTGGATGAGGAAGATTTTTCTCTGTTATTTATTTTGGTATTCTGTCCAGTTAAATCCCTTGCTATTTAACTTTTGGTTTCTGCTTTGTCTCTTGATAGAGAAGTAACTGGATGGGGATTTGAACCCTATCTACATAATTATGATTAGCCAAAATGCTCCACACTGAATTTGGGGGAGCCAAGTAATTCCAGAGTCAAGGCAGCCTGCTGTTACATCTGAAAGAATTCTCTGCCTATACAATGAGGATATCTTTAATGAAACTCTAAGATGGAAACGGGCAAACAATTAGAAATAATTCTCAATTGTAGATCGTATCGTCAAAGTCATGATTGAAAGATGGAAAAAATATATAAGAAGTTCTTACAATTTTTGATACATTGGAAAGACTTTGAGTATGGGCCCAGCAATCGACTGTGAGCTAAGCACACAGAAGCGTGTCACCAGAAATTCGACTGCAAGGTGTTCAATCATGGTAACCAATTTATTAAGATATGGTGGAGGAACAGCTGGGTTGCTCAGTGGATAGAGCACCAGGCCTAGAAATTGGAGGACTTGGATTCAAATCTGACCTCAGACACTTGCTAGCTCTGTGACAGCAGGCAAGTTACTTACCCACCATTGCCTAGCCCTTATCACTCTTCTGCCTTAGAACCAATTCTTAGAATTGACTCTAAAATGGAAGGTAAGGTTTTGGGTTGTTTTTTTTTTTAAGACAAAGTAGAAGATATATTGATAACATTAGGCAGCCTTGAAGAAGCAGGCTAGTGGGTGAAATGCCTGGAACAAGGTAGTTTCTGTTTTAATCATCTCTCAAAATCAGTCAGTCTATAAACATGTATCAAGCATTTTTCTGTGTCAGGAACTGTACTAAATACTAGGAATATAAATATGAAAAAAGGAAAGTCCTTGTCCTCAAGAAGCTTACAATCTATTGAGTGAAGACAGTACACAAAAGAATGCTAGAGAGCAAATGAGATGGAGGGTGGTGAGGAGAAGGTACTTGATAGAGCATTCTTAAGAAATTCCCAGTACAATTTGGAAAACAAAGAGATATTTGGCCTGGGCCCCCTCCTTAAGGGAAGTTTTAGCTCTGCCCTCCTCTCAGAAGGGCAGAGGGAATGGTGAGGTATAAGAATCAAGGCTGGGTAGATCTTGCAGGATAATTCCCAACGAAAAGGGTCCTAGAAGGGGGCAGCTGGGTAGCTCAGTGGATTGAGAGTCAGGCCTAGAGATGGGAGGTCCTAGGTTCAAATCTGGCCTCAGACACTTCCCAGCTGTGTGACCCTGAGCAAGTCACTTGATGACCCCCATTGCTCACCCTTACCATTCTTCCACCTAGGAGCCAATACACAGAAGTTAAGGGTTTAAAAAAAAAAAAAAGAAAAGAAAAAAGAAAGAAAGAAAAGGTTCCTAGAGGCATGATGGAGAAGGCTAAAGAAGCTGAATGAGTATTCTCAAATTATACCAAGTCTTTGCCTCTCATTCTATATTAACTACAAATCAGACACATAGCCATGATGAAGGTGTTTAATGCATTTATCAGAAGAAGCTACCTGGATCTTGTAACCTCTTGGTTAGAGCAAGTCTTGTGATATCTCTGCAAACTTACCTAGAGCCTTTGATCTGATCAGACATGAATAGATCCTCCCAGTCACCAACCTACCTTGATCTGATCAGATTTTGGTCACTCCTCTCCACTGAAGGGTATTTAACCTCAGGTCCTTCTACCTGAGAGTGAGCACTCCTGCACTCCCCTGTTATGGGGTGACCCCACATTGCAATTCTTCTGTCCTATTAAAGACTCTTGTTGTCGATACTTTGGTCCTCTTTATTTCAGGTTGACAAAGCCAGTGATCATATTGATGAAGATGGAATGGGAGGTAGGAATGAGACCTGTGATTGGGTAATGTGAGGGGATCCTGGTGAGTCAAAACTATGTTCATCATCATCATCATCATTATGAGTTCTTCTTTTCTCTTATATTTGCTCACAAGTATACGGTAGAGTTTGGCAAAGGCAACATGACTTATGAATTAAAGCTTCAGCTGCACAGGAAGACTGAGTTAATAGATCATCTGCAGAATTGTCCTTTTGGCTCAGAAATGGACAAATCTACAGATGCAGCTGGCTGGACTTGCTGTTTTCCTATAATCCTTGAAATATTTTCTCCACCTAATTATTGATGATCTTTGATATAAATGGTGGCCACAAACTTGGGTTTCTTAGTTCTCCAGCCCTAATTGTAGTGATCTCCACTGGGCATCAATTAATCAAAGCACATGAAAGGGGCTTAGTATTGTATAATTAAAATATGCTCCCCAGGACTCTAATTCCCAGCTTCCCACTTTTCTTCTCACATTAGGTCCTTAGTTTTGGAGATAAAGTTTGTGTGTGAGCCTGCCCCTCTCTCTTTCCCTCCCTGCCCCCCAAACACAGCTGGGAAAATTTCTCTTTCCTCAAGCTTTTACTTTTGTAGTTTTATTTCTTTTACTTTAAGTGATTATTAATAAATCTTATTAAATATAATACTTAGAGTTATTGGATATTAATTTTAATCTTACATGTTGTGTTTAAAGACTGATTTCTAGAGATGATAAAATAAAAACAACCTGGTTCCAAAGCATCTCTTTTATGTTCCACCATATGCAAAAATACACCAAAATATTTAAAGTGTTGAATCACTTTTTCAAAACTGATGGTTTCTCCTGGGGCAAGTGTGTTGACATTTATACAAAAGAAATAGTGGATGCCTTAGCATCATGTATGGCATCTTTAAGAGTGATTAAGGGTTTAAAAAAAAAAAAAAGGCAGCTGGGTAGCTCAGTGGATTAGAGTCAGGCCTAGAGACAGGAGGTCCAAGGTTCAAATCTGACCTCAGACACTTCCCAGTTGTGTGACCCTGGGCAAGTCACTTGACCCCCATTGCCTAGCCCTTACTATTCTTCTGCCTTGGAGCCAATATACAGTATTGACTCCAAGATGGAAGGTGAAGGTTAAAAAAAAAAAAAAAAAAAGAGTGATTAAGTAAGGGGGCAGTGAAGAGGCTCAGGGAATAGAGAGATGGTGATGTCCTGGGTTCAAATGTGGCTTCAGACACTTTCTAGCTGTTTGACCCTGAGCAAGTCACTTAATTTGCCTAGCTCTTTTTAGCATTGGAACTGATACTTAAGAGAGAAGGTTCAAAAAAAATAAAAGAGAGAGAAAGAGAGAGAAAGAGAGAAAGAGAGAGAGAGAGAGAAAGAGAGAGAGAGAGAGAGAAAGAGAGAGAGAATGATTTTTGTTTTGTTTTGTTTTGTTTTGTTTGAAGGTTAATCAAGTAAGGAGGCAGCTAGGTGGTTTAGTAAATAGAGCGGCTAAGCCTAAAATCGGGAAGTGAACCTATTGCTTTAAGAAGAAAAAAAAATGACAAATAGTATTGTCAATGATACAATTTGAGCTATTGAGAGAAAATTAAAATTTTGGGATTCTTATATCTATCTTCATGAGCTTGGCAGCTTCTCAGCACTTAAAAGACTTTCCTGATGGGATTGGCCATTGATATCAATTAATATGATTTTTGGATATTATATAATGAAATGTGTTAATATTTAGAAGATTTGCATAACTCAGCTAATCAATATTTTCCAAACAACTCATGCATACTGTTACAAAATCAGGCAGAGGTAAAGGACCTATTTAAAGATTCAAAGTACAAAACCAGAAGATTTTAATGTTGCAGAGTATTAAAAGTTTATTGATATGGTTTTTAATTCCACAGTACAAATAACTAATAAGAAATTACCACTTTGTCTGGTTTTAATGTCCCAAAGAAGAATATCCATAATAATCTGAAAAAGTCATCAGAATTTCCCCCCTTTTCCAACTATCTATTTGAATGAGGCTAGATTTTCCTCTTTAATTTAAACTAAAACAACATATCACAACAGGTTGAAAATATAAGCAGAGATGAAAATTAGCCTCTCTTTTCTTAAACCAGACATTAAAAAGGGTCAGGGGTGAGCCCTTGACAGGAAACTTGCAAAAATGTGAAGTAATGTTACTCTTCTTAGTAATTTTGTTTTGTTTTGGAAAATAAAACTTTTTGTAAAAATGTTATTTATGTTAACATGTAATTTTTTCACTAATGTTATTTTTAATGAATTAATAAACATTTTAGATGCTATCAGTTCAATTTCTAATGTGATAAATATTGAAAGACATAACCCATATAAAAAAAAATCTGAGGCCAAATTTAAACCCAGGTCCTCTGGATTCCAGGCCTGGCACTCTATCTATGAGCTACCTAGCTGTGCTGCTCAATAATTTTTAAGATTAAAAAGAGAGGGGTTAACTGGGTGGCTCAGTGGATTAAGAACAAGGTCTAGAGACAGGAGGTCTTAGGTTCAAATCTGGTGTTGGACTTTTGTGTGACCCTGGGTAAGTCACTTAACCCCCATTGCCTAGCCCTTACTGCTCTTCTGCCTTGGAACCAATATACATTCTAAGATGGAAGATAAGGGGTTTTTTTGTTGTTTTTTTTAAACCCTTACATTCTGTCTTGGAGTCAATACTGTGTATTGGCTCCAAGGCAGAAGAGTGGTAAGGGTAGGCAATGGGGGTCAAGTGACTTGCCCAGGGTCACACAGCTGAGAAGTGGCTGAGGCCAGATTTGAACCTAGGACCTTCTTTCTCTAGGTCTGGCTCTCATTCCACTGAGCTACCCAGCTGCCCCCTAAGGGTTTTTTTTAAAAAACTAAAAGTTCCATGACCAAGAAGTTTGAGAATTAATGTTATAGGGAAATCCTGGAATTGGGAAGTGGACAGGTCAGGAAGGAAGGGAATAAGCCTTTTTTGCTAAGTAGAACAACCATGAATGATAAGATGCTTTTATTACCTCCATTCATAGTTGAATAATAGAAAAGGTGATTGTCTTCTACAGCTCAGAGCTTCCAATCTAAGGTGTATGGACCTCCAAGGGATACAAGAAATTTATCAAGTAAAAAGAATTTTTTATAAAAAACTGTATTGTCCTACTAAAATGAATTAATTTTGCTATTTTATTTTTTATTTCCACATTTTTGGAAACTAGAATTTATTTCCTTTTATATTGAATAAGGAGTACAGGGATCAAAAAAGGCCAGAAACCTCTGTCCTGGAGTATAGAGAGTGGGGGCACATTTTATGTGATAATCCAAGAAATCACATCCATTAAGAATATTTAATAGAACATTGGATACTCTTGGGATATGAGAATTTGTTCTTTAATAGACTGTAAATTTCATGTTAGAATCTTATCTAAACTTTTGTCAACCATCTTCCCAAGTGTTTGACCCTGCCAGACCTAAGTCCAAATGAGTAAGAGAAAAACACTAGAAACTGAGGAAGAAACAAAGGGTATTTTATTTATTTTATTTTATTTTTAATATTTTATTTTTTCAGAAAATTTTTCCATGGTTACATGATTCTTGTTTTCACCTTCCCCTTCACTCCCCTTCACCCTCCAACCCCCCATATCCAACACGCATCTCCACTGGCTTTAACATGTGTG
>NC_058130.1:64868780-64902163 GCF_016433145.1 Gracilinanus agilis
TCATCTGTAAAATAAAGGAATTGGACAATATGGTCTTGAACTTCTCTTCTAGCTCTATCATTGGATAGTGAGTAACTGAACATGAAGACTAAAATCTATGAGCCATAAGGTCTCATGGGAGAGATTGGAAGGAATTTAAATTATGAATCAATAAAGCAATTTACTAAAAAGATATTGATTGGAGTCAGTGATTATTTGATTTTGTCATTATTATCATAAATAACAGTCAAAACTTATTGAGCATCTTTTATGTGTTATGTACTAGAAATACTAAATAAAGTATGTAGCAGTCATTTACTAAGGAGAATTGCGTTACCCCCTCTTCTCCAATTCTCAGGGGATTCTTGGGGCACATGTGGAAGACAGGAGCTGATTCCATTAAAAAGGGGCCATACAAACAGTGACAGGGCAAATATAGATGGGAAGTGGCAACCTATGGGACCCAGGGGGCGGGGCAGACTGGAATGGACATGAGATTCACTTGGACTTGGAGAGAAAAATGGTGCTGAAGGCTACTGAATTCAACAAAAACCCTTGAGAGAAAGAGCCAGCATCAGAATGGGCAGTCAGTTGGTAGGGGAACAAGAGGGAAAGGAAGGTGGAGTAAAGACTGGCATGATAGGGAACCATGGAACTGAGGAGCAGCCAGACACAGAATATGACATGTAGGAGCAAAACTGGACCAAGACATATAGGAACACGTAGGAGACCTGACTCTTTACAGGTACCATGGGCCAAATCTATTGTGAAGGTTGGGGGATGGTAGAGTAGAAGGGAATTCAGTCCTCTAGTAAGGAGAAAGAATTCAATTCTCTCCAGTAATGCTGAATCTATGGGTAGTTCTAGAAATTTTTAAATTATAGAAGAGGAGGGATGAGGAAAGCATTTTTTAAACTGTCTCTGAATCCTTTTCTATTTTTGTTGTGTCTGCAAGTACATGAAGGATGTGTGAGTGACTTGCAAGTCTGAGAGTGGGGAGGGAAGAGGGAGACAAATGAATAATGTAACCATGTTTAAAAAAAAAGGACAAGCAAAAAAATAAGTTAAGTGACTTGCTCAGGATTATGCAACTAGTTAGTATCACAGGCAGGATTTGAAACCAGATTTTCTTTCTTTCTTTCTTTTTTTTTTTTTTTAACACTTACCTTCCATCTTAGAATCAATACTGGGTATTGGTTCTAAGGCAGAAGAGTGGTAAGGGCTAGGCAATGGGGGTCAAGTGACTTGCCCAGGGTCACACATCTAGGAAATATTTGGGTCCAGATTTGAACCCAGAACCTCCTGTCACTGGGTCTGACTCTCAAGCCACTGAACTACCCAGCTGCCCCCAAACCAGATCTTCTTAATTCTAATCTGAGCACCCTATTTACTATATCAGAGTATCTCTTTTATTATATATATTTATATAATGAACATACATATATATGTGTTTATGTATATCTATGTCTTTATTATCATATATTACAATATATATCTATATCTTTATGTACTTATAATGTCTATATTTCCTTATAATTATACATCATAATATATGCCTATATGAATATCTTTATTATCATATACATATTACAATATATGTCTATATCAGTGATTCCCAAAGTGGGTGCTACCACCCCCTGGGTGCTGCAGCGATCCAGGGAGGATGGTGATGGCCACAAGTGCATTTATCTTTCCTATTAATTGCTATTAAAATAAAAAAAAATAATTTCCAGGGGACTAAGTAATATTTTTTCTGAAAAGGGGGTGGTAGGCCAAAAAAGTTTGGGAACCACTGGTCTATATCAATATATTTATTATTATATACATATTATAATATAATATATGCCTATATTAACATCTTTATTATTATATGCACATTATAAAATGTCGATATCAATATCTTTATTATAATATACATATAATATAATGTTGATATTTATATTTTATTATTATATACATATTATAACTGTGCATATGTGTATATATCTTTCTTACTAGTATATATGCTACAATATATGTATATATCTATATTGTTATCATATATTATAATATATGTGTATATATTTATATCTTCATTATCATAACATACATATTACAGTATAACATGGGTATACTTAGTTTTATTTTGTTTATTCTTAATCTGTAAAATGAGCTGGAGAAGGAAATGGCAAACTACTCCAGTGTCTTTGCCAGGAAAATCCCGAATGGAGTCACAAAGAGTCAGATAAGACTAAAATGACCGAGCAACAATACAAGTGCACCCTGTGTTTCAGGTACTGTGCTAAGCTCTGGGGAGACAGATACAAGAAAACAAGACAACCCCTACTCTTAAGGAACTTGCTTACATTCTACTATTGTTGTTTAGTCACGTCTGATTCTTTGTGACCCTATTTAGGTTTTTTTTGGCAAGGATACTGGAAGGGTTTGCCATTTCCTTCTCCAGTGGGTTAAGGCAAACAGAGGTTAAATGGCATGGCCAGGGTCACACAGGGTTGGAGACTGGATTTGGACTCAGGTTTTCCTGACTCAAGATCGGGCACTCTATCCACTGTACCACCTAGGTGCCTCCTAGGCATTCTACTAGAAGACAAAAAAAAAAAGGACCCAGTAAGGGGCTAGGAGAGGTAAGGTTGGTAATCCCAGCCAGGTTCTCACCAGTCAGGAGAGCAGTTTCCAAGTGGAAGGCATCTCAAATTGGGCAAGGCTCCTGGCATAGAGATGGTACAGTTCCAAGAGTAAGTTCAACTAGGAGTGAATTGAGCAAGGAACACTTTTGATGGAACTTATAAATGGTCCAGGTACCTGAGCATATGGAATACTCCTAGATAAGATGGGGAAAGAGAAATAAGATGGTTAGGGAAATCTTGAAGGAAAATGGAAGAAATTAAGTCTACTTTTGCTGTACTTTATAAGTATTTTTGACACATAATTTTGTGTTTTAAAGGGAAAATATCACAAGCGTCAACATTTCCTAATGGAACTCCTATTCCTATAATTAGCTTCCATGTGGCATGATTTGGGAAATGGCTGGCATATGTAATGTTTAGGAGTGGTCATGCCCTGTAGGTATTTGCCAATTGTCTTTGGAAGCCATTAAAACCTTTGTCAACACTGCATTAAGAATTTCACAAGACCAAGAGTTGGCAGGCTGTGTTAGATGGAAATTTGAAGCCAAAGAAAGGAAGTGGTTCATAAAGGTCAAAAAGCAGCATTGGTGGCAAAATATACATCCTTCCCACCACCTCCCTCTAGTTCATACTAAAAATAATTATGACTTTAGCCCCCTATGGCAGAGACCATGGTAATCCAAAAGGCATGGCTCTATTACTATTGTTGGAATTTGCTTACTCTCCTGGCTTGGATTCCCCACCCAGGAAAACTCAGATAAGGTATGCATAGCACCCTACCCCCATCCAATGTACTGAGAACAAATTCCTACTCATAATTTTGCATTTCACAATTTTGCAAAAGAAAATCTAATTAAAAGAAGAATTCAATAAAGACTATTGGGAAAAATGGAAAGTAGTCTAATAGAAACTAGGTATAGTTTCTACACATATTATACCATATACCAAAGTATGTTCAAAATGGGTACATGATTTAGGCATAAATAGTGAAACATGGGAGAAATTACCTATGAGATCTATGAAGAGGAGAAGAATTTGCGACCAAATAGGGAGTGGTTTCAGATGAGGTAAAATGAATGATTTTGATGATATAAAATTTAAAAGGCTTGGCACAGATAAATGCAATATAGCTAAAATAAGAAGAAAAGCAAGAATCTGGGGAAAAGATCTTTGCAGAAAGTTTCTTTGATAAAGGTCTCATTTCTAAGATATATAGGGAATTGAGTCAAATTTATAAGAAAAACACTCATTTCACAATTAATGATTGGTCAAAAAATGTGAATAGGTAGTTTTTAAAGGAAGAAATACAAGCTATCAATAGCCATATAAAAATGCTCTAAAGCAGTGATGGGCAAACTTTTAAAAGAGGGGGCCAAAAGAAAGGAAATGCTCATCTGTCAGTCTGTTTCTAAGGCAACTCTTTCGAAGTTTCATTGTATTGTATCCTACTCATTGTATTTGAATTCTTCAGACTAGGAATAATGTCCTGGGGCTGTATAGAACATTTCTGGGGGTAGCATCTGACCCTCAGGCTGTAGTTTGCCCAACACTGCTCTAAATAACTATTAATTAGAAAAATGCAAATTAATGCAACTGAGGCACCAATCTATCAGATTGGCTAAAATGACTAAAAAGGAAAATGAAAAGTACTGGAAGGACTGTGGGAAAACAGATACACTAATGCACTTAAAAAACCCCAAACAAACCCTTACCTTCCATCTTAGAATCAATACTGTCTATTGGTTCCAAGTCAGAAGAGTGATAAGAGCCACCCAATGGGGGTTAAGTGATTTGCCCAGAGTCACATAGCTAGGAAGTGTCTGAGGTCACATTTGAACCCAGAACCTCCTGTCTCTAGATCTGGCTCTCAATCCATTGAGCCACCTAGCTGCCCCACTAATGCTGCCCACCCCCCTTTTTTTGAGGAGAGAATGATAGCTTTACTTAAAGATATAACACTTGGATGAGGGACCAGATTTTTTCTCTTTTTGCAAGAGCTGAAACTTGCAAAGAGTCATACACGAATGCACTTTTCATGGACCTGTGAATTAGTCCAGACATTCTGTGAAAAATTTGGAATTTTTCCAAAAAACTATTAAACTCTGCATCGTCCTTGGCCCACCAATACCATCACTAGGTCTATACTTCACAGAAATCAAAGAAAGAGGAAAATGACTTAAATGTACAAAAATACTTATAGCAGCTCTTTTTTAAAAAATTGTTTAATTAATGAATTAATTTAGAATATTTTCCTATGGTTACTGAAGTGCCCGGAGTCTATCCCAATAATGAGTCTGAGCCCAGCAATGCAAAATGCAAAGGGACTTTATTATCTTAGCTTAAGCTAAGGGTCTCACATCATAAGGCTGATGTGGAACCCTGAGTTGTGCCAAGCTGAATTTTTAAAGGATAGTAGGCAGCAGGGGACAGGATGTCTGCAAGGTAGGAATTCCTGTAGATAAGGCTGTTTTATCATGCAAGGGTTAGGATCTGGAGACCAAAGGTCTGCAAGTTTGAAATTCCTGTAGAAAAGCCTGTTTCACTATAATGTTATACAGGGGTCTGGATTTTTAATTCTGACCCTCTGGGTTCCATAGTTACATGATTCATGATCTTTCCCTCCTCTCCTCCCACCCCCCTCACATAGCCAATGAGCAATTTCACTGGGTTTTACATGTGTTATTGATCCAGACCTATTCCCATATTATTAATATTTAGCAGCTCTTTTTTTTATGATGGCTTTTAGAAAAAGCCAACCTTGGTCACTTCTTTATTCAGTTGACCAACAAGAATCTTTTATGTCTCCTGTGGAAATCAAAAGTACATATATGTAAAATAACAATATTTTAACATATCATATTTTGAGGTTTGTAAAACATTTTACATATATACTTTTTGGGAGGTAAACAGGGATAAGTGACTTGCCCAGGGTAATATAGCTAGTAAGTGTCTGAGGCCAGATTTGTGTTCAGGAAGATGAGTCATCCTGATTCTAAGCCCAGTGCTCTATTCACTGTGCTACCCGGCTGCCTCTCTCTCTCTAATATCTTATTTGATTCTCACATAAAACAAAACAAAACAATACAAATACATATTCTCAGTAATCTTGTGGCATAGGTACAATATAGATGGGGAAAGAGGAGAAGAGAGGTTAAGGGACATGTCAGGGAGCCTTCAGCTGCAGAGGCAGGATTTGAATTCAGGGATTCTTTACTCCAAGGTCAGTGTTCTCTGTTCACTATGTCACCTCTCTGTCTAAGCAAAAAAAAAAAAAAGTATTCTATCAGTGAGTTCTTATTAATCACCTACTATGGATCATGCTGATGGGATACATGGTAGACAGTGAAATGGACTTGAAGTTAGAAAGAGCTGAGTCCATACCTTGTCTCTAACCCATACTGGCTGTGTGACCCTAGACAAATCCTTTAATTTCCCAAGGCAGGACCCTAGGCAGCTCTCTAAGTTTATATACTGTAGAGAATAGTCTATCTGCATTGGTAGAAAGAATTTTCTCACCAGGAGTTCACTATACCAAAGAAATCACATTGATCTAATTCCCATCTCAATTGTTCCTACCATGTGCCAGGTACTGTGCCAGGTACAGTGGGATACAGGCAAAATAATTTTACTCCAGAGGGCAGGTAGGTGGCTCAGTGAATAGAGAGCTTGGCTTGATGACCAGAGGTCCTGAGTTGAAATTTGACCTCAGATACTTCCTAGCTGTGTGATCCTGGGCAAGTCACTTAATCCCAATTGCCTAGCCCTTATCGCTCTTCTACTTTGGAACTAATACTTGTATCAGTTCTAAGAGAAGGTAAGAATGGAAAGAAAATAAAAAGAAAGAAAAAGTAGTTTTATTCTAATAACAGGAGTCATTTGGATTAGCACAGATCCTCAACAAAATTTTGAGATTTGTCTTCAGTCACCCCAATTCCTTGTTTCTCCTTTTCTGTGTCCTTCTTCATGAGTGCCCCTCTCAGTCAGACTTGCCCTATGATAAACCCATTCACACAGAAGTTCTTTTTTTTTTTTAAAACTCTTACCTTCCATCTTGGAGTCAATACAGCTCCAAGGCAGAAGAGTGGTAAGGGCTAGGCAATGGGGGTTAAGTGACTTGCCCAGGATCACACAGCTGGGAAGTATCTGAGGCCAGATTTGAACCTAGGACCTCCTGTCTCTAGGCCTGGCTCTCAATCCACTGAGCTACCTAGCTACCTTCTCCAATCTTCCCCTCTCTCCCCCTCCTCCCCCCACCCCCACCAGTTCTGAGGACTGGATGTACTACCTTTCCCAGAAACATTTTAATTCTATACTTAGAAAAGTCAATGTTTAACATAAAGCACCAATCGGAGAATCCCAGGTGCATAAGATTTGGAGTTAGAAGAGAGGGGCCTCAGATGTCAGCTATTTCAAACCTCCTTTAACAGAAAAGGAAACTGAAGCCTCAAGAGAGAAAACTGACTTTCTCTAGGTTACACAGGTTAAAAGGGAGAGTCTTGAATCAAAGTCCCTTGACTGGTCCCTTGACTATCCAAAGTACCAATGGTGTCATTTCATATATAAATAAGAGACATACAGCCAGGTGAATGGCTACTCTTTTAGGAATAAGGTGAGCCCCGATTAGGACAGTGTGCTGGGGTTTTCTCACTCTGGACAGGAGTGTTAAATTCAACACTGAATTCTGCGTCAAAGCCTCAAGGATGTCCTGTCTGAGACCAAACCCCAAAAAGTTGAAAGTCACAAACACACCCTTGATCAACAGTTTTTTTTTTATCCAAGTAAATACAGAGAATGGAGAAGATTGTTTAACTGTTGACATGCAGAAAACTGGGATTATGTTCTTTCTTGTAGAAAGAGACTCCAGGAAGAAGACGGGGGCGGGTCCTGAACTCTGGGTCCTAGGCTTTGGGCTCAGACTTCAAGAAGCTGCCTATGAGAAGGAGAGTCACTGCTGGGACAAATGGTAGGGGATGTTCATTTGGAGGACTCCTGTTCTGCCCTTTTTACACTAGGATGCCTTTCTATATCATCTTTGCCAGTCCAGTCCTTCCTATCTTAAAAGAACCATAGTCATTCCTAATCAGGACACAGTAGAGAGGCATTATGGAACCATGGAAGGAGTCTTGGCATCTGAGTCAGAGGGCTCTGCTTCTTCTTACCTAGGTGTCCCTAACCTCTGGGTTTCAGTTTTCTTCCCTTTAAAATGAAGGAATTGGATTAGGCGACTTCTAATGTCCCCTCTATTCTGAATGTATGATCCTACAAGAGTTCTTTGGGCAGCTGTCAAACCTTTTTTTTCAACATCATTAAATCCTGTCCCTTGCTCCCTTTCATGCAACAGGAAATCTTTCAGTTCTCCCATGGCAACTACTTCTAGGGCCATGAATAACATTTCTCGATTTGCTTTAAAGCTAATGCCTTCCCTTTTAAATTATCCCCAATTTAACCTCTATATATCTTGTTTGTATGTTGTCTCCTTCATTAGATTGTAAGCTACTGAGGGCAGCTAGGTAGCCCAGTGGATTGAGAGTCATGTCCTGGGTTCAAGTGTGGCCTCAGGCACTTCCTAGCTGTCTGACTATGGGCAAGCCACTTAACCTCCATTGCCTAGCCCTTACAGTTCTGCCTTTGAACCAATATTGGATTCTAAGGAGGAAGGTAAGGGTTTAAAAAGGAGAAAAAATGGGCAAGCCATTGTCTAGTGTTTACTCTTCTTCTGCACTGGCACCAATATACAATATTGATTCTAAGACAGAAGGAAAGGGTTTAAAAAGGAGAAAAAAATGGGCAAGTCATTTTACCCCATTGCCTAGCCCTTACTGCTCTTTTGCCTTGGTACCAATACACAATATTGATTCAAAAATAGAAGGTAATAGTTTAAAAAAAAAAAGGAAAAACAGATAAGTTCCATAATAACAGACGAAGTCCTCAGTGCTTAGCATAGTGCCTGGCACCTAGAAGATGCATAATAAATGTAATGGATTGACCTTGTCTCATTTGATCCTCACAATAGCCTTAGGAGCTGTTGTTGTTATTGTGCATCCTTTGTTGATGTTGGGGTCAAGGAACAGTGTGTTAGATTGTGGCTGATTAGTTCAATATGAGCAGGTCCAGTTTGTAGATACACATTAAACATATGTTAACTAAAGGCTCACATATAAACTATCTAAGATCACACGCTGGTATAGCAAAGATACGTGCAGCTGACCAAGCCCAGAGGTCCTATGCCATACATAACATCACATGCTGGGGTTAAGTAGAAAGCACACATTATGTACATTCCAACAGTGGCTACTGTCTAGTAAGAGTGATGGTTTCTTCAACCATTACCCATGGAGCATCTTATATTGCTGGCCAGATAGTTCTGGCATTTCTAAGGTGAACTGCTATCAGTGCCTCTTTCCAGTTACCCTCAGACCCTCTTGGCATGGAACTCCAATTGTAGGCCTGTGGATGCCCATGATGAATGTTATATAGGCTTAAGTCCTAATATTTCAAGCTTTGTAGGTAGCTTTTTTTTTTTAAACCCTTACCTTCCGTTTTGGAGTCAATACTGTGTATTGGCTCCAAGGCAGAAGAGTGGTAAGGGTAGGCAATGGGGGTCAAGTGACTTGCCCAGGGTCACACAGCTGGG
Organism: Gracilinanus agilis; assembly: GCF_016433145.1. NCBI lineage: Eukaryota > Metazoa > Chordata > Mammalia > Didelphimorphia > Didelphidae > Gracilinanus > Gracilinanus agilis. The sequence continues at coordinate 64,878,021 of NC_058130.1, forward strand.
AAGTGTCTGAGGTCAGATTTGAACCTAGGACCTCCCATCTCTAGGCCTGGCTCTCAATCCTTTGAGCTACCCAGCTGCCCCCTTGTAGGTAGCTTTTAAAAAAAAATAATAAATTAGTATTCTACTGTTAGAAGGGATGGCGTTTTGTTCTGGTTTTAGCAGTATTGTCCTACATGCAGCCCGATGATCTTCCCTGGGAAATTTTAAAAGCCATCCCCTGGTTGTTAGCTCTGATGTAAAATTATAAAATAGAACTCTGGTAGGGTCTGTTTTTTAAAAAGGAAAAGCCCTGAGTGAGTCGAGGCGGCAAGGCAAGGTACTAAAATATTACCCAGGAAGGGAATGGTCTCTTAATTCTACCCTCCTTTAGTCTGGGCAGAATTATCCCTTAGGTCAGGGAAATCTTGACTCTGCCAAGAGGGCAAAATGTGGTTTCTTCTTCATCTGGGTCTTGATTTGGGTTTCCTCTGTAGAAGCCAACTGTCCTTCTGCAACTAACTGGTAGAAAGGCTTTGCTTCAGGCCTTTCTCTCAATTGTCCATCACTCTGATCCCTCTGGTCACAGGGGAGTCAGAATAACATCCTGATGGGCAGTTGGTTATTGTAGCATGTTTTGAGGGAGCTTTGGGACTCCCTTGTAAACTGGTAGGTTGTCTGATCTTTAACTACTTGGTATGGGTTGACTTTACACTGGCTTTTAATTTTGTATTTTTCCTAGACACCAAACTTTACTATTTAGTATCTGTCCTAGATGGGTGATCTTCACAGAGAACTCAAGCAACATCCCATTGCTTATTCTCTGAGCTCTTTTGGGTTGAGATCATAGTTAGGTAGCAGATCACCTCCAACTTGACTCTCAGCTAAGTGATGTTTTGATTGTGAAAGTCCACAGAATCGTCATATAACTATCATTAGCATTTTTAAGGGTTGCAAAATACTTGATGCATGAAGTCTCATTTGGTCCTCACAATAACCCTGTAAGATAGGTGCTGTTCTCACCTGCATTTTATATTTGAAGAGGCTGAAAAAGACTTGTAAGATTTAGAATTGGTTTGACTAAATATAAGAATTAAAATAATTGAATCGTGGTTGCCATTTATAAAAATATTTAACTTCTCCAGTCAAAATGACTGTAAGCAGCTTTTATTTACAAGGTAGAGATATTAAAGTGGGAAATATAGGAAAGAGGTAGAAAAATTGCCTAGCTAAATAACCTAAATCCAAATTCTAATGCCTTCAGACTGCAAATGCGGATCCAAAAGCGAGTCTTACCAGAATCCAAAGTCCTAATTAGGAAATCTAAACCCAAAGAGCCAGGAGACGCTGAAAAATCTGCTGAGAACCTTCAGCTCGCATGAGGCTAAGACCGCCAAGAATCTCACCAGAGCTCACTGTCCCACCAAAGTGCCAACCAAGAGAGGGTCTCCTTGGGGGAAGAAGCAAGGAAGGAATATCTCTCAATCTTCTTGGGTCTCACCTTTTATAGTCTTTTTTCCATGCCACTTCCTGTCTCTCTCCCACTTTACAGGAACCAATTTGCCTAGGACTGGGAGGGGTGGGTGGTGGAGATGGGAGGTGGGGGAACAGTGCTTGTGGCCTTTCTAGTAAGTGACTTGGGAACTCTCTTGCCTAGTGACCTACCAAGTGCTAAGTAGGGACACTTCAGATTCTTGATTGATTAAATTAAAAGTTGCTAATTGATTACATTAAAAATAAAGAGAGTTTGAATTCTCTTTCACAGACTGACTTGCTCAAGGCAAGTGAAAGCTAATAAGTGTCCGTGGTATGATTTGAACTCAGATCTTCTCATCTCCACATCTAGTACCTTACCCATGATACTGACCCCTCTTCCCCAGCCTCTTTTGGGGCTCAGAGTCCTTGGCATGTCCAGTAGTGTGCAGCTGAAATATTCTAGTCATAAATCTCTTCAAGGATGCTAAGGTGTCAATCGAGATTTCTTGATTGCTGTCAAGGCTAGCGCCTTCTTAAGAAGCTTGCTCCTAACACCTTGACCTTTCTCAGGATCCCAGTGGATCCTGGGGGGAATCTATAAGTAATGAAGTACTTCTCTCACCACATCTTGGCCCCTGTGGAAATTGCCCATCTCCTGAGAGTACTAGGCACACTGGGGTGTAAAGAGTGTTCAGGGAGGACCAGCTCTTCTGGTGTGAGGGCTGCCAATCCCTTTGCAGGGGGTGCTGCACATCCTCCTTTGGTGTCTACCTGTCACCCAACTCTTACCTGTGGCTCCAAGAAGCTGTAGCATGAGCAGCAGCTACACTCTGCTAAAACCACCTTAGCAGGCAGGTTAACTGACAGATCTCAGACTCCTCATCAGTACTTTAGGGGGATGTTTACCCTGAGGACAGGAAGACTTCCCCTGGTGGAATGGGTGGATAAGAACAATTTGTTTCAATGGCCACGAAGGAACTAAAGCAAGCACTATGGAATGCCAAGTGCTTGGTCAGATACTGAAGATGCCAGGGTCATCTACTATATCCTGGGCTATCACTAATCATTTTGACTTTTATTTTTACACTGAACTTTTTTCTCCAAGCCCTTAACTTCCATCTTAGAATCAATACTGTGTATTGATTCTAAGGTAGAAGAGCAGTAAGGGTTAGGCAATGGGGGTTAAATGACTTGTCCAGAGTCACACAGCTAGGAAGTATCTGAGGCCAGATTTGAACCTAGATCTTTGGGACTTCAGACCTGGAGCTCTATCCACTGTACTACCTAGCTACACCCACTTGGGATTCTCTTGATAAAGATATTGATACTCATTGGATAGATGAGGAACTGAGGCAAACAAGGTTAAGTGACTTGCCCAGGGTCACACAGCTAGGATGTGTATAGACCAGATTTGAACCCAGGGCTTCCTGTCTCTGGGCCTGGCTCTCAATCCACTCAACCACCTAGCTGTTCTCCCCTCCCAATTCATATTTAAGTGGCCATGGGACTCAGGCTTATGGGATCAGAGATGTGTAGCTAGAAAGAACTTGAGGCCATCTTTTCTACCACCCTTATTTGATCAAAGATTATAAACAAATGGTTTTCAAAAGACAAATTGAAGGGGCAGCTAGGTGCCTCAGTAGACAGAGAGCCAGGGCTGGAGATGAGAGGTCCTAGGCTCAAACAGAATCTCAGATGCTTCCTTATGTGATCTTGGGCAAGTCATTTAACCCCCATTGCCTAGCCCTTACTACTCTTCTGCCTTGGAACCGATATACAATATGGATTCTAAGATAGAAGGTAAGGGTTAAAAAAAAAAAGGCCAATTGCAGACTTTCCACAACCATGTGAAAGAATGCTTCAAATCACTAATGACAAGATAAATGTCAACTAAAACAACTCTGAGGTTTCATCTAACAACTGGCAAAGTGGCAAAAAAAAAAAATAATAATAATGGTAATCTATGCTGGAGAGGCTGCAGGGAGACAGGCACACTAACATACTCTTAGGAGGACTATAAAGCAATTGAACGATTATTGGAATTGCACCAGAAAATTCACTAAACTGCACTCTACTGTTGACCCAGAGATCCCACCACTGGTCATTTATTCTAAGGTGTTCAAAGTTATAAAGAAACTTCCCATATGTAACAAAATTGTCATAGAAACATTTTTCCCTGGTAACAAAACAAAACTGGAAACAAAGTAACTATCCATTAAATGGGAAGTATCTGGACAAAATAATGAAAAAAAAAATTTTGCCATAAGAAACAATGAATATATTTGCTTTCATTTTATTTTTCTTGGATTTTCCACACCTCTACACACAACATGGCTAATGTAGAAATCTGTTTTGCAAGATTTCATCTGTGTAATGGGTATTATATTTCTTGTTTTCTCAGTGGACTGGGGAGGTACTGAAGGGAGTGAAAGAATTCAGTCTCCAGAGAATTTTAATCTTAACAGATATAAAGGAATAAATGCCAATCAGCAATCTAATTAACAGGGTACAATTAACTACAGGCTTTTGGGCTAGGAGCCCAAAAAAAGTCATGAATCAAATAAGCAAGCAAATAATCAAAAAACATTTATTAAGCGCCTACTGTGTACCAGGCTCTGTGCTAGGGTCCCGGGGATATAGACAAAAATGAAATAGTTGTTGCCCTCAAAGAGATTATATTCTATTGGGAGAAAATATGGACATATATAAGTAGACACAAAATATATGACATCTTGGGTCCTAAATTCCTGATGACCGAAGACATTGTGATCCCTGCCAATATACTACCAGGAATTCACTAGGATAGCAAAATGCTAGCTCAGTGGGAATTCCATCTGTGTATAAGGAACACCAGCTCTCCAAGGAGCTTGTTAGGTCTTTATGTTTTAGATGACAGGAAGCCATGAAAATGGTTCAATACCCCTTTCTCTGCATGAATCAAATCCTGAGGAAAGTCTCTTTATCCTCTTAAAGGGAAACTAGTCCAGCTTTTGTAAAAAAAAAAAAGTCCTTCCTTCCACAATAGGAAACTGGTCTTGAAGTCAGAAAGATCTGGTTTTTAAATCTCACTTTAGACACTTACTAGTTGTTTGACCTTGGGCAAGTTATCTCATCCTGTTGGCCTCAGTTTCCTCATTTGTAAAATGAGCTGGAGAAGGAAATGGCAAATCATTATAGGATCTTTGGTAAAAAAAACCGCAGAGTCATGAAGACATGACTGAAAAATGACTGAATAACAGTAAAATGACAGGAGAATGAGTCTATGAATGAATCCTTTATTTGCAAATGCATCAGACTTCTCATGGACTCAGTTTGCCTCAGTTTCTTTAACTGTAGGGTGGGGATTATAAGAGCTTCTCTCTCATAGATTTTTTTTTTGTTTTTGTTTTTGTTTTACATTTTTAAACCCTTAACTTCTGTGTATTGGCTCCTAGGTGGAAGAGTGGTAAGGGTGGGCAATGGGGGTCAAGTGATTTGCCCAGGGTCACACAGCTGGGAAGTGGCTGAGGATGGATTTGAACCTAGGACCTCCCATCTCTAGGCCTGGCTCTCAATCCACTGAGCTACCCAGCTGCCCCTCTCATAGATTTTTTATGAGACTCAAATGAGATAACTGTGTGGCATCCATGTTTTTGAGAGGGGTTCAAGCTGCATCACAGAATTCCATAGTGCCCCCCAGAACTCCAAGGGAGGGGGAAGTTAAAGGCAGTTGGAGTCCTGGTATAAAAGCCAGGTCACCCCTCTTGCAGGGGTCCTGATTCTTGGCTCTTGGCTCTGGGCACACCCACTCTGTGTAGCTCCTGGGGCTGAGGCATTCAGTCACTGGCAGCCAGTGGCTGCTTTACTTGATAGTTAACCTTCCAAGATAGACCTTCAAGCAAGATCACTGTCTACCTTCAGCTTAGCTGTTTAGGTTTAGAAGGAAGATTATTTAGGGGTTTGATAGGAGTTTGGCCATTCAAGATACATTTCCCCCTGGGGGGAGGAGGTGCTGCTTATTTTGACCGCTGAATTAGATAGCTTTCCCTTACCTCTCATTTCTAAATAGTTTCCCTTCTTCCTGTTCCCAGAAACCATTATTGAGAAACTCTGCCTGGATACAGATAATTTGGGGTGATCCTCACATCCTCCATGAGCCAAGATCCTCTTACTAGTGGCTCTGAAGTTGATCCTGGCTTCAGAGCCAGTGGGCTGCTCCTGAGACATCAAGCCTCACCTATTTCTGTCCTGTGGGGAAATAATACATACAGAGAAAGATACTATCCTAAGGGTTCAGCCCGAATCCTGAATTTACCTAGCCAGTTCCAGCTTCCATAGCTTGACTGAAAGATAACAGTAACTGATTTTAACAGCTCACTGTGTGGGGGTGGAGGGAGATTCCTCTTCCTCCCTCACTTTAGCCCCTCCCATCCACTGTAACACACTTAGCACAGCGCCTGGCACATAATAGATGCTATATAAAAGCTTATTCCCTTCCCTCCCCCCTTCCAAAGGTTTTCCTGGTATAGAAATGCTCCCAAGCCCTCCAGGTTGGCATCTGGGAAACACAAAAGGTTTACTGGCATCTGCAAAATAAACGAACACTGGTGCGTGTGGGAGGCACTGAACCGAATCCTGACACGCCTGTTCACATTTCTTATCCCATCAGTGATCTCAGACTGGTGACCAGTGCCTGGGGGCTGAGAGACCAGCTCTTCTCAGTTCCCTCATTCAGTCATTCTTGGAACGGGAGCTAGAAGGAATGCTTTTTATCTGATTCTTAACGAGATTCTCCCAGACCTTAGATAGATTTATCTATTTATTTATTCATTCATTCATTCATTTATCTCCTTATTTATTTATTTAAAGCCCTTACTTTCTGTCTTAGTAACAACTCTAAGACTGAAGGATAAGGGCCCCAAGGATAACTGGGGTTAAATGACTTGTCCGGGATCATCACACAGATAGGATGTGTCTGAGACTGGATTTGAACCCAGGTCACTGGGACTGGATTTGAACTCAGGTCCTCCTGACTCCAAGCCTGGTGCTCTCTCCATAGAGCCACCTAGCTGCTCTTTTTGGATAGCTTTAGAACAGTGGATGCCTTCAAGAACCTCTCCTCATGCTTTTCCAATATCTTTCCTAATATAATAAGAACCTCTAGATTCACTAACATCTCTAACCACACAGATCTGTTGGACCATGGAAGGGTCCCCAGAAATTCCTGTGGGCTAATGCTTAATTTGGAAAGTGTATCCAAAGTCCTACTTCTGATGCTACTATCAGTGGAACCTGGGACAAGTCATTTAACCTCTGTAGCTAGAACTCAGGATCTTCAGCTACAAAATGGAACTCTTGGACTACTGGTCCCGGGTAGTCCTTTCTAGCCTCAGATCTGGGATTCTATGACCTCACTGGTAGAATCCTGTTAAGCCAAGGTTTCTGAACCTCATGTGTGTCAAGGGCCCCTTTAGCAGTTTGGTATAACTGAGGCCCCCTTTTCTGAATTATGGTTTAAAAAAAAATTCATCATTTGAGTATTGGATTATTTGTTGGATCTTTACTCTCAAGAAAGGCCCCTGGGGGCCCTGTACTTCTCTGCTACCACCCTGGCAAAACAGTGGTAACTTATTCTGGATTGGAAGCTTCTTTTCCCCTCTCCAGTTGTTGAGCAACCTGACAATAGCTTCAATTGCCCAGAGCATCTTCCTCCTCTCACCTCCAATGGACTTAAAAAAAAAAAACCCTTTACCTTTGTCTTAGAATCAATATTTTGTATTGGTTCCAAGGCAGAAGAGTGGTAAGGGCTAGGCAGTGGTTCCCAAACTTTTTTGGCCTACCGCCCCTTTTCCAGAAAAAAATATTACTTAGTGCCCCCTGGAAATTATGAAACTATCTATTGAACTCAGAATAGAATGTAATCTTAGGGCAGCCCCAGATATCTCACAAAGTATTGAGACTGCTGTCAGTCAGGCAAGCAATAAGCATTTTTTTGGAATTTATTATGGCAGGGGCAGCTAAGTGGCACAGTGGATAGAGCTCTAGGCTTGGAGTTTTGGGAGAACCAGAGTTCAAGTGTGACCGCAGACATTTCCTAGCTGTGTGACCCTGGGCAAATCACTTCACCCTGTTTGCCTCAGTTTCCTCATCTGTAAAATGAGCTGGAGAAGGAAATGGCAGACTATCTGTGTGACCCTGGGCAAGTCTCTTCACCCTGTTTGCCTCAGTTTCCTCATCTATAAAATGAGCTGGAGGAGTAAATGGCAAGACTACTCCAGTATCTTTGACAAGAAATCCTCAAATAGGATCACAAAGAGTAGGTGACTCAACAATGACAAAAGATATCTTCCTTCTTGCATGTTTTGCTGGTGCTTTATACCTAACAAAGAAACAACAGCATGGAAGCCTTCTATATTCTCATCTCCAGAGGCTAGGAGAACTCAAATCAATAGCCCTCAGGGAGAGTCTAGATCCATCATTGCCAAGACACTTCTTGGCAATGCCACTTCAGCAAGGCATATAATATCTGTACTGTATATAACACATCTAAGTTCTGGACTGATTGTTTAAGTTTAGGTACCTGGAATGCAGAAAGGATCCACACCAAGAAAAGCACACTGATGCCACAATATAGTCTCTAGACTTACCAGTGAATTTCCAAATGGGTCCCTTGAAAGGCTAGTGCAGGTTGCATGAACTTGATCCAATATGTTAAAAATATTCTCGAGACAGTTAGATGGCTCAGTGGATAGAGCGCCAGGCCTGGAGATGGTGAGGTTCTGGGTTTAAATTTGGCCTTTGACACCTCCTAGCTGTTTGACCTTGGGCAAGTCACTTAACTCCAATTGTCTAGTTCTTACTGCTCTTCTGTATTGGAATAGATATTTAGTATCAATTCTAAAACAGAAGGTAAAGGTTAAAAAAAAAAAGTATATATATTCTTTATGCTTATCCTTGACGAGCCCCAAAGATGTTATATGGTTCTCCTACGACTAATATTATCAAGAAACATTTAAGGTTTTCAAAAGACTTTACAAATGTTTCATTTGATCCTTAAAACCATCTTGGGAGATAGATTATTGTCCTCATTTTATAGATGAAGCAAACAGGGACTAAGTGACTTGCTCAGAGTCACACAGCTATTAGATGTTTCCATGTCCAGCATTATCTTAGGTGCTTGCCATGTCGGGTTTGGTGTGGGGTATTTTGATGAACCATAAGGATACAAATAAGGCTTGAATGTCCATTCAGTGCATCCCTACCACACTTAAGGCAGGAATCATGAGTCAAATAGTAGAGTTTTTACTAGAACAGAAAAGTAAAACAAATGACAAGGGGCAACCACATAGCAGAACCATTATTTATTTATTTGTCCACCCACCCCCCCGATTTATTTATTTAGAACACTTTTCCATGGTTACATGATTAATGTTCTTTCTCTCCCCTCCCTCCTCCTGGAGCTGACGAGCTATTCCACTGGATTGTACGTGTATCATTTAGAATCATTATTTAGCCTCTATACAAAAAAAAAAAATAAAAAATAAAAAAAAAGGAGCACAATTTCTCACAGATTCCTTGACTAGTGGGAGAGGGAACACTTTCTAAGCAATTCACACACCTAGTGTTGAACTGGGGTTGGAATACTTCTGGTTCTGTATCTCATTACCTGACCTTTCCTCTCCTTTGTTCCACCCTGCCTCCAACATTATTTTCCCATTACCTTTGATACCTCTCTATCAAGCTACTACTGCCATCTGATGGAGTTGTTTGTTATTTTCAGCTTCTAGGGACTATGATTGGTGAACCTTTAAAAAGGAAAATGGTGATTACAAGGAGCCAGCATGGCTTCAACATGAACATATCATGGGACACTAATTTCTTTTCTTATCTATCCTATAAGTATAAAAAGAAGGAAGTATGGTTAGAAAGAGGTTGTAAAAAAGATCTGAGGTTTTTAGGAGATTCCATGTGAGTCAGGAGTGTAGTATGACAGATGAAAATATTTATACAATTTTGGATTGCTTTAAGAGACATAGATTCAGGTGAGCTAGGTAACTCAGTGGTTAGTAGCCACAGGCCTGGGTTCAAAACTGGCTTCAGACACTTTCTAACTGTGTGATCTTGGGCAAGTCACTTAACCCCAATTGCCTAGCTCTTATTGCTCTTCTGCCTTGGAACCAATATACAGTATTGATTTTAAGATGGAAGGTCAGAGCTTAAAAAAAAAAAAGAGGCATAGTTTCTAAAAATATGGAGATTCCCTGCATTCACCAGATCTCATTTGTGTTCAGTTCTGGGTGCCATGATTGAAGAAAAAAATTGATAAACTCCATAGTGCATAAGGGCAGTCAGGAAACTGAAAGACCTCAAGTCCATATCATATGAGGACAGGTTGAAGAGACTAGGATGATAGCTTTCTTTAAGCATTTAAAGGTTGACATGTTGAAGAGGGATTTGTCTTGGTATGTTTGGTCCCTAAGGACGGAACCTCATTGGTCAAAAGTTTCAAAAAGTCAGATGTAAGTTTGATAACAAGAAAAAAAAATCCCAACAATCAGAGCTATCCAAAGTGGAAAGGGCTACCTCTCTATAGAAGTGTGGGTCTCCCCTCATTGGAGATCTGTAGGGAGCTTTTGTCTACCTGAATTCCCTTTCAACTCTCAAATTCACTGATTCGGGGATTCTTCTTCTTCAAAGTGACTATTCTCATTCTTTTGTTAGTCAGCTCATAGTGCAAAAAAGAACCACCTGGTAGTCCATCAAGATAGTTTTTTTCAGTCTCATTCATGTTTTTCATGCCTCCACCATGGGAACTTTCCCACATTAGTCTCCCTGCTAGGTTAGGATGAGTGACTTCTTTTAGATTTTCCTCATATTCCTGATAGTACATCAGAATCATGCAAATTACCTTGGAGTTTTGGTCAGCCTCATTGATTGGGGATCTTTGCTCTGCATTCTGGCCACTATAGTAAAAGTTCTCATCTCCATGACAGGACGTTATCTAGTAAAAAGGTTAGGAACTCTTAAAAGAAATAAATAACTAAGGTATGCTGATACCTTTAAAAAAAAACAACAACCCTCTAATTTTTTGTTTTAGAATAAACTGGTTCCAAGGCAGAAGAGTGGTAAGAGCTAGGCAATTAGAGTTAAGTGACTTCCCCAGAGTCACCCAGCTAGGAAGTGTCTGAAACCAGATTTAAAACCAGGACCTCCCATCCTTAGGTCTGGCTTTCTATACACTGAGTCACCTACCTGCCCCCTATACTTGCACTTATGTCAAGATTTCCCCTTTATATAGGTAAGAGAAGTCTCTGGTTCCCATACAAGTATCAGAGGTACTAAATGCATATTGGCTTCAGGTCAGCCTTTATTTCACTCCATGGAAAATGCAGAAGATGAAAAGAACTCATAGGAACCCATAAGGGGGGCAGGAAATGAGCATTTATTGAGTGCCTACTAGGTACACTAAGCCCTTTACAAATATTATCCCAATGGATCCTCACAACAATCCAAGGAGGTAGGTGCTATTATTATCTCTATTTTGCAATTGAGGAAACAGAGGCAGACAGAAATAAGGTGACTTTCTTAGGGTCACACAACTAAAAAAAGTGTGAGGCTAGATTTGAACTCAGGTCTTTCTGACATCAAGCCCAATACTTTAACTATGGTGTTACCTGACTGAGTCTAAAATAGATACCAACAGTCTTTTGTCAAATAGTGGATTTTTGTCCCAAAACTGGGTTATTTGGGTTTATCATAGACTATCTTACTGAGGTCACTTTCTCCAAGTCTATTCCACTGATCCTCCTTTTGTCTCTTAGCCAGTACCATATTGTTTTGATGACTACTGCTTTATAGTACAGTTTAAGATCTGGTAGTGCTAGGCCATCTTCCTTCACATTTTTTCCCTTATTTCCCTTGATATTCTTGATCTTTTGTTCTTCCAAATGAACTTTGTTATAGTTTTGTCTAATTCAGTAAAGAAGGTTCTTGGTAGTTTGATAGGTATAGCACTAAATAAGTAAATTAATTTGGGTAGGATGGTTATTTTTATTATGTTAGCTCGTCCTACCCATGAGCAATCAATGTTTTTCCAATTGTTTAGATCTAGTTTTAATTGTATGGAAAGTGTTTTGTAGTTGTGTTCGTATAATTCCTGTGTATGTCTTGACAGATAGATTCCTAAGTATTTTATTTTGTCTAGGGTGATTTTAAATTGCATTTCTCTTTCTAACTCTTGCTGCTGAGATGTGTTGGAAATATATAGAAATGCTGATGATTTGTGTGCATTTATTTTGTATCCTGCAACTTTGCTAAAGTTGTTGATTATTTCCACTAACTTTTTAGTTGATTCTCTAGGATTCTTTAAGTAGACCATCATATCATCTGCAAAGAGTGATAGCTTAGTCTCCTCGTTGCCCATTTTAATACCTTCAATTTCTCTTTCTTCTCTAATTGCTACCGCTGGTGTTTCTAGTACAATGTTAAATATTAGAGGTAATAATGGGCATCCTTGTTTCATGCCTGATCTTATTGGGAAGGCTTCTAATTTATCCCCATTGCATATGATGCTTGTTGATGGTTTTAGATATATACTGTTTATTATTTTTAGGAAAGGTCCTTTTATTCCTATACATTCTAGTGTTTTTAATAGGAAAGAATGTTATATTTTGTCAAAGGCTTTTTCAGCATCTATTGAGATAATCATGTGATTTTTGTTTGTTAGACTGTTGATATGGTCAATTATGTGGATGGTTTTCCTAATGTTGAACCAACCTTGCATTCCTGGTATAAATCCCATCTGATCATGGTGGATGATCTTCTTAATTACTTGCTGGAGTCTCTTTGCTAGTATTCTATTTAAGATTTTTGCATCTATGTTCATTAGGGAGATTGGTCTGTAGTTTTCTTTCTCTGTTTTTTGGTCTGCCTGGCTTTGGGATCAGTACCATATTTGTGTCACAGAAGGAGTTTGGTAGAACTCCTTTTTTGCTTATTATGTCAAATAGTTTATATAGTATTGGAATTAGTTGTTCTTTGAAGGATTGATAGAATTCACTTATGAATCCATCTGGTCCTGGGATTTTTTTCTTAGGGAGTTCTTTGATATACTTAGGTACTTAAATAGTCCTGTAGAAAGGAACTGAATTTGGGGTTGCTGAGGTCAACATTTTGACAGTCCTAGTGACCCCAGTCCTCTTACAGGGGTCTACATAGCCCTTCCCAAACTCATAATGTCATCCTGTTGTTTGGATCCCCCTCCAGAGGGCAAACACACTTTGGGCATTTAAATAAGTGACTCTCTTTAGACCTCACCAAAGAATTCACTGACTTTGTTCTTCAAGTAAGATACTGTTCAGGCATAACATGGGCCATCTTCTTCCTCTTTCTCCAAGAAGCAAGATGAATCAGGGAATCCCCCTTCTCTCCCCCTAGAGGTACAGATCTCTGGATCCTCAAACCTGAGTCTTTGAACTTCAGAAAGCTCAAACTTACTTACATACTTACACAGTGATCTCCAATGCTGAGGTATTCCCCTAGATTAAATGAACACATCTATTTCTGCAGGATATTTTTCAGTGCCCTGGCTTATGCCATCTCTTGCACTGGGAAGATCTACTCTCTGAATCTCTCAGACCACTTATGAAAAGGAGCATTTCTTCCATCTGGTTTTGCAGGAATTCTAATCATTACCTTCCCTGGCTGCTGATACCTTTTGGGCTAGAAAAGTCTACTCTTAGGAAATCTAGTCTTTGGCCCCCTGTTCAGAGGAACCCATAGAACACCTTGCTCTGAGGCAGTTTGGCATCTGAGAAGTTTGGTTCAGATGCTGTTCTGATACTTGTGACCTTGAGCAGCTCACTTGGTTTTTTTTTTTTTGCCTCGGTTTCCTCATTTTTAAAAAGGAAGGAATTGGACTAAGTGAAATTTATATATCTTCTCTAACTCTAAATCTCTGGTTCTTTGGAGAAAATGGCCTAGCAGAGATAGGCAGATCTCTTTTGGTGACCAGAGAGGGTCAGGCCTGGGATGGCCAGGATCAATAAATATAAAGGATGAGAGGCAGTGAGAGAAGGGATGTTAAAGAGGAAATTAAGGTCAGTTTCTCATCCTGGCCAATTTTGTCAATGCCCAGATCCATAACAGATAATCTGGATTACAGCTTTTATGGTGGACATAGGTGTATGTGTGTGTGTTAAATGTGGGTGGTGCTCATGTTGTTGGTCACCTCCCAGCCCACTTTGTTCTGAAAACCTAACCCTGGAATACACCAATCTCTCTGGAGCTCTGAATCTGGAATCAGAAGGTTTGGCTTTTGCATCTGGCTTTTATGTGACCTTGGAAAGCCATTCCTAAGATCTCAACCCATCTTTTCATCTGTAAAATGAAGGGATTGAATTAAGGGAGATCCCTGTCAAGTGGATTCCAAGACTTGCTTCCGGCTCCTGCCTGAGACAATAGCATTTTCCTAGGGTGGGGGAATTTATAGGGTTCATGGTCTGGGATATGGCTTGAACTTGAGTCTCTACCACTGACCTCTTGAGTTTTCCACCCTCTGGTTCTTATCTTTGGTGATGGACATTCCATTAGCCGCTAGAGGCCAGTGTTGGGTCATCCAGGACTTGGAGAAATGTCTGGAAGTTCTTTGGAACAGATAGAGAGGCCAGATGTACACAATTCAGAACTCCCATCCCTATAGCCTCCTCCAACAGATGACATGTGATGAGATCCATAAGTGCTGCCAGAAAAACTGGATAAACTTTGGTGGAAAGAACAAGTCCTGGCTAAGTTATATAAATATAACATATAAAAAACACTGGCCAAATTACTTTATAATGCTAATATTAGTTAGCATTTATACAGTGCCTACTATATAAATATATATATGTTACGTAGTAGATGAAGCAATTTAACAAATATTATATAATTTTATCCTTGTTACAATATTATCCCCATTTTGTAGTTGAGGAAACTGAGGCAAACAAGGTTAAATGACTTGTCCACAGAGCTAGTAAGTATCTGCGGAAGGCTTTGAACTCAGGCTCCAAAAATCTTTCCATTGTGCCATGTAAGCTGCCTCCATTCAAGGCTCAGTTTCCTCATACATCCAAATGGGATGATGGGATACTGGATGCGAGATAAATTTATCGACTGAAAAGTGCTAGAAAACTGCCCGATTTGTTTTTGATAGAATGAAAAATGGAACAAAGGACCAAGCAGTCTCTCTGAAAGTTTAAAGACTTGGGTTCAAATCCTACCTCTGATGTGTTCTACTTTTGTGACCTGGAAAATCTCATAATCTCTGTCTGCCTCAGTTTCTTCATTTATACAATGAGGGGGTTAGAAAAAAGGTTCTCTGGAGTGCTTCTGGGTCAGACCTAGATCTGTGATTCTAATAGTCAGCTTGACCCCTGCTTGGGACAATGGCACCTTTCCTGGGTTGTTCTTTGTTTGGTCCTGTTCTTTGTTGTTGTTGTTTGTTTCCTTCCTTCTTTTCCCATCAATATCTTTTCTCAAGGACTCCTATCCCTGCCAGGATGAACCTTATTTTTAATAATATAGAAGGTCTTACTCCAGAAGTAAAATACCCTGTCCTGGACAGCTGGTGTAGTTCTTGTATCTCCCAAAGCTGAAAGGCTTAGACTTAAGACTATGGCAGTTGTGATTGTCCTCAGCCTTGGTAGACAGACTGCTCAGGGGCCAGAGATGGGGCAGAGCTGCCTCAAGGAAAACCAGGTGGCCATATTATCAGCAGTATCACTGAGGGAGGAAGGTTGGTGCCAGGAGGATGTGCCCATACCTGCTACTTCACATCTTCTGGTGTAGACCTCCAGGGATGTATTTTAATCCTGGGTGGCAGTCTTTTCTTTTTTCCAGAGGACTGCAGGGATCTACCTGATCGCTTCTATTCTCTGCCACTACCCATATTTCCAACTGGTTTTCTCACCCTGTTAGCTTCTAGTAGAAGTAAATAAATAGTCCTTTTCTTTTCTTTTTTTTTTCATTTTAAATTTAAATTTTTATTCTTTAATATTTTCCATGTTTCCATGATTCATTTTCTTTCCTTCCCCTTTCCCCTCCCCCCTCCCAGAGCTGAGAAGCAATTCCACTGGATTATATACAAATAGTCCTTTTCAAATTTCTTAAAGGCTTTTTAAAAAAATTGTCAGCACAATAGCAAAGAGATAAAGTAAATCTTGGGTAAAATTAACATAGTTCCAAAATATCAATAATCACACATACACCAGTTATCCCTGGTCTTCATATGACTGCAGCTAGACCTCTTCTCTCTTAGCTCTACTCTTGGCTTTTTGTCTTTAAACATCTTGAAAGTAAATTCCACCAAATCCCTCTTTTGAGAGAGGTACTCAGGACCACCCAAACTGGAGGAGGAGACTGTTCAGGCATTAATTCTGATTGACATGTCTAGTAACAGAGGAAGTAAGCAGATAAGAACAGTGCCCAGAATTCTCCCTTAGTTTTTGGCCCAAGACTTCTTTAAGGATGGTCTAGGGTCTTAAGATCCTGTCATGTGAGAATCAGGTGATGGAGCTTAGGATATTTCGCCTGAAAAAGAGAAGATATACATGTATAGGGATGGTCAGGCAGGAGAGGATGATGAGATGATGATGACACAGGATAAACTATTTAAGTATTTCAAGAGCTGCCATTTGGAAGAGAAATTATTATTACTATTTTTTGGCTAGTTTTTAACAGACGGAACTAAGGAAAGTGGTACTGGACTGGTGTGGGGGAGAAAACCCAGATGGAAAAATGAACAGTAGCCAGAAATTTGCAGAAAAACTAATTCAGGTACCTGGGTATATATAATGCTGGCAATATTTTTGAGCAGACATTTCCCCAGGTGAATCACAGAGATGGTTGCTTCCCATGTAGGGTTGTTTGGACTTGTGTACAAGGGATCCAATTGATTCTGCCTGATGAGTCCCAAAGTCAGCCTTTCAGCTTATTGCAACTTGCTGAGTTGTTTTAGTTGTGTTTGACTCTTTGTGATTCCTTTTGGGTTGCTCTTTGCAGAGATTCTAGAGTGGTTTGTCATTTCCTTCTTCAGCTCAATTTATAGATGAGGAAACTGAGGCAAACACAGTTAAATGACTTGCACATTAGTCTCACAGCTAATATGGGTCTGAGGTCAAATCTGAGTTCAGGAGGAGTCTTCCTGACTTTAGATCTGGCATTCTATCCCCTATACTACTTAACTGCTCTATTTGGACAGCTTAGGGAGTAGAAATTCAGAACCATATGTCCTTTGTCCAAGAATAGCTTATGTGATAGGACAACCACAGTCCACCAACTAGAGAAGCTGTGGCTTAGGGAAGGGCCATACTTGAGCCAGTTTCAGTACCATATGTTAGCACAGTCAGGGAGGCAGGGCAGTTGAACTCTAGAAATAGGAAGGCAGCACCTGCTACTAGTAATTCTAATGAACAGCTTCTCTCCTTCTCTATTGTATTTAAGGAAAAGGTAGGGCCATATATTCTGTAAGGAATTTGACACAATCCAATCCAAGAGACCAAGAAACAAAAATACAATTTTTCTGTAATCTATCCCCTCTCAGCTATCCACCTTAATCTCCCATTATTCTATTCTCTATACAACAGAATGGTTTCTTCATTGTTCTCCTAACACTCTCCATGCTTTAGACTGATTGGGATGCCCTTTTCCCTATCTCTCCCAATATCTCCTTATTTGTTAAAAGTTCTCCTTATCCTTCAAGGACCTGCTTAAAGACTGCCCTTTTTAGGAAGGACTCTGACTACTCCAGGCTCCACTGATCTTTCTTTCTCTGAAAATACCCTCCCCTCCAAATCCCCAAAACAAACCCTACCCAAAAAAGCCCTTTACTTTCTGTCATAGTATTAATTCTAAGACAGAAGAACAGCAAGGGGTAGGTAACCAGAGTCAATTGATTTTTGTCCAGGGTCACACAGCAAAGAAATGTCTGAGGTCAGATTTCAACCTCATTGATCCCTTCTCTGAATTCCAACAGCACTCACATTCAGTGTCTGGTCAGGTCCAAACCAAACCATACCATGCTTTGCATCCCATTCCAGCCATCTATGTTACCTGCCTCGATGCTATTCCTCCCAACCTGGACCAGCACTCAACCACCAGACCTCCAGAATCATTGCCCAGGTTCCCTTTAATCTCCCCTAGTTTAGAAGTTAAGAAGAAGTTAATCTGTTCTCTAGTCTATTGTAACCAATTGGTCCCAAAGCATACCTTTTTCTTCAGCCAGTCCTGCCACAACCCATATAACTCCTCTCCACTCCCCCTGTTCTGACTGCAAGAATATAATCAAAGGTACTATTGTTTTTGGAAAGGCTTTTGACAATTGATAGCCTCTGGATCATCACCTTACCATCCCTATAACTCCCTAGATGAAAACTCTCTTCTCTAGCCACCATCACCTTGTATTTATCGTCTCCTCCATTAAAATGTAAGTATCTCAAGGGCAGGGACTATCTTATTTTTTATATTGATATCCCCAGCACTTAACCCAGTGCCTGGCACAATATAAATGTTTCATAAATTATTTTTCATTCATTCACTCATTGGAGGCAGCTAGGTGACAAAGTGGATAACATCTGCAATACAGGAGGATTAAATGAGATACTATTTGTAAAAATCTTAGCACAGTGCCTAGTGCTGAATAAATGCTGGCTTCCTTCTTTCCTTTTGTGTCTTTACACCAGAATGTTTTTTCTGGGCTCACTTCACCATACTGTCAGGATGACCAGTTATGGGGGAGTTTGGATGTCCAAACTGTTCCTGGATTCCTCAGATAAGGGAAGGGTGTGACTATATAACAAGCACACACCCTGTCTTTGGGGACCTGTGCTGTAACTGCCCAGTTGCTCCACACAAGACTGACAATGATGGGGGGCAGCTGGGTGGCTCAGTGGATTGAGAGCCAGGCCTAGAGACGGGAGGTCCTGGGTTCAAATCTGGCCTCAGACACTTCCCAGCTGTGTGACCCTGGGCAAGTCACTTAACCCCCATTGCCTACCGTTACCACTCTTCTGCCTTGGAGCCAATACTTTGCTGGACTATGTAGATTTATAAATAGGGTTTAATTTTTCATTTAAAAATTTTGCTCAATTGAGCAATAGAAAACATATATTATAAATGTTTATAACATTAACTAATACTTTGTATTGGCTCCAAGACGGAAGGTAAGGGTTTAAAAAAAAAAAAAAAGACTGACAATGATGAGTCTGTGTATTGGACAGTGGTTGGAGTCAGAAAGATCTGGGTTCAAATGCTGCTTCTTAGACATATTGAATATATTATCATAGTCAAATTGACTAACCTCTTTGTCCTTCAGGTTCTTCATCTGTACAGTGGAGATGATAATATTTGTAGTTGTTATGAGTTCCAAAGAGGGAAATTACAAACTGAATGGTGACTTTTTAAAAAATCTTTACCTTCCATCTTAGAACCAATACTAAGAGTTGTTTTCAAGGAAGAAGAGTGATAAGGGCTAGGCAATGGGTGTTAAGTGATTTGTCCAGGATCACATAGGTAGGAAGTGTTTGAGATGAGATTTGAACCCAAGACCTCCTTTCTCCAGGCTTGGTACTCTATCCACTGAGCCACCTAGCTGTCCCTCAAGGGGACTGTTCAGCAGTTAGCTGGGAATAAAGCAAAACATGGTTAGAGCATCTGTTACCGAAAGAGCTAGTCATTTTTAGAAATTGCCAATGTGAGAATTTGTTTTGCTGGACTATGTAGATTTATAAATAGGGTTTAATTTTTCATTTAAAAATTTTGCTCAATTGAGCAATAGAAAACATATATTATAAATGTTTATAACATTAACTAATAAATTTATTTTTAAGAAAAAATATGAGGACAGTTAGATGGCTCAGTGGCTAGAAACAGGAGGTCCCAGGTTCAGATCTAGTCTCAGACACTTCCTAGCTGGGTGACCCTTGGCAAGTCACTTAACCTCCATTGCCTAGCCCTTAGCGCTTTTCTGCCTTGGAACCAGTACTTAGTATTGATTCAAAGACAGAAGGTAAGGGTTAAAAAATAAGATATAAGGAAGCACTCCTAGATTGAAAGAGACACTCACCAATGGGGAAGGGTTTATCATGAACTAAAAGGGTTAAAATCCTCCAGGACATAGTCTCTGTGTTAGGCTATAAGATTGTGGGGAGTAAAATAAATAACAACCAGTAATTAAGACAAATTTATTTGATTGAGTCTTCTAATTTTTTTGGGGTGTCCTATGGCAAAGCCCTGGCCACCTTACCTTAGTTATAACTCTGGTGACAGCTAATATTTGAGGAGCACTTTAATGATTACAATATGTTTTATATACATTATCGAACTGGAGCCAAAAAAATAACCTTTTGAGGCCCGTACCTTATCTAGTCACACTCCCATTTTATAGATGAGGAAACTGTTAAGGGAACGACAACTTCCTCTCTGTTGTTGCTTCTTGTTTTCCCCAGATCTTTTGATGTGGAACTCTGGACACTGACCCAGAAGGGAGGAAAAAGTGGAGAGAGAGTCAAAGTTGTCCCTCTAGTCAGAGTCTACTGAGTGGGCTGTTCTTGGCAGGGCAGCCAGTCCTCTTTGACAGAGGCATTCCTTGGTGATGTCACAGGACCCAGGGACCAATAAGGGCATTCACTGCTTCATCCTCCTCAAAGACAAGTCCTTCAGCCTTGAGCTGAAGTGACTTTTATCCCCAAAATGGCCAGGCTGACCTGGCCCATGATCCTAGAAGGGCAAAGAACTGGTCCTCTCAGAACAGGGAAGAGTCAAACCCAGTGGAAGATTGAAAGGAAGACACAGGCTAGGGAGAAGGTGGTTCAAGAGCTGCCTGTTTATTTGGACCAACGGTCGGCAACCTTTTTCGCCATGAGAGCCATAAACGCCCGCGGAAGGAGGAGGATGGAGGTGGAAGGCGCTGGAATGTGGGTGGGGGGCTGAAGGACCCCCTGGGGCACATCCTGGGGCTCTGCCCGGACTGGCCGGTTGGGAGGTGGAGCCGGATATGGCTCGAGAGCCATACGTTGCCGACCCCTGATTTGGACTGTTGAGGGAGTTTGTGTTGCGACTATAGGAGAAATATCTTGAAGCAGAATGGCTGGTGAAGTCCCAAGGTCAGGGTCCAGGGTCCTGGTTACTTGGATTTTCGATGTCTTAGGCTGCTCTCGAGCCATTGTTGAGACTCTAGGGTATACTGGTAGAGGTTAACCCAGTAAATTGTCTTCTTGGCTATCCACAGGAGAGCACCTAGGAGTATGATGCTTAAGACTGTCAGCACAATCAGAGCCAGGTCCAACCAGAAGAAGATGTGGTACTCAGGTTCAAGCAGCGGTCCGCAGCCTTCTAGCTCATTGCCAGTTAGCTGGCCAAGGGACAGGGTGGCTGTGATGGCTGGGCTGGCACACTTGGTCAAGTTCAGGGTGTCCCAGGAGTGGTCCTCCAGCCAGAGTTTAAGGTATAAGATCCTACAGTCACAGTGCCAGGGGTTTCTGGTCATGTTAATTCTGTAGATGTAGTTCAGGTGGTCAAAGGTACCAGCAGGGATGGAGGTCAGGTTGTTGTTCTGTAGGTAGAGTTGTCGGGTGTTTCTGGGCAGGGTGGGCACCGTGGTCAGCCCCATGCTGCTACAGTTCACCAGTAGTCCAAAGGTTCCCAGGGCTTGGCAGACACAGGGTTGGGGGCAGGCCAGGGTACCAGGCGAGCCCCACAACAATAACAATATCCACCTGATGACTATGGGCATAGGCATCTGGCTGGCTACAGAGGAAGAACACAACAGTGAGGCTGTGACGTTTTGAGTGTGACAAAGAAAGTGACTCCAGGAAGAGGGACAGAGCAGAAAGATTTGGATTTCTATAGAGGGAGCATCCTAGCCTCTTTCTCACTCCTTTTCCTCTCTTTCCCCTCCTTGTTCTTTTTCTCCTCTCTTCTCTCTCCCTTCTCTTTCTGCACCTCTCTCTATCTCTGTCTGGATCTCTGTCTCTCCCTCCTTTCTCTCCTCACCTCCACCTCTCTCTTCCTCCCCCTTTCTCATCTCTCCTTTTCTTTGTGGCTCCTTCCACATTCCTGTCTGTATCTCTCTCTCTCCTCTTCTCTCTCTCCCCTCTGTGTCTTTCTCTCTCCTTTCCTTTCTCCTCCCTCCCTCTCTCTTTTTCTCTCTTCCCCCTCTTTTTTTTCCACTCTCATCTTTCTCTTTGTCTTGGTGTCTCTCCTTTCTTTCTGTCTCTTTTGCCTGTCTCTGACTCTGTCCCCCTATGTCTGTATTTCTCTGCCTTTCCCTTCTCCATCTACCTGGAGGCTTACAGCAAACAGTCCCCTCCTCAATCACCTTCAGGAAAGAGACAAATGTGGCTGGGCTAATAATGCCTTTTGCCTGTGGACATTCAGTTTTTCTCTTCCTTACACAGTAAGCAGACAGGAGTCAGTCCCAGAACACTTTCATTTGCCCTGAAAGCCAAGTCCCTCCATGGCATTTCACCCCAAGCTTCCAGAAGCAAGAACATCAGGAAGGTTTCCATCCATGTCTTCCTAAGGGTCAAGCCCTCATTGGCCAGTCCCTTGAGACATTTAAATGTAAATGTGCTGTTTTCATGGAAAGAATATTGATACCTTCTTAGAACCAATACTGGGTATTGGTTCTATCGAAGAAGAGCAATAAGGGCTAGGCAATGAGAGTTAAGTGACTTGCCCAGGGTCACACAGCTAGGAAATGTCTGAAACCAGATAGGTGTGACAAAGTGACTCTAGGAAGGGGAACAGGGTAGAAAGATTTGAATTTCTGTAAAGGGTGTGAGAACCCAGGACCTTGTGCCTCTAGGCCTGACTCTCAATCCACTGAGCCACCCAGCTGCCCCCCAATATGTGATTTCTTTTGATTGATTGGATGATCCTTTCCTTCCCTAGGGAAAGAGTCAGAACACATTCATATACTCTTTTTTTGACTACAAATTGCTTTACATCCATCATCTCATTTGTTCTTCTCAACAGACCTTTTAGCTAGGTAGTCGGGCAGCTAGAGGATGGGACCTGGACTCAGGAAGACCCACATTCAGACCCTGACTCATATACTTCCCGGCTGCGTGACCCTGACCTCTTCTTGTCTCAGTTTCCTCTTTTATAAAATGGGAATAATAATAACAGCTCCTTGCAGAGTTATTGTGAGGCTCCAATGGGAAAACCTATATAAAGTGTTCTGAAAACTTTAGAACACCATATAGAAGTGCTAGAGGCTATTCTTCTTCTAATTTTACCCATTAGGTACCTGATGTTCAAAATGATGAAATAAGACTTGCCCAGGGTCACACAGATAACGTGGTGTGTCAGAGGTTGGAAAGGAGCCCAGGGATTGCCGCTTCCAAGGCTGGCACTCATTATCTGATATGCCATTCATCATTATTTATTACAAATTTCACATAATAACAAATTTCTACATAAGTTTTCTGAAGTTATATGATCCAAATTATCTCCCTCCCTTCTTCTCTCCCCCGTCCCAGAGATGGCAAGCAATTTAATCTGGGTCATACATGTATTATCACAAAAAACATACTGATATGCCATTCAGATTTACTCAAATTCAAAATGATTTACTCAAAGCCGCACAGCTAAGAAGGGGCAGATTTTTCTGACTTCACATTCAATGCTCTTTTCATTAGACCACACTGCCTCTCAAAGACATCCCTTTAATCCTAGACACCATGGGAGGTGGAGGAGGGTTCTTATATTTGGAGTAAATATTTAGAAAGGGATAAACTGGAGTAAGGTATTTAGGGGGGTTGGAAGCACCTCTTTCAAGGGGATCTGACTAGCATCAGAGCTGAGCTGAGCTCCCCTGGTCTTGCCATAGCATCCTAGGAAGAGAGAGAATAAAAAGGGAGGAAAGAACAGGGAAAAGCTGCTAGGCACTTGAAGCGTGGCTCATATTCTGTTACCTTTTCTGGATTCCCTTCTCTCTGGGGCCATCAGCAGCTCTGGGGTGAGAGGTCCGAGACAGGAGTCACCCTGCTGTTCAGAAAGCAAGGAAGGAAATGAATAAAAATAGCCTGCTTCATCTCAGAACTGCTACTCAGAAAACCCCATCTCATGAGATGGCGGAAGACAGTTTGCCAGCCCCTTTGTGTTTTGGGCAGACAAAAGGAGAAGAAGATAGGACTTTTAGAGTTGAGTGGAACCTTAGAGATCATCTTGTCTGGCCTGTTCATTTCAAAGAAAAGAAATGAAGGCCCAGGAGGGTAAATTGGCTTGTCCAAATAAGCGGTAGAGTAGAGATTCAAACCAAGGGCATCTAGCTTCAAACCCAGTTTTTTTTTTTTTTTTTTGTGGTTTGTTTTGTTTTTTACTGTACCATGATCCCCCAAGGAGGGAAGATCACATCAGTTTTGACCCTCTTATATACTCTTTTTTTTAAAACCCTTAACTTTTGTGTATTGGCTGGCTCCTAGGTGGAAGAGTGGTAAGGGTGGGCAATGGGGATCAAGTGACTTGCCCAGGGTCACATAGCTGGGAAGTGTCTGAGGCCAGATTTGAACCTAGGACCTCTTGTCTCTAGGCCTGGCTCTCAATCCAATGAGCTACCCAGCTGCCCCCCTCTTATATACTCTTGCTAAGTTCTTGCCATTTTCTTCTCCTTCCTTCCTTCCTTCCTTCCTTCCTTCCTTCCTTCCTTCCTTCCTTCCTTCCTTCCTTCCTTC
>NC_058130.1:64902369-64924865 GCF_016433145.1 Gracilinanus agilis
TTTCTTTCTTTCTTTCTTTCTTTCTTTCTTTCTTTCTTTCTTTCTTTCTTTCTTTCTTTTTTTCTTTCCTTCTTTCCCCTTACCTTCTGTCTTAGAATGGATTCTAAGTATTAGTTCCAAGGGAAAAGTAAGGCTAGGCAATTGGAGTTAAGTGATTTGTCCAGGGTTGCACATCTAGGAAATATTTGAGGTCAGATTTGAACCCAAGTCCTCCTGACTCTAGATCTGGTGTTCTATTCACTGTGCCACCTAGCTGTCCTTGCCAAGTTTATTTTCGAAGAGATCTAGCCAGGTCATCACAAGCCAGGCTTACATAGGAATGTCCCAGAGGGATCACTTTGAATGGGAGGATGTGGGGAAGAGAATTCTGTCAATTATCACCTTTCTGGGATATTCTGAATGGAAGGGATCCCAAGTATGGAACAAGCAAAGATGTGGCATCAGGGCTTTCTCTTCTATTTCAGAGTTTCATGAAATAAGGTGATGCAGGAAAGAATTTTGACCAAGGTGTCAGGAGACCTTCTCATTTCCAAATCATTTTGCAATGCAGGAACTCAGTTTCTCCAAATGTCAAACTGGGCACAATTCTGCCCCAATTGTCTCCTACCACTCTTGTGAGAATCAAATGGATATAAATGTACTTTTGGGGAAAAATGGATATAAAAGTACTTTGGGAAAAAAGTGGAAAAGACAATAGAAGCATAAGGAATTCTAGTCACTATTATTGAGTCATAGATCATTGGGACTGGAAGAGACGTTAGAAATCATTGAGACCAACCCTCTCATTTTATAAAGGAGGAAACTGAGGCCCACGGGGGAAGGGACATGGCCAAGGTCACATTGGTTCTTAACTTCAGAGCTGGGATAGGCTAGATTAGAGGGTGGTAGGATAGAAATTGTCAGGTCTTGGGAGGAAGATGAATGAAATTTAGGGACAAGATTGGGGAGATATCCTTAGAGTACTGGGTTTGAACTTTGGAGATCATCTATTCTAATCCTTTAATTTTGTATAGAATACAATTGAGGCTTGTTGAGATTAAACAATCTGCCTGGGAATCACAAAACCAGTAAGTGGTAGGTTTGGGACCTGATCAGGAGTTCTTAACCTGAGGCCCATGACTTGTTTTAGCAATATTTTGATAAATGTATTTTAGTAGAATTGAATTCCTTGATAATGCTAGATATTTTGTTTTATGCTACTAAGTCTCTAGGCTTCGCCAGACCACCCAAAGAAGGTCACGACTCACAAAAGTTTAAGAACTCTTGTGCTAGAATAATTCAGGTATCCTAACAGGGTTCTTTCTATTATGGACTCCTTTATTTTTTTATATATCAGAAAACTTGCTAGTTTTTTTATGGCTTTCTCTGTCTACCAGACTGCCCATTCCTTAGACCCACTCTGGGATGCCTTCCTCCTTCTTTGGACATCTCCCCCACCTCCCCCGCCTCATATGTAGACATTTCTATACTTGGAACACTCCAAGATAGAAGTTTCCAGTTTCCCAGCTAAAAGGCAACTCCCTCCCTGTGTTCTGAGTGGTGGAGAGCTGAGCAGGTCTGCTGAGCATGACCTCTTCCATTCTATAATAGTTCTGATCCAGAAGGTGCCCAAACCCCTGTGTTCTAAGCCATCTTAGAGTCTGCTTTCCTGCCAACATGGCCTGACTCTCACAGGGGTCATCCTTGGTCATATTCCTTCTTGGCTCTTTCTCAGTCCCAACCCTGGGGTGAGGGAGGCTGATGATCTGTTCTAGTTTTGGGGTGTTGGCCCCTGTACCAAGATGAGAAGGTTGACAAATAGCCCAGTTTGGAGAATGTCAATGGGTTTATTTGGCCACCTTGGGGCTCTTCCCTCCTGGTTTTTTGGGTAGCCCCAGTTGTGCTGCCATTTAGGCTTTTTGTTAATCATGGCAATTAAGAGACATCTTGTTTTCAGCCCTGACTGGCTTACCTAGTACTTCTACCAACCCCCCTTTACTCCCAGCAATGCATTCTGACACACCTGATCCATCCATCGTGTCTCCTTCCTTTGTCTTGGAAGAAAAGAGAATGTGGGATTTCTGCAGCTGAGGCTCTCTCTCCTCCCCCTCCTTCCATGACTTCTTCCAAGAGTTGGCGTCTCCTTCTCCTGGGGTCTATGTATAGCATGCTGGTGGTTTCCCCCTTCTCTTGGTTTTCCTTATCTCTGTCATGCACTGTGCCTGCTGAGAGGCCCTGCCTACCTTGTAAGGGCTGAAGAGGGGGTTGGGGTATAAAGGGGAATGAGAACTCCAGCACTAGGGAGGTGCTGCTGCTCTACTCTGCCTGGGTCACATCACATATGGGGATTGTTCCAAGGAACTTGCAGAAAAGAAGATTGGAGGGAGGAGGGGGTGCCATAGTTGTTGTTCAGTTGTGTCCCACTCTTCATGATCCCATTTGTGGTTTTCTTAGCAAAGATATTGGAGGGGTTTTTCATTTCCTTCTCTACCTCACTTGACAGATGAGGAAACTGAGGCACACAAGATTAAGTGACTTACTCAGGGTCACATAGCTAGTAAGCATCTGTGGCAGATTGGATTCAAGTCTTCCTGACACCAAGCCTAGCACTCTATCCAATGCATCATCTAACTTCCCATACCATAATAGCTCTCATCAAGTATTTGAAGGAAGGGCTATAATATCAGGGAAGGATTAGACTTACTGAACATGGCTCCATAGGACAGAATTAAAATCACATAGTAAGGGGGCAGCTGGGTAGCTCAGTGGATTGAGAAGTCCTAGGTTCAAATCTGGTCTCAGACACTTTCTAGCTGTGTGACCCTGGGCAAGTCACTTAACCCTCATTGCTTAGCCCTTACCACTCTTCTGCCTTGGAGCCAATACACAGTATTGACTTCAAGACAGAAGATAAGGGTTTAAAAAAAAATGAAAAAACATCATATAGTAAAAGAGACAAATTTAGATTAGATGTAGGGAAATAACTTGCTAATAATTAGAGTTTTTCCCGGGGAATGTGCTGCCTGGGGAAGTGAGCTAAAAAAGGGAGTGATCACCATTTGGTGATCAATGATATGGAACTAGAAAGGACTTGATAGGTTATTTAGGTTTAAATAAGTGTTCATTTCACAGATGAGCAAATAGTCTAGAGAGGTTAAGAACATAAATATTTCTATCAGCCTAAGATCACACAGGTGCTGACAGAGGGTTAGATCTGAATCTACTAGGTTTTACAAATCTCCTGCATTACCCCAAGTTGCCTCCTATTTTAACATACTTTTTTTTTAATTTAAAGTTTTGAGATTCAAATTCTCTCCCATCTTCTGACCACCTTCTTTACCCCTTCCCTGAGATGATAATCAATCTGATTTAGATTTTACATGTGTAATCATAGAAAATATTTTTCCATATTAGTCATTTTGTGGAAGAGATTTCAAATTTAAAAAAAGAAGAAAGAAAATTAAATATAGTATGCATTTAGACTCCATTAATCCTTTAGAGGAGGGCAGATGGAATTTTTCATCATGAGTCTCTAGGATTGATTGGATCACTTGCTCCATTGCAGAGAATAACCAGGTCATTCACAGTTGTTCATCAAGAAATATTGCTATTGCTATGTACAATATTCTTCTGGTTTTGCTCACTTCACTTTGCATCAGTTCATGTATATCTTTCCAGATATTTCTAAAATTATCCTGCTGATATGAGCATTTAAAAAAATTCAATTTTATTTCATTTTCAATTCCAAATCATCTTCTTTTCCTTCCCCATTCACTAGAAAATAAGAAAAACAGATTATATTACATTACAAACATATATAGTCATGTAAAACAAATTCTTGCTTTGCTATGTCCGAAATAAGAGGACGAAAGAAAGAAAAGAATTATGCATCAATATGAATTCTGAGCCAATCATTTCTTTGTCTGGAGGTAGGTAGTATGTTTCATCATGAGTCCTTCAGAATTGAGCTTGGTCATTGTGTTCTTAAATCATTCATCAAAATGACTTTATGATATTGCTGTCTCCATGTAAATTGTTTTCCTGGTTCTACTCGCTTAACTTTGCATCATTTCATAAAAGTCTTTCCAAGTTTCTCTAAAATTATTCTCTTCATCAGTTCTTACAGCATAATATTATTCCATCACATTTATATACCATAACTTGTTCAGCTAGTCCCCAATTAATGAAAATTCCTTCAGTTTCCAATTCTTTGCTATTAGAAAAGTAGCTGTGACAAATATTTTTGTTACATATAGATCCCTTTTCTCTTTCTTTGATCTTTTTGGGATATGGATGTAGTAACAATATCACTGGGTCAGAGGGTATGTGCAGCTCAATAACTTTTGGGGCATAGTTCCAAATTGTTTTCCAGAATGATTGAACAAGTTTTCTGCTTCTCTTTTAATTTTAGCTACATTAGTTTTTTGTGTAAAAAACCTTTTAAATTGTATGTGTTCAAAACTGTCCATTTGACCTCCTGTGAACCACTCTATTTCTTGTTTCTTTATGAATTGTTCCCTTATCTATGAATGTGACAGGTAATTTTCCCCATGCTCCTCTAATTTGCTTGTGATATCATCTTTTATGATTAAATCATATGCCCATTTTGAGCTTATCTTAGCATATACACTATGACATGTTGGTCTATACCTAGTTTTTGCCAGATTGTTTTCCAGTTTTCCCAATTACTTTTGTTTAATAGTGAGTTCTTGAGGAGTCTTGAGGTTTATCGAACCCAAATTTCTGGGCTTATTTGTTTCCATATATTATGTACTTAATCTATTCCACTGATTAACCTCTATTTTTTACATATTTTTTTGACAAATATAGCTTTGTAGCATAGTTTGATTGACAGTCTCCCTTCTTTTCCATTTTTTCATTGATTCCCTTGATATTCTTGACCTTTTGTTCTTCTAGATGAATTTTGTTATTATTTATTTTTAGATCTTAGAAAGTAGTCCTTTGGGTAGTTTGTTTGGCATGACACTGAGTGAATGAACTTAGATAAGTGTTGTTATTTCTATGATATTGGCTCAGTCTACCCATGAACAATGAAGATTTCTCTTAATATTTCTAATTTAGATCTGGCTTTATTTAAGTAAAGAGTTATTGCAAATTGTGTTCACATAGTTCCTGGGTCTTGGCAGGTAAACTCTCAAGTATTTAGTACTGTCTAGTTATTTTATTTTATTTATCTATTAAAAAAAAACCTTTACCTTCTGTCTGAGGCAGAAGAGTGGTAAGGGCTAGGCAATGGGGATTATGTGACTTGCCCAAGGTCACACAGCTAGGAAGTGTCTGAGGCCAAATTTGAACCTAGGACCTCCCATCTCTAGGCCTGGTTCTTAATTCACTGAGGCATCCAGCCGGTCCCCTTGTCTACTTATTTTAAATGGAATTTTTCTTTCTTTTTCTTGCTGTTGGATTTTGGTGGTAACACACAGGAATGCTGATGATTTATGTGCATTTATTTTATATCCTGTAACTTTGCTGAAGTTGTTCATTGTTTATTTGTACATATTTCTTTGTTTATTTTCTCCCTCAAATTGTGAAATCTTTGAAGTCAGAGACTGTCTTTTGCCTCTTGTATCCTGTACTTAGCACATAGTAGGCAACAAAATGTCTATTGCTTGTTTCAATTAGTTTTTGAGTTGATCCTCTCAGAAGTTCTCTAAGCAAGCCATTATATTATTTACAAAAAATGGGTAATTCTATCTCCTCTTTGCTTGTGTTCATTTAATTTTTTCTTGTTTTATTGCTATAGTTTCCAGGACAATATTGTCAATCAATAAACATTTGTTAAACACCTACTACATACCAGATCTTGTGCTAAGCAACGGGGATACAGCAGGAAGCATAAGACAGTCCCTGCTTTCAAGGAGCTTACAATCTAATGGGGGAGAAAACATGCAAATAAATATGTACGTATCAAATTATATATGGGATAAATAGTAAATAATCTGAAACAGGAATGAAAAGGTCTCATGGGTTGGTACTCTGAATTAAGAAGAGCTAGAGTTAAAATAATAAATAAAGATAGTAAGTAAAATAATAAAAATGAAAAAATGGATTAAAATAATAAAAAGATTTGTTCTGAAATTTTTTTTAAAAAGGAACAGTTCAAAGCTTTTATGATTGATGGCTCTCTGTGGCCTCTGGGTGTGAATATATGTACATTTACTGCAGTTCATGAGTCAGGATGTGGAGTCTTAGAGGAAGAAATAAATCGTACTTGGCGTGGCATTTTCACAGGGTCGGAATTTTTACAGTGACTTGGCTCAGTCTTGTAAAATTCATCCAACTGTGGCGGGAGACGGGAGGTCTGTGCCCCTGCTCTGACAGCAGCTGTGGGACAGAAAAGCCAATATCACCAGCCTGCCTACAGGAGATGAATGCATGAGGTACTAGATAGGAATAGGAATAAGAGACTCTGAATTGTGATTTGTGTTGAGTGGATCTCAAGTCTAGGCTTGACAGACTTAAGACAAAGAAGGGAGCCTTCTCTTCCCTGGAGGTAGTCAGGATTCTCATGGATAGAGGGATGAATAACTGGAAATACCTTTCCAAAAAGCAATTGGGGGGGGAATGGAAAACAAAGAAACAATAGTAATTAGGAATGAAAAATGGAACTGATATTAATACAGAGTGTAAATAAAAATATAGGAGATATAGGGAAATATCTAGAAGCAGAGTGGTATAGTGGAGAGAGATGCTTTAGAGTCAGGAAGGCTTGAGTTCAAGTCCTCTCACTGTTGCTAACTGGCTGTGTCACCCTTGACAAGGGTGCCACTCAATGCTCTGGGTCAGAGGTTTCAAACTCAGGCAAACTTCCAGTGCAGAGTTATTAAACTTGGGCAAACTCTGGAGGGCAACCTAGACCAGATTAAAATGTAACTGGGATATGTTTAACAAATTTAACAAAATAACTAAAAATGCAATAAAGTAAATCTGTGTTTTTCTAAGTTAATATATGGGATAGCTAGGTAGCACAGTGGATAGAAGAGTGCCATGCTTGGAGCCAGGAAGATCAGAGTTCATATGTGACCTTAGATACTTACTAGTTGTGTGACCTTGGGCAAGTCACTTTACCCTGTTTGCCTCAGTTTCCTCATCTGTCAAATGACCTGGAGAAGGAAATGGCAAACTGATTCAGTCTCTTTGCCAACAAAACCTCCAATGAGGTCATGAGGAGTCAAGTCAGACATCACTCAACAACAAAGTCAATGTGTGCCCGCCATATTTCTTTTTTCTTTTTTGATTTTTTTTTTAAACCCTTAACTTCTGTGTATTGGCCCCTAGGTGGAAGAGTGGTAAGGGTGGGCAATGGGGGTCAAGTGACTTGCCCAGGGTCACACAGGGAAGTGTCTGAGGCCGGCTGCCCCCCATGTTTCTATTTCAGTTTGACACCACTGACAAAGGTGATTCTCTAAGATTAGGAGTTGCATGGAAGGTGCTACACTTCAATGTGGAGGGAATTTCCTCCTACATAATCCTATATAACAATGAAATCACAGGTCCAGTTCCTATTCCATGGACACTTCTAATAAAAGACTCCCTGTTTTCCCCTCTGGTCACTTGTTACCATCTTAAGGGGGGAATAGAAGGACTCTTTGGGTTACATATTCAAGATCACCTTTCTTCATAGCTTTCCTAGTATTTTTCCAGAGTAGTTGTTATTATTTTATCATTTTCAGTCATATCTGACTCTTTGTGATCCCGTTTGGAGTTTATGTGGCAAAAATGCTGGAGTAGTTGGCCATTTCCTTCTCCAATTCATTTTACAGATGAAGAAACTGAGGCAAGCAGGGGTGATGTGACTTGCTCAGGGTCACAAAGCTACTAAGTATTTGAGGCCAGATTTAAACTCAAGAAGATGAGTCTTCCTGACTCCAGGCTGGCCACACTATCCACTGTTCTACCTAGCTGCCCCTTCCTACAGTTGTAAGGGATCTTAAAGGCTACCTAGTCCAAGCCCCTCATGTTTATATATAAAGGGGTCAAGGGCTTATGTAGCAAAGAGCTAATTTCCAAAGGGAATCATGGGATCGAAAGCCCAAATGAAAAGGCATATGTATATTTATCCTCAGCCTTAGAAAAAGTCAGCTTGCCATGTGGGAGATACCTAGCCTGTAACCTGAGACAAAAAAGAAGTGAATAAAATTTAATTGCCTTAGCTCAGCTAAGAGTAAGGGCTGAGGAGAACCTTCTGTCGAGAAGTTCTATTTCTGGATATCCTGCATTTGCCTGCGCAACCCATTTCTGTCACTGGGGCACAGTAAAGTCAGTGCAGAGCTGTGAGGCTGATTGACAATAGAGCTGAGGTTGTGTTGATTTGTGTGGACAAGGAATAAAGAAGGAGGGAAGGGAAGGGATTTTGACTTGGCAAGTCTCACTCTACAAGAATAATGACAATTTCTCAAAGCAGCAACAGCAGGAGAAATAGTAAGGACAAAAGGCCAAGAGACAGCAGCAAGAGGCCCTTTCAGAAGCAGAGGGCAGAGGTAGAGAGCTGCACTCCAGTTGGTGACATCCGTGGAGATTGAATGGTGCATCAGCAGCCACAATAGCAAAGCAGCTCCAGGCTAAGCCATGGAATTGGAGAAGGCAGAGATGGCAGTAGTAATTGGTTGCCGGGAGACAAAGCCATGAGAACTTGGGCAGCAGAAGTTTTCCCAGACTCAACACAGCAATGAGTCTGAGCCCTTTCTTCACCAATGGGCATTCGTTTTCTTTCTTTTTTCAATCTGAAAACTCTTTATTTAATTAATTAATTTAGAATATTTTTCCATGGTTACATGATTCATTTTCCTTCCCTCCTCACATCCCACTCCCCTCCTGTAGCCAATGAGCAATTCCACTGGATTTTACATGAGTCATTGATCAAGATCTATTTCCATATTATTAATATTTGCATTAGGGTGATCGCTTAGAGACTACATCCCCAATCATATCCCCACCAACCTATGTAATCAAGCAGTTGTTTTTCTTCTGTGTTTCTGCTCCCACAGTTCTTTCTCTGAATGTGGATAGCATTCTTTCTCTTAAGTCCCTCAGAATTGTCCTGAATCATTGCATTGCTGCTAGTAGAGAAGTCCATTACATTTGATTGTGCCACAGTTTATCAATCTCTGTGTATAAGGTTCTCCTGGTTCTGCTCCTTTCACTCTGCATCAATTCCTGGAGGTCTTTCCAGTTCACATGGAATTCCTCCAGTTCATTATTCCTTTGAGCACAATAGTATTCCATCACCAACAGATACCATGATTTGTTCAGTCATTCCCCAATTGAAGGGCATCCTCTCACTTTCCAATTTTTTGCCACCACAAAGAGTGTGGCTATAAATATTTTTGTACAAGTTTTTTTCCTTATGATCTCTTTGGGGTATAAACCCAGAAGTGGTATGGCTGGATCAAAGGGTAGACAGTCTTTTAAAGCTCTTTGGGCATAGTTCCAAATTGCCATCCAGAATGGTTGGATCAATTCACAACTCCACCAGCAATGCCAATTTTGCCACATCCCCTCCAACATTTATTATTTTCCTTTGCTGTCATGTTAGCCAATCTGCTAGGTGTGAAGTGGTACCTCAGAGTTGTTTTGATTTGCATTTCTCTAATTATAAGAGATTTAGAACACTTTTTCATGTGCTTATTGATAGATTTGATTTCTTTATCTGAAAATTGCCTATTCATGTCCCTGGACATTTGCTTTCTGGGGATTCATTCCTTTCTTTGGTAGCATAGAGTTGGTGGGAAGCTGTATTCCTTTATGTAGAAAATCAGAGAATGACATGCTGTACAACTTCTTGTTACTTACATCACTTTTCTGTTTCAGTTAAATGCTTCACTATTTGATTTTTGGTTTCTGCTTTGCATATTGGAAGAGTAGGCACTAGATGGGGGCTTGCAGCATATTTCTTTTCTACATTGAATCTAACATATTTAGAAAGTTGAGAGTGATTCTTGTTATATATAATTGGGGAAACTGAGACTTGTGAAAGGAGAACTTAATTCATTATTTCACACAACAGTTTTTCTCCCCATATCCTCCAAATCCTCCTAGGTCAGTGCTTCTTAACCTCAGAGATTTCAGGGGGGAAGGTCCATGAACACGAAGAGGGAAAGTTATATCTATATTTCACTAGAACGGATTTGCTTTGTAATCTTGTATATTTTTAAAAATGCATTTAAAGACATTATTCTGAGAAGGGATCCATAGGCTTCCCCAAAGATTGCCAGAGAGGTCCACAACACCAATAAGGTTAAGATTCCCTGTTCAAGATTCTATCTGATCTTTCATTGTTAATTTACATATAGGTAGTCTCCACTTCTTGCCATTTAGTTAGCGATGGCAGCTAGTTAGGGGAGAGGGGAAGTCTGCAGAGAATAAGTGGCTTGCTTTGCCTGCCACCAGCCCCTATGGGGGTGTGTGCAGAGATTGTTGAGCATGCTTCTGGAAGTGAATGGTGACGTAATTGAAAAGGTCTGTCCGAAACAAAGAGTATACATAAGAATCCCATGACTATTTCCTTTCTGGTTATTATTATTAGAGGGGGTGGGGAATCTAATGCCAATACTCCCTTAGTGCAGGTTTGGTTTGGGGATGAAAGAAGGCACTAGGAAGTCACTGAACAGTTAATAAAAAGGAAGTTTACGTTGCCCTAACACAGCAAAGATACAAGTGGCATTTATCTTCATCTTCAGGATACATGGCTTCTCTCACCTCTTTATGGAAATACATCTGGTCACCAGGTCAGAGGATGATGACTCTCATGGTTTCCCAAATTTGAGAATGATGTGGGTTGTCATGCAGGCAGGTTGGTGTATGGATGCTGACTGGTTGCTACAAGGACATAGGCAGGAGCTCTGTAATTGGCCAATCAGGATTGGCCAGTGTACCAATAACTTTCCTTCCCTGGAGCCTGTCTAGAACTAGCCAAAATTTGCCTGAAAATTGCCCCACGATGTTTAGCAAATCCTGAGCCTCCATTACCCAGGGGTAAACAAGGCACATGAACTAAAGTGAACCAGGGGTAAAGTGACTTCTGTTCCTTGGTTACTTTCAGACTACTATGGCTCAAACCATTGAACCCTTCCTCAACAACCTAACAAGATAAAAAGTATTTCTGAAAACCCCTTGGGGCCAGTCTCTATCACCACTCTATTGCTATATTCTCTCTTTTTAAAAAACATTTATTAATATTCATTTTTAACCTGTTTACATACTTTATACCCCTACTTTCCCCTTCACCCCCTGCTCTTCCCCCACCCATGGCCAACGTACATTTCCACTGGTTGTAACATGTGTCCTTGGTCAGGACCTATTTCCAAATGCTATATTCTCTTGTAATAAACTTATTTCCTCATCATGGAGACTGCCTGAGTTGTCGATTCTTTGGATGGGCCAATTGAGTCCCAGGAGGCAGCTACATTATCTTGTAGGGAAAGCTAATCTCTCTCAAAGCAGTGTAGGAGGAAGTATGGGCTTAACCCAATTTGGGGAAATAGTGGTAAATATTGATCCTATACAACTGTGTAGTGAAGAAAAGCTTTTGATTGGTTGTTGAACTGTAACCAAGAGGGAGCATAGAAAAATCTCCAACAACAGAACATCATGGCCCTCTTTCATGGTGATGATCAAGTCAAGAATGACTGCTGGTGTGAAGCAGTTGTGCTCAAAAGGTGATGTTTTGAGCACACTGATAGCATTTGGGATTATGGGATTTTAGGTCTCACACCATAAGGAAACTCAGAGGTCATATAGTCCAACCTCCTAATTTTATAGATGATAAAATTAAGACCCAGTGAGGTTAAATAACTTGCTCATGGTTATGCAGAAAGTAAGGACTCGGAGGACATTGGGTCTTCTGACATTAAAGACAATCCCATATCAATTGTATCATGCTTCTTCTCAAATAACCAGACATTAAAGCCTTTAATCCAGAGTCAGGTGTTGTTGCCAAGGGCATAGTTTTCATTATCACGTGCCTCATGGCTAGGTTTGTGTGAGTGTGGGCCAACTACCTACCCCTATCCCTCACAGACACTTTGAATTGGTGAAAGGCTATAACCCTTATTTATAAATGGATTGTTATATTCTAATTATTCCTGCATTTGCCGTCTACTGAATAAATGTTATGGTTACTCTTGTCTTTTCCCTTAATAAATATTTTATCTTTAAGAGTTAAAAAAAAAAAGAATGACTGCTGGCACCATGTCTCTCTGCCACATGGCCAAGAACACATCACATCTCTGTGTTTTCATTTTTTCTTGCTTTTAGGGGAATGGATGTTGAGATAGAGAGGGCCAGGCTGTGATCTTGTGAC
Source organism: Gracilinanus agilis (assembly GCF_016433145.1). Lineage (NCBI taxonomy): Eukaryota > Metazoa > Chordata > Mammalia > Didelphimorphia > Didelphidae > Gracilinanus > Gracilinanus agilis. The sequence continues at coordinate 64,914,671 of NC_058130.1, forward strand.
CTTCAAAGGGCTGGAGGAGCTATCAGATATCTGTGTAGAAAGGAGAGTCCATAGCAGAGACTGCCATGAAGGATGGTCAGCATGTGAACAGCTCTAAGGATGACCCATGTGAGTCAGGGCAGCAGTGAATTTATTTGTCTTTTCTCTCCTGGCAGGGGAACAAAGTTTCTAAGTGTGCCACACCCAGAAGTCAACTTCTAGAGAGAATTTTTTAGCTAACAACAGTTTGAGGTCAAATTCACTGTCCCCAGGACCCCAGATGGGAGTGGGGATAGTGTGCCTTGAATCAAGGCAATTCGTATATTTGTGCTTCTATTCTTGCTGTATCTTCTCAGTACATATTCTCTTGTAAAAGCTAATTGATGTTAATTGATTATCTATAATATTGAGGAGGTATCAATATAAGTGGTAAAATGATCACTAAACAGTGGTGATGATATTGGGTGGAACACATTGGATGGGAGCACAATCCAATAGTATTAGAGGACCCCCTATTCCCCTCAGGGGCATGCCTAGGCTGCTGAGGGGGAAATCGAGTTAACCATGCTCTGAAAACCCCAACTTCCTGAGTACATATATTAGGAGAGTAGGTCCAAATCTACATTTCAGTTTTCAATGTGGTTATATTTACCCATTTTATGGTTTACCTAGATACGGGTGCAAAATGAGAAATTCTCATCTTATTTGGACGAACTGAGGATTACAGGATCATTTGAGAGTTGACAGGGACCTTAGTATAGCCTTGCTTTGAGGTTGGTGAGAATTTTGGACGGAAAGTGAAGCAAGACAGTGACTGGTCAAATTTCTTCATTTTACAGAGTAGGAAACCAAGGCATGGCTTGACCAAGGTCTTAAACAAAACCACCAGAACTCATTTCTAAGGTCAGCAAGATTGCTTTGAATGCTTCTGCTATTTAGATATTGTCTTCAATTACTGGAGCCTCTTAGTTTTTAGATCAAATTTGTGATACAGAAGAGTTGTAGCTGAGATTCTTTTGTGGATAAGTGTTGGTCTAGATGGCTGATGAGTTCCCTTCCAATTCTGAAACTTGGCGGTTTTGTGAAATTTGTGGGAAAAACATCTAAGCTTCAAAATTTCTCTGGGAAGATTTTTTGAGAGACCTGAGTAGTCTAAATCATCCCCAGAAACCCTTGTGAATTCTAAAAAGTCAGCAAAATGATTAATTAAATGTTTAATGTCAATTAGTGTAGCACGTCTGTTTTTTTAGGTCAAGTTTAATATGCAGTAGAGTTATTTTCCTCCACTAAAGTCTCACTAATAATTTATCATGATAGAGTTGGCTTTGGGTTCTTAAAAGCCAGTCTAGAAAAGTACAAATTCTTGTATATTTCCATGAATGGAAAGATTTTAATTATAGTCTGACAATGCTGTATTCAAGACTGTGTGGCAATGTGGGACAGCTAGGTGGCTCTGGGGATAGAGTCAGATCTAGACGTCCTGGGTCCAAATCTTGCTGTGGATATTTCTTAGTTGTGTGACCCTGGGCAAGTCACTTAACTCCATTTGCCTAGCTCTTATCATTCTTCTGCCTTGGAACCAATATTTAGTATTGATTCTAAGTTAGAGGGAAAGACTTTATTAAAAAGAAAAAAGTCTGTATATCTATGATCGGAGGACTTGAGTAGCTAAGATTAGAGAGTCTCTGCCGTGAAGCACTGGACCGAATGTAAGCTACCTGAGGGCAGGGCTGTTTCATTTTTGTCTGTCTGTCTCCAAAACCTAATATAGTCCCTAGATACTGTAGATTGTAATCAATCTCCTTGAGAGCAGAGACTGTCTTTTGCTCTTTTTTTAGTGGGGGGGAGGGGGATCCCTAATGCTTGGTATATAGTAGGCATTTAATAAATGCTAGTTGACAGATTGAAACTTAAATACTCATTGATTTATTGCTTGACCGGCAGATGAAGGTTTTGGTCATAATAACTCATGAAACCATCTACTAAAGTGTCAAAGGGTTGTAAATTGCATCAGTGGAGAGAGTGTCCATGCCAGTAGAATTGAAGATCTTTGAGGACAAGGAAGCCTTTGTCTTTGTAACCCTAGCACCATCTTAGCATCATGCCTAGCACAGAGTAGACACTTTATAAGTCCTTATTAATTGGATCATGGGACCATAGATTTAGGGTTGGAAAGGAGCTCAAAGGCCATCTTGCCCAACCCTCTAATTTTAAAAATGTTTACATTTCTCAATGAGAAATCATCCATATTTTTCTCCCTCTCACCTCATCCCTCTCCCATAGGAAAAAAACCACCCTTGGAACAAATATATACAGTCATGCAAAACAAACAATCCCATTGGCTGTGCCCAAAAACATCTGTCTCATTGTCTGTCTTGAGTCAATCATCTGTCGGGACCAATCCTGTATGTTTTACAAATGAGGAAACTGAGGCCCAGGTAAGTTAGATGATTCGATCAAAGTTATACAGGTGGCACTGGAAATGAGATTTGAATCCAAGTTTTCTGATGCCAGGGTCTATGTTTTGATTCTACTTATGCCATCTCAGTCTTGAAAGTACTAAAATAAGTTATTTTTAGCTGCTTTATAGATATGTACAGATGAGGATATGGGGATTCCTAACAAATTCTTTGGGAATTCTTATCTGCCTCATCTCATTCAGAATTCATCTCTGTTTCTCCAAATGCTCCAAATTAAAGGTCTTTCTTGACGTACTCCTGCTAGAAATTCTACCCTAACTGAGACTTTGTCATTGTTTCTCCCCCTATCCCTGTGCCTAAAACAGTGCTCCACTTAACATTTGTTGGCTTGGATTGAACTGAACTTTGGGGTCCCTTGTATTATTACATAGGCACAGACTATTTCACTGATGAAGGAAGGCTTGCTCTCTCCACACACCTGATAAGGCTAAAAGCAAACAATTCATCTTAGGGGCTGCCTCAAGGGCAATTTCCACTTGGAATTCTGCTAACCAGGAAGTGTCAAGGGCCATGTCTATCTCTTTAGGGAGATCATCACCTTTCAAGCTCACTGACATTCTCATGATCAAACCCCTTGGGACCCGAACTTGATATGGATGCCTGGGTCCAATCCAGGATTCTGACTCTCCAAGAGCTAGATCAGAGCTCTCTGGGTTCTCTCTACACTGAGGAGCTCAATCTAATCCTGTCTCAGATATGCTCTTCTCTCTTCCTGAGACATCCATATGGTAACATGTGACTTTGCTCAAACCTCAAAGGCAGGGTGTGACTGACCATGGATTCTTTTGATGGAATTGCAGAGTTCAGTTACTTCCAGGACCACTGAGTGAATGGCTGAGGGCATATGGGTGTGAAGAGAGGGGACCACAAAAGGAGGACCAGCCATGACTGGGAGTGTTTAGAGGATACTTTTGAGTTCATTTAAAATCAAATAAATTCAACATGTAAGGATTGGTGCTAATTCTCCCCTTTGGAGGGAGGGAGGGAGGAAGGGAGGGAGGAAGAGAGAGAGAGAGAGAGGAGAGAAAGAGAGACAGAGACAGACAGAGACAGAGAGACAGAGTAGGGAGATAAACAGGATAGAACAGCCAGTTGCTGTCTCCCTGAAGCCTTCCTTTAAAGCTCTGTGTGTGTCTTCTAGGGATCCTGGAAGCTTTCTTTTAGCTCTTCTAGATCCTTCTGGGATTTCTTTGAATCACAAAATCTTTGAGCTGGAAAGATCCTTAGATATCTACTATTCCAACTCCCTTTGTTAGGAAGGTCAGAGAGGCTAGAAAACTCACCCAAGTTGGCACAGCTTGTTAGGTGCAAAGCTAAGACCATAATTCTTGAACCAGGATTTTTTCCATTATAGAATGTTTGGGCTATAAACATCATAATGCTATTATCTTGTGTTTCTACAGTAGCCCTTGCTTTCGCTGTAATGGAATCCAACTCTCTCCTTCTCATGCCTCTATCGCCTACATGCGCCTTCTACTCCAGCCAGGCTAGTTTCCCCACTGTGTCTTTCTCACCTCATGTTTTTTGTTATGTATAGGAAACACCTTTCTTCTCTACTTATCTGAATCTTACCTATTGGGAAGAGCTAAGCTCAAGCCTTGCCTCCTCCAGGAAGCCTTCTCTGACTTCTTCAGCCCACACTGAGCTTTCTTTCCTCCTGCTCTTATTGTCTATACTCCTTTATTTGGGACATAGCATGGGCTGCTCTATATTGATATTTAACTTATATCTATACATTTTACTCCTCTAAATAGATTAGAAAGTCCTGGATGGCAGGGGTCTTGACTTCTTGCCTTCTCCATAGGGTGACCTCACACAGAGCAAGGACCCTAGAGAAGCTCAGTAAATATTTATTACATAGTTTGTCACTGACAGATCCAGTACTCAAACTCAGGTCTCCTGACTTAGATTCCTCTGAAACATCTTCTTCTGGTCACTTTGGGCCACTTGGAGCAGTCCAGGCATGGCTTGGGCAAACCTATCATGGGCAGTACGGGTTGCTCTCAGCTTGCTTCCACACAGCATACCCCCTGCTCTGGCTTTTGGTACCTTCCCACTCTCCCCCAAGATGGTAGAGAGAGCTAGCTTCTTTCCTAAAGAGATTATGAAGGAATTACTTCTGGGGAGAGCATCCCTCTTTGATTGCTGGGTGTGCTCTGGGGTCTAGCATGGTACCACTATAGGAATCGTCCTGAAACTTGTTTTCAGCATGACATTTTCCTGATCTATCTGCTGTAACTGCTGTAACTCCCTACTTCTTATTTATAAAGTTTGGACTCTTGCTTGGCATTAAAGGCCTTCCACATAGGAGTGCCCCATTACTTCCATACCTTTATATCCTAATGCATGAATCTTTTGTGCCAGTCAGGCAGGTCTCTTCATAGTCTCATCCTGCTCTTTGCTGTCTCTGACTGCCTTTCTTCATGCTAATTTTCTCAACCTAAATGCCCCTTCGAATCCCATCCATCCTATTCCTTTTGTTTTGCTAAATCCTACTCATCCTTTGAGGTCAAGTCACCTTCTATCTCCTCTATGGAGCCTTCTATGATTACTCCAGCCCATGCTAATACTTTGAAATCCATCTGGATGCTGGTAAAACAGTTTAGCCCTTAACTGGTCTCCAGTTAGTTCATGTCTCCAAGCAGCTTGTAAACTTCTTGAGGGCCGGAGAATCTTTTTATTATAATTTTTAATTAAAAAAAACCCTTATCTTCTGTCTTAGACTTGATTCTAAGTATTGGTTCTAAGGCAGAAGTGTGGTGAGGGCTGGGCAGCTAGGGTTAAATGACTTGCCCAAGATCACATAGCTAGGAAGTGTCTGAAGTCAGATTTGACCCTGAGACCTTCCATCTCCAGGCCTGGATCTCTATCCATTGAGCTATTCTAGTTTCCCCAATCTTTTCATTTATTTATTTATTTTTGTTCTTCTCTTCCCCTGTGGTGCCCAGGGCAATTTTGGGTACACGTTTAGGTTGCAGTAAAGCCTGAATGGTTGCCCGATTTCATAGGTTTTAGTGGAGGGAACCCCAGCCTGGAAGAGGAGAGAATCTTATGGTGGGAGGAAGGCCCAGAGGTTGCAAGGGGTTGTAGGGTGTCAGAAAAGCTCTGACAGCTTTAATCTGACAGGTTTAAACTGAAATTTATCAGCATAAATTAGGAGTTTGGATATGGCCCAGGAGGAAAATTATCAACGTGAAGCACCATTCAGTCAAAGGGAGAGATGCAATCCCCAAGGTAGGATGGCCCTGATGAGGGAAGCCCCAATTAGATGCAGGTGTTGGCCCTGTGATTCTTGGGGTCCCATCAACCTCTCAGACCAGGTCTGGGCCCAACCTTGTCCTCCACAGATTAACCTCGGTGGTGGGAGTATTGTTTTATCAGCAGTGGGAGTCCCAGTGGCCCCTGAAACACTTCATTGTAGGAGAGCTCATGGGGCAGTCAAGTGTCCAAGGGGAAGGGATTCCTTTGTAGAGGTTCTGTACTTGGTGGGCCCAGTAGGGATGTCCACTTGTATTTCAAGTGGCTGTAGATCTACTACAGAGCTTGGCTGCAGGCAGGTCTCTGTAGAGCTGGGAAGGACCCCAACGCTCAACAGGAGATGATGAGCTGGTTGGCGAGGGCTTGGGGCGCCTGGGTCTGCTCCAAAGGCTGTTTCTGTAGGAGTTCACAGCTCGCCAGGGTCCGGTACAAGGCATCTAGGACTTCAAAGGTATGGGCCTTCTCTACAAGAGAGAACCAGGAGGCAAAAACATAGTATGAGAAGGAAAGCAGAAAATTGGGGAAAAAATTTTATAGTTTCATAGATAAAGATCTCATATCTCAAGAATATGGAGAACTTTTTCAAGCTTATAAAAATATGAGTCTTCCCCAACTGATAAATGGTCAAAGGATATGAATAGGCAATTTGAGGAAGAAGAAATCAAAGCTCTATACAGCTGCATGAAAAAATGCTCCAAATCATTATTAATTAAATTGATTAAAATGATTCTGAAAAATCTGATCTCAGACACTTCCTAGCTCTGTGACTCTGGGCAAGTCACTTAACCCCGATTGTCTTGCCCATACTACTCTTTTGTCTTGGAACCTATACCTAGTATCTATTCTAAGCCAGACTTGAGGCATGAGACCAGTTAGGAGTTACGATTAGGGTGTGGGTTAAAATCTGCAATAGCCCAATTCTTAGAGTGCTTATTATTCTGTTTTATTATATTCTTATTTTCTGTTTTATTCTATTTTATAGAATTATGACCAGTAGATGTCTTCTGTACATACAACCCCTAGTTGAACTGTAAACTCTCCTATTACTGGAATGATGTCTTATACTGTTTTGTCTAGGCAAGCTTTAATAAGAAATGTTTGTTGAACTGATTGTTCATTTTTATCTCTCTCATGGTGCCTAGCACAGATCATGGCCCAGAGTAAATGCCCAATTAATATGTTTGCAAAGATTGGGGATTTGGAAATGGTGGAGATCCAGGGTGGGCCTGGGGAAAGAGGAGGAGACTGTCCGGGTCCTGGCACCTTGGAACATGCTTCTGAGCCTCCTGAGGTCTTCTCTTTATCCAGGCTAAGAGCTGAGCCCCTACCAGGATTCAGGTTCCCCACCTCAAAGCCATTCTCCCTTGCGACCCCTCCCATCCCCTCCTGCCACTGCCAAAGCTCACCCAAAGCTTCTGGCCAAAAGCATCTTAGAGAACAGTGGGAGATTCTGTTAGTTCTGGTGCCATAGGGAACTACATGTGGTCTGGGCTAAGAAGGGACAGGGATTACGTTTAGTTGAGATGCCAAAGCCACATTTGGGTTGGATTTGGGGCAGCAGGTTTTCCTTTTGGGGGGTGGTTGGCAATGACTAGCCCATGGAAGTCATGTAACAAGAAGAGACCCTTTGTGCCCTTTTATTTAGAGTCCCTGGACCTCCTACTCCATTCCCTACCATTGGGGGCCTCCTCTGGGACTCCCCCTTCCCCCTCTGTGCCTCCATTCCATCCCCTTGTAGGCAGATTTTTCTGGAAAACTAACTACAGAAGGGATGCTGAATAGAAGAAAACTTAACAATCTGAACTTTCAGCAAAGTCTTGCCCAGCTCTCACCAGATTATTCTAGCCTATTCTCCATTTGATTCTATTTCTTTAAGAAAAATGTTTAAGTTTTCAAAGCATTCCCTGCCTCTTATTTTATTCTCAAAACACCTCTAAGAAATAAATGAGGTTGAGATGACTAACTGTTTCACAGACCACGGGATTATAGACTGAGTGTTTGGAAGAGGCCTCAGAGGCCATTTATTCCAGGGCCCCAGAGAGATTTCAGGGGATCTATGAACTTTTTAAAAACCTTTATCTTTTATCTTAGAACAGATATTATGCATTGATTTTAAGGCAGAAGAGTGATAAGGGCTAGGGTTAAGTGACTTGCCCAGAGTCATACAGCTAGGAAATGTCTGAGGCCAGATTTAAATCTAGGACCTTCTCTCTCTAGACCTGGCTCTCAATCCACTGAGCCACCTAGCTGCCTTCTGTGAACTTGTTTTAAAAATATTTTGATAACTATTTTCATAGAGTTGGTTTCTTTTATAATCATATACATTTTATTTTATTCACTTAGAAATATTACCCTGAGGAGGGGTCCATAGGCTTCATCAAAAGGTCTGTGATGCAAAAAAGGGTGAAGAACTCATGATCTAATCAATTGCCTCAATTTCAGATGAGGAAACCGAAGCTTGGCGAGGTTGAAAGACTTGCTTAGGGTCACACAGTTATTAAGTGTCTGAGGCAGGATTTAAACTGAGTTCTTCTTGTCTCCAAATCCAGCATGCTCTCCTCTATTCTGTGCTTCCCTTCCAAAGATCAGGGGGATTGGAGATGAAAACAATGGCTACCACTTACTTTATTTTCATTTATAGAACTTAGATCTCTTCAACAATTAAAAGGACTTAAAAAATTAAAAACTCAACAAATGGTCTATGGGAAAATAGGAGGGTATTGATATGAGGGAATACTACAAATCTGTGAGAAGCTAGAACTAACAATCAATCCCAAGGTCTCTTCTAGCTCTAATCTTTTTGGTTCTCTCCTATAATTCTAAAGTTCTATTTCATCTTTCCTTTTCAGCATCAGTGCTGTGGGAAGCCAGATGCCTACGGGAGCCTGGAGAGTGGTTCCAGGTGTGATGAACCTATTCTCAGCATAGTCCAAGCTTCCATTAGGAATTGGTTGCTCTCCACCCTCCTCAATGTTCCAGACCAGCAACGGGGGGCCAGGGGGAAGGAGTCTTTGCCTTGTTAAACAGTTCTTCATGCTAAGATATCGAATGTAGGGAAGCCTTTTATTTAGAATCTTGGAATGGAGAGGAAGAAGGTAAAGGTTAGAGGCTTGGGGGGCAGTTTAGAGAGGGACAGAAGGGCAGCTGATAAAATTGAAGGGAAGCAGGGAAGGGGAGCCCCCAACATCCTGGTCCATCTCCCCTCCATTTTCTGCCTTGAATTCATGGTATGTTTTGCAATGAAAACTTCAGTGCTTGTTATAGGTCTGTGGGGTCTTAGCTGTCATTGTAGATAAACTGTCACTGTAGATAAACACTCTGGCTTGCTAATATAACTTAGGAACAAAACTCTTCTGAAAACTTAAATTCAAATTTTGATCCTGAAGGTTTATGGATTATTTTTTGGCCAGGTCTCTGCCAGGAGCAGTTTATCATTGCGGAAAACTGATTTGCTGGTGCCTTCTCCACGGCTCCCATCTCTTCCCTCACCCCTACCCTGTAGCTACTGATTTCAGAATAAGAAGGGACAAGAAATGATTTTAATTACCAAGGAGCTTTCCTACCATGTTGGGGGTCCTGACAGGATTCCAAGGTGTTCAGCAACATTTTCCCCAAGACTCTTTTTGATATATTCTTAAAAAGGAACAAACACATGGAACAGATTATTCTATACAGCATGACATCATGACATCATTAGTATGAGCAGCATGGTGTAGTATTTAGAGAACTGGTTCACAGTCAAGAGGATTGGAGTTCAAATCCTACCCTTAAAACACACTAGTTGTATGGCCATCAGTAAGTCATTTAACTTCTACGTGGAAACTTTCCTTTAGTGAGGCAGTTGAGTTTGACGATGTCCAAGGACCTTTCTAGTTCCAAATCTGTGCTCTTACAAATGTCACAGTATCTCAGAGCTGGTAGGGCCTTAGAAGCCATCTAGTCTGACACAGTCTCCTCTATAATACTGCCAACAAATGGTCCAGCTTTTTCTTGAAGCTGCCATACTGCCAATGAAATAAAGTTCTCTGCCAGCATTAAGAGTAATAAGAGACCTATTTGGACTCCATAACCACATTTAAATGTATATCCCCAGGGGTAGTGCATAGAATGATGGGTTAGGAGTCAGGAGCCCTCAGTTCTGATCCCAGATCCACTACCAAGTTTAGTGCTTGCCTAATGGTACCATCATGTTGCCTCCAATATACCATGAGTGAAAGGGCAGCTGGGCAGTATAGTAGAGTGCCAGGCATGGAGTTGGGAGGACCCGGACTCAAATCTGGCCTCAGACTTTAGCTATGTGACCCTAGGCAAGTCACTTAACCCCGATTGCCTAGCCCTTGCTGCTCTTCTATCTTGGAATTGATACTAAGACAGAAGGTAAGAGTATATATATATATATATATATATATATTACACATCTCTAATAATATATATCCCACCTCATTTGGAAACACCATGGAGTCTAGCAGTATTTTCCT
>NC_058130.1:64934806-64991924 GCF_016433145.1 Gracilinanus agilis
ATCTATCTATCTATCTGTCTGTCTGTCTGTCTGTCTGTCTGTCTGTCTGTCTGTCTATCTATCTACTCTTTCAAATGTTCTCAGGCAGCTGGCAAGCAGGGAAGGGGGAAATGAGGACCAGTTCTTGCTTCATGTGGTTAGTGAGTGTGTCTCCCTGCTTAGTAAGCTAAAAGGACAAAGATGAAATGCTTCCTCATGAGAAAGCTGGGCCAAGCTGTCTTGGGCATCTCACCTCCTGATCACCGAGGTCAAGCACCTTCACGTCTTGACCCATGTTCCCCAGCTGCTCTGTCAGGGTAACAATCTGCTCTCCCAGTTCCCCCAGGGCACTGGTGTGTTCATCACTGCCAAAGTGGCCAAAGTAGGACATGAGCTTCTTGGCTGTTTTGTCATCACATCTGCATCAAGGGAGAAAGCAAAACAGTAATGGGAACCTTCCAATGGGTTCTTCCTTGGCGTCCTGGTTTGGGTCCCTGCCTTTGTTTTGAGGGAGTTAACAGAAGTTTCTACTGAGGTCACTGTCTCCCATCTCTTTCCCTATGTCCGCCACTCCACCTAAACCCTGCCTGTGTATAAGGCACTGTGGGTTATGGATTGAATGGTAGACTTTAGAAAGTTACACAATCCTTCTGATTCTACATCTACGATCCCATGAATCCTCCTTTCCCCTACCCAGAAATCACTCCCTTGGGACAAAGAATAGAAAGAAAAGAAAAGGGAAATACAACATAGCATTTTAACAAAATCAACTAATCTATCTATCTATCAACTAACTAATCTATCTATCTAGGTCTGGTAGTATATGCAATATTCCATACCCATGGTCTCCTGCCTTTGCAAAGAAAGAATAGTGGTCCTACTAAGCTTTATGATGTAGTTTCATGAGAGTCTGTGATCCAAAGACTCCATCACTGTGTTGTGGTAGGTGGAGCAACAGATTGGAGTCAGGAAGACCTTGCCCTGACGCTTATTAACTGTGTGACCTTGGGTACCTCACTTTATCCCTCTGACCCTTGGTTTTCTCTTCTGTAAAATGGGGACAATAATATTGGTTGCTTTTGGGGTCCTTCTGAGCTGAGGGTCAGTTCTCTGGTGATAAGTCTCTCTGACCTTAGCTAGGCTGGTCCTGGGATGCCCAATACCAGGCTCCAGATCATAACTGGATCTGTTTCTAAATCCTTCTGTTTGATAGTTTTCACACAATACCTTCCCGAGCATGGAGGTAACTCATAGAGAGGTAGATAGAGAGCTAGCCTTGGAATGAATTGAGACCTGAGTTTGAATCTTGCCTCCTATGGTAAGTGAAACAATAGACTTGTGGTCAGGAAGATCTAGGTTAAATCTTGCCACTGAGGGGCAGCTAGGTGGCTCAGTGGCTAGAGAGCCAGACCTGGAGATGAGAGTCCTGGGTTCTAATGTGGCCTCAGATACTTCCTAGCATTTAACCCCCACTGCCTAGCCCTTATTGCTCTTCTATCTTGGAACCAATACTTATACTTAGTATTGATTCTAAGACACAAGATAAAGTGTTTTTTTAAACCTTGTCACTGATACTTGCTGTGTGACCTTAGATAAGTCCCTTAACTTAATTGTTCCCCATTTTCCTCACCAGTAAAATGAAGATAATAATTGTATCTACTTCACATGGTTGTTGTAAGGCTCAAAAGAGAAAGTATGGAAAATGCTTTTAAAACTTTAAAGTGCTACATGACTGCTATTATTATGTAACATAATTATAACCTATAATTATATATCATAGAGCAATAATATGTATAATGTACATTATATGATATAAAATGATTATATAATCAATATCATTATTAGAATGTAAATTGTATTTATTATCTGAATAATCCAAATAATAATAACAATGAACATTTATGTAGCACTTTAAAGTTTGCAAAGTGACTTTCCTACATTCCATCATTCATTCGGTCCTTATTAACATCTCTGCAATATAGGAAGAATAGGTGTTAACTCTCTATTTTCAAATGAGGAAAACGAGGCTCAGGTGGTACAAGCTAGGCAGCAGATCTGGGATGTGAATCTAGACCTTCTGACTCCCAATCTGGGGCTCTTCCTAGTACATCATGCAGAAGGATAGTGTAGACACCCAAAGATATGAGCATAGATTAGACAAATGTTTGTAGAGGGCTTTGAGATCCTTCAGAAGAACTACTATTTGAACTGAGTCTGAAGCATTCTGATTGGTGCTGGCAGGTCTTTTGACCTCATTTGATAGCTTAGCCCCCATCATCACAGGGCACTGTGCACCTGGCTCCTGCTTGTTAGCCTCAGAAATGGGCACGGTCTATTCCTGCTTAGAGAAGCCAGTAAGCCAGTATGCTTGGCTCACTGATCCCTGCCCCTACCAGCCAGTTTAACTGGCTTGGCCTCTAAGAGTTGTAGTAGTACAGCAGAGAAGCAGGTAACATTGGGAGTTGGCCGTTGGTCGTTTCCTTCTCTGTATCTGCCTCCTGCTTCCCAACACCAAGAAGCTCCGAGTTCCCACGCTTACTTCTGGCTTCTCCAAAACCCCAGAGGAGTCTCAGCCAGGCCAGTCTCTCCCCTTCCAACTGCTCACAATACCTCTGTCCCAGCCTCGTTAGTGTCTCCAGAACTCCCATCCTTTGGAGCAGATTAGAAAAGGAAATGGATAAGAAATAAAAGTCCTGTACCATGCTAAAAATGTGGCTGCTGTGGACTCTGTTCTTGTGGTTTCTCCCATTTCATTCATTCAGTTTATCAAGCAAACATCTACCCTGTGCAAAGAGCACTGAGCAAGGTGTTCACTGGGGAGATGCCACGTTTGGGGAGGATGCTGTCCTTGCCCTAACTACTCTCTGTTTCTATGGACCGTCTTGGTGTTTGGAAGGGAAAGCATTCATCTTGTCCTGGGGTGATGCATCTTCCAAGACTCCCTGAGAGGAAAGGAAATGCACTTCTGATCCTGGGCTCCTCCTATCACCAGGACCACTAATTTCTGTAAAGAACTAGGGTCCCTTCCCACTCAACTCAACGATGGATATTTAAGTACCTATCATGTCCAAGGCATTAGAGCTCATAGGATTATAGAATCATAGATGAGGTGTTTGAAGGACCTCAGAGGCCATTGAGATCAGCCTTTCTCATTTTACAGATAAGGAAATTGAGGCTCGGGTAGGTTAGATGATTTGGGATTTGAACCTCCATTCTGGGACTCTAGAACCAGAGTTCTTTCCACCCCTCTGTGGATATGGACACAATAACAGAAACTATGGAGTCAGGGGCAAAGATGACATTGTCTGATTCCACAATTCTAAGGGAGACGTACCCATTCCCACAGCTAGAAATGCGGGCCAGTAGCTTCTTCACTTCCGCCACCTGGGTCTGCTGCTCCCCCGTCCACTTTTCCTCCTCTTCATCTGAAGCTGCCTGACCCTCCACAGAGCGAAACAGCTGCTCATCTCCTGCAGGGAGAAAGAAGCCAAGGCTGGACTTTATTACACAGCCCAGGTCACTGTAGCCCTTCCCAGGGGAGGAAAGACAAGTGGTGGCACTGCTCTATTTGCTGGCTAGAAGGAATCATATATTATTACAGGGAGAAACAGCAAGGCAAAGCGCAAGTAATTTGCAGAAATGAGGATCTGTCGAGCTCTGGAACGTGGCCGAGAGTCGTCTTCTTAGTAGCTAGAAGATTATTGGCAATAAGAGGCAGGTGACGTCCACCTCTCCAGTGAAGTGGTTTATATGCTATCATCAAGACATGTGATCGGTAAAGGAATTGGGCTTGTGGGTCACGTATCAATAACGTGGGATAGAGGATGGACAGTCTGGGAGCTGCCCTGGTCCACCCATGGGGCATCCATGGAATGTTTAATGCCCAAGAGAAGGGGATCTCCAAAGCATGGGGAAGGTCCTCTGTCCAATATTCAAGGGAGGACAAGAGTGAGAATAGAATAGGTAAGGGCTGTGATTTGCACTACTCAAGGGCATATCTATATTAGGGCAATCATGGATACATTGAAGTCTTTTTTTTTTTTTTGGTGGGAAATTTTACCCTTTGCCATTGTATCAATTTTATTTTATTTTATTTTTTTAGAATCAATACTGTATATTGGTTTCAAGGCAGAGGAGTGGTAAGGGCCAGGCAACTTGGCTTAAGTGACTTGCCCAGGGTCACACAGCTAGGAAATGTCTGAGGTTAGATTTGAACCCAGGACTTGCTGACTCCAGGTCTGGCATTCTATCCACTGAGCTACCCAGCTGCCCCTCATTGAAGTTTAGAAGAACTAATAGTAGAAGTATCACTAAGGGTGTTTCAGACTCTGGGACCACCTCCTGGACAAATACTAATTTCATTCTTGGGGACATAAATCCCAGGGATATCCCTCATAAGATATGACTTTTTGTTTTCTGGCTCCCTTAGTATTTTCTTGTGATTGGATATTTGGGGGACCTCTATGGGCATTTGGCCCAAATTCTCTGGCTGAATGTGATAGGCAGTGCTACACAAATTATGAGCCTTTTTTTGGATGGGAAGGTGGCACTTCTGTGGGCATGGTGCTGAGGTCGCTTCAAAGGGGACAGATGTGTACTGAGTCAATGTGTACTCTTGATGGCTCTTTTGTGGCCAGCTGTAGCAATTCACTTCCTACTGAATGTGCCCTAGTGGGTAGGAGATCTCCCAAGAAAGGAGAACAAAGATTACTTGCTAGCAAAGGCTGGCAGCCTTACCAGTCCCCTTTCAGTCTTGCTAAATGAAGCTTCTAGGGTGATTTGCATAGACCAGGCATATGATAGGAGCCAAACAGGATTTCCTTCCACTAAGTGAAATAGTAGACAGACCTCAGTTAAAAAGATAGACAAAGTGGGCAGCTAGGTGGTTCAGTGGATCAAGAGCCAGGCTTAGAGATGGGAGGTCTTGGGTTCAAGTTTGACCTTAGACACTGCCTAACTGTGTAACCTTGGGCAAGTCACTTACCCTTCTATTACCTAGCCCTCACCACTCTTCTGCCTTAGAACCAATACATAGCCCAATGGTTTCTCTGGCTGGTTGGCTCTGTCTTTGGAGTAGCAATTGTAAATCTGGGAAGATCCAACAGGTGGCAACAGTGGAGACCCAGCAGAGGGTCCCATCTACAGAAACAGTGGCAGATGGCGAGGCAGTAGGAAGAAAGACAATGAGAGACCCCAGCAGTTTTGTGGCAACAAAGAAAACAGCTTGGAGCCTAATGATCCATATCCCTAGACCAAGAGATGCCATTGGAGGCTCTTTAGGGGAGGAAGGGAAGAGAGAAGAATCCAATAGGGAGGGAGCCCTAGGATCCTGAGTTGTCCCAGCTACATGCATGAACTCTCCGTATCTGTTCTCTAGGCAGATGCTCTCCTCTTACTATGGAGAGGACAGTCTGCAGGAGAGTGTAACCATGTGTTTAAGACAACAATCATTCTAATATTCCTAAGAATGATAAAAATACTCAACAATAATAATACTAATATTCACTTATAATGGTACAATCCGTCACCCCCCCCCCCCGCCCCCATCCCTTACCTTCTGTCTTAGAATCAATACTGTGTATCAGTTCCAAGGCAGAAGAGTGGTAAGGGTAGGCAATGGGAGTTAGGTGACTTGCCCAGGGTCACACAGCTGGGAAGTTTCTGAGCCCAGATTTGAACCCAAGATTTCCCATCTCTAAACCTGGCTCTCAATCCACTGAGCTACCTTGTTGCCTCCAACTCTTCACATTTTACAAAGAGCTTTTTGTATTTTACATAGGAGGAAACTAGAGTCAGGCTATCTTGCCTAAGATCATATAGCTTGTAAGTGTCAGAGCAGAGATTCAAATTCAGGCTGACTCCACGTTCAAGCATTCTTATGGCTATAGGTAGGAGGGAGAGGAGAATAAGAGAGAGAAGGGGATGTCAGAAGCTGAAGACCAGGAAAAAAGTGGTCCTTGGCATGTCAGTGGAACTCATCAAGGTGGCTTGTCCCTAACCAAGAGCAAGGTACAGAGAAATTAGAAGAAAAATTAAGACTCTTTTTTTTTTTAGAAATCTGAGAAGGGAACAGATTGGACTTGGACAGATGTATGATGAAGGAAAGCAAGCATCAAATTTGAAATCATAAAGCTCTGTGTTCTCAGTTGGTCTCAGACACTTACTAGCTGTGTGACTCTGGGCAAGTCACTTTACCCCTTTGCCTCAGTTTCCTCATCTTCTAAATAAAGAGGCAGCCTCAATGGGCTCTAAGGTCCCTTCCAATTCCAGATTTAATATCCTAAATCCTACAATCAGTAAAATGTATCCTTCATGCTGAACTTTGTTTCTACTTTCTGTTTCCAGAATCATAAATCTCAAGAGTTGAGATGGACTCCTAGAGGTCATCAAGACTGATCTTTCACATCCCCACCAAGTCATCTTCATCAGGTTTCAATGTCTGTTTGGTTACTTCTAGTCAAAGGAAACTCACCATATCACGTTGTTAGAAAACGTTCCCTCCACTGAGCTGAAATCACCTCCTTGGAACTTATGGGGCTTTAGAGAACAACTGTGTTCTCTTCTCCTCTTAAGATGAATGTTCTGTATTGTGTGCCCTGCTAAGATCCTCATTTTGAGGGGATGTAAGGGGGACAATCTCTTCTCCAGAGACTTAGTGATTTGGGAAAGACAAAGCCGAAGGAGAGGAGGGGCAGGCGGAAGAAGGACTATATTTGTAGCGGTATCCTGGATAGCTCCAACCAACTCAGAAGAGCCAATTTTGCTAAATATACCAGCTGATCATTTATATCTTGGAAATTGGCAAATACGATTCAGGGCTTGATTTATCATTTTGTTGATTGTCTAGACTTATGAAATTAATGGAGAAAATGCTAATAATTCAGATTAAGGTAAAAGTTCATCTTGAATACATTCTCCTTTCTTCATCAGAGCTGATTGTTAGACATTTACTAGGGGGCAGGTAGGTGGCTCAATAGATAGAGAGCCAGGCTTGGACATGAGTGGTCCTGGGTTCAAATCTAACCTCAGACACTTTCTAGCTGTGTGACTCTGGACAAGTCACTTAACCCCCATTGCCTAGCCCTTACTGCTCTTCTGCCTCGGAACAAATACACAGTATTGATCCCAAGACGGACATGAAGGATTTAAAAAATGAAACAGTTACCAGCATATCATTATTCCTGAGGCTGTAGTTACACGGAGACAAGCCTGTAGATGGTGGCTGTGAAGACTCTCAGGATGGCTCATCAGTCTACATCTTTGTGAGATGGTTGACCAAGCTTGGGAGTGCCATCTATGGCCATAGTCCAGAGCAGAGTCAGCCACATAAAACCAAACCCATCACCTTGTCCTCCTTAGCCTCATTCTCTAAGCCACTGATCTCAAAGCCACAGCTCCCACAAATCTAACCTTCATCAGCATATCTGCCGCTTATACTGTCTTCTGAAGCTCCTGCCCCCTCAGGAGGAGAGATTCCATCTGGCTGCTCAGGAGAGGAAGCTCTTCCAGTTTCTGACTCACCATCTTCTGGTGGCGTTGTCTGATCATTCAGTGGGGCAGGTAGCTTCCTGATTTCTGACCTGTGAAGTAAAGATATAGTGAGAGGAAGAAATCAATTTTGCCAGACTCAGGTAGGGGGAGCTCAGATTTCACATCATACCTGAAGAGAAATGCAAATTGTAGAAGAAAGGGGAACAAAATTGATATTCTACCATCCGTCCTTTCCCAACTCCCTCATGGGATGCCATTCGTTGGGCTCTGGATGGCCACACAGTTGGGGGTTCCTTCGGTCAGTTATTGCTATTTCTTGTGCCAGGGACTGTGCAATCTGGAGGCATTGTCTAGCTCCCAAACACTCTTTTATTTTCATGAATATGTGAACATGCAATCAAGCCAGAGGTTTTATTCAACACATTATGACTGCCTGAGTTTCTCTGGGGATTAACTGATTTGTAAGTACAAAATGAGGAGGCTGCACTGGTTTGAGCTGTGAATTTCCTTCCAGCTCTTAGTAACATTCTATATTCTTTCTTCTCTTTTTATATTTTAAAGTCTCTTCCAGCTCTAACATTCATAATTATAAGCTTTTATATCCATCCTTCTCTCTTTATATTCCCCTTGCTAACACTCTAGTTCAGAATCTCACGGTCTATTGCCTAGATTATTAAAATTGTCTTTTTAAAAAGAAATTTGCTTTTCTTTTGTTTCATATCATCTACATTTCCCATTGTGTTACTTCTATTCCCTGCTTCCCTGAGAATCATTCTTATATTTAAAAAAAACTGTAAAACTGACTAAAATATATTTTTTTAAGTCTGATGATATAGTCATTGTTCTATACTCAAGATGGGAAGAAAAACAAAGAATCAGGGGAAGATGTCTTCTCCTATTTCTCCTTTGAGGAGAAGTTTGGCCATCATAATTTTGCAGCTTTCATTTGGAATGGTTTTATCATTGTGGTTGTTCTTTTAATTGACATTGTTGTGGTCATTATGTATCTTATTTGTCTGCTTTAAACTTACTTCGTTCTGTACAAGTTCATCTAAATCTTTCCATACTTGTCATGATCATCTTTTTATAGCATTAAAATATTCCATTACATTAATGTATCACAATTTGTTTGTTCATTTCCCCAACTGACAGTCATTTACTTTCTTAATGATTCTTTGCTACTGCAAAAAAATGTTACTCTAAATATTTTGGTATGATATGGTGGTTTTTTTTTTTTGCTTTGTTTTTTTTTTTTTGTTTGTTTGTTTTTTTACCTTCTTGGGGTTTACACCTATTAGTAGAATCTCTAGGTCAAAGGGCATGGGCATGTTAGCCACCTTCTTTGGATCATTTTAAATTGCTTTCCAGAATGGTTAGACCATTTTACACTCTTACAACAAACCCTTCTAATATTGACTCTTCCTATCTTTGCCAAATTGTTGGGTATGAGGTGAAATCACAAGGTTTCTTGACTTGTATTTCATTTATATTATTAGTGATTTGGAGTATCCTTTCATGTGGGTGGTAACTGTTTGCAATACAAATTGCAATTTGAGAACAATTTGTTCATTATCTTTTACTTGTTTAACTAGTACAGTGGAAAGAATAGAGGACCTGAGTTCAAATCACATATTTGATGCTTCACTTAACCATCTTGGGCCTCATTTGTAAAATGAGAGGGTTGAACTGGATGGCTTCTGAGGTTATTGGGATCTTATTGGAGAATGGCTGAATATATTATGAAAATTATGGAATAATATTGTGCTACAAGTAATGAAGAAGGGGATGATTTCAGAGAAACCTGTGAAGACTCCTATGAACTGATACAGAGCGAAATGAGAAGAACCAGGAGAACAATTTGTACCGAAATAACAACTATAAAGAAAACAACTTTGGAAAACTTAAGAACTCTGATCAACCAGCCATGATGACAAAGGATCCAGTCCAGGATGGATGAAATATTGTTTCCAACTCTAGTTAGATAGGTGATAGATTCTGTGCAGATTGAGATGTGTATTTTTTGGACGTGGCTGATGTGGCAGTTTCTTTTGTTTGACTTTTTGTGCCCATAACAGGAGTTTTCTTTTTCTTTTGTGGTGGGGAATGATGGATGCTAGAGGAAGACAAAATTGATTTTTTAAAAGTAAAACAAATAAACAAACTCAAAAGACTAGTTTCTGCTAAATTGTGCTCCACCTTTTCCAAAAATTATTGTTATATAGGAAGTTCTTTCCTAAGTAGTTTAGGCTTTGAGCTTTATCAAACACTGGGTTATTGATAACATTTTTTTTTCTGATCCTCCTTTGTCTAATCTGCTCCATAGATCAACTTTTCTATTTTTAAACCAATACCAAATAGTTTTGATGATGATATTACCATGTAATATAGAGAGCTCTGTAATAAAGACAATTAGATCAGGCAGTTAGGGGATAGAACATTAGATTTGGAATCAGAATGATCCATCTTCATGAGTTCAAATTCTGCCTCAAGTGTGACTAGCTGTGTAACCTTGGACAAGTTACTTAACTTTGCCTTGGTTCCTTATCTGTAAAAACGAGCTGAAGAAGGAAATGATAAACCCATACAGCATCTTTGCCATGAAAACCCTCAACAAGGGGTTTTCATGAAGAGTAGGATATGACCGAAATGACTGAACAACTCTATAATATAATTTGAAGTCTGGAAGTACTATTACCATTAGTCTTTCATAATTACCTTTTGGTCCTCTGAGTGACTCTTGTTATTGACTTTAAAAACTGTCTTCAAATGGTCCTCTCCATCACCAGTCTTTCCCCTCAACAATCTATTCTTTCCATAGCTACCAAAGGAATCTTCCTAAAGCATTAAATGATTGCATCACTCCCCTGCTCAGAATTCTTCAGTATGCTCCCCATTTCTTAGGAAATAAAATATAAACTCATTCTAACATACAAAACTTATTCCAACCTAGCTTTCCAGCCTTATTCCATAGTACTTATTCCCTCTCACATACTTTACATTCTAGCCAAATTGAGATACCATTTCACCATCTTATCCTTCCTTGCCTTCTTGCCACCATACATTTTGCATTCTTCTCCTCTACCTACTGACAGCTTTCCCTTCTTCCAAGACACCATTTCCTCCATGAGGTCCTCCCTGATCACTCTCTCTAGAAGTGATCCTTGAACCTGTCTGGATAGTATGACTACTATTGTATGATTTCCAGCAAGTCATTTAATCTCTTTGGACCTCAGTTTCCTCATCTGTAAAATGAGGGGGGTGGGGTTTGCACTTTAAGTTCCATTTCAATGCTAAACCTCTGATCCTATCTACTATATTTTCTAACATGTTATTTTGTGTGTGTGTGTGTGTGTGTGTGTGTGTGTGTGTGTGTGTGTATGTGCCCTGTCGCCCTCCCTCTCTTCTAGGATCTTCATTCTATTAACTAAAGTTCATTTTCCTGTTAGTAATCCCATTTGCACTGTTATATATCTGTGTATATTGTTTTCTTGGTTCTGCTTTCTTTGCTTTCTATCAGTTCATATGAATCTTCCCAAGTTTCTCAGAATTCCTTATATTTATCCTTTCTTCCTGAACATTAATATTCCATTATATTCTTGTGCCATTGGGTTTATTCCCCCCAACCCATTTTCCAATCAGTGGGTACTTGCTTTGTTTATAGTTCTTTGCTCCCAAAGCAAACATGCTATGAATATTTTGGTATATATTGAAACTTTGCTTTCATTTTTTGTCTTCTTTGGGGTAAAATCTAGGAGGGAGATTTCTGGGTGGAAGAATGTGGACAGTTTTGTCACTTTTCTCCAATGATTCTAAATTGGAATCTTTGCACAACCCCTCTCACAATGGATGTTCCCATCTTTGTTGTCTTTGCCAATTTGCATAATGAGAGTTGTCTTCATTGGAATTCCTTTTACTGTCATTGATTTAGAGCGTGTTCTCATGCAGTCCTTTAGAGTCTGTAATTCTTTGAAAAGTGTTTATTCACATCCTTTGACCGCAGATCTATTTGTGAGTGGCTTTCATTCATACAGAATATAATAATGTATATGTATATAATAGATTATATATGTAAATATCATATACATATAATCATGCCAGTTCCTGGAAAGTATTTCTTTAGGTGGTCCTGCTTAAATAAATCCTGCTAAAGGGAATTGCTGAGAATGATTCCGAATCCTTCCCATAGTTCGCCCAGGCTGCTGAAGTCTTAGAAACCAAACTCCACACATGTCTTTGTTAGGCAGCAAAGCAAAGCTGGCTGCCAAGAGGGACTGTTAACTATCCTGGAGAGCTTTTGTTTGACCCAACCCAGCTGCCATCCATTTCTAAAGCCACCAGGCCAAGGGCAGGGTTGTTCTAACAGGCCCAGCAGTGCTGGCAAACAATGGCCCAGAAGAAAACCATTATTCTCCTGGGCCTTTTTGCAAAGCTGTGGGGGTGGAAAACATACTTTGGATTTTTCTGAGAATTAATAATGTGGCTGCAAAGAAATTCAATGAGAGATTTCCCCAATGAGATGCGGTGCTTCCTGATCTTGCCATAATAGCATTATCTTTAAAGGTCAAGGGAAAGCCAGCCATGAGAATGGAGGCTCCCACACCACCATTGGGCTGTCACTCACCTTTGCACAAGAGGGAGCTTCAGATGGTTGGGCTCAAAAGGACCATTCAAGGCTCCGATCATGTGTGGATGCAAAAGGTGACCTTAGGGGGCTTTGGGAAGCTCTTTTTTTTTTTGGGGGGGGGGGAAGGGTGATGTAAATTCAAATAATTTTCTGGTCCATCTCTGCTTCAGACTCACTTTGTGACCTGGGCAAAAGCAGCCTTTAATAGTTTTGTTTTTTTTAAAACCCTCACCTTCCATTTTAGAGTCAATATTGGGTATTGGCTCCAAGGCAAAAGAGTCGTAAGAGCTAGGCAGTGGGGATTAAGTGACTTGCCCAGGGTCACACAGCTAAGACAGTGTGTGAGGTCAGATTTGAACCCAGGACCTCCTGTTTCCAGGCTCTCAGTCCACCAAACCACCTTCCTGTCCCCAACAGAGAATCTTTTAGTACAAAATAGGTGACCTAAAATAAGTAACTGGGAAGGTTGGCAGGTAGTCTGGAATATCAAATCACAGTTTGTCTTAGTCCCAGCTCTGCTCTCTAATAGGTGTTGTGACCCTGGGCATGTTACTTTGATTTTCTGATTCTGTAAAATGAGAAAGTTGGATTTGACACACCCCAAGATTCCTTCCAAATCTAAATGTATGATTCTTATGGGGCTCAAAGAGGTTATAGGACTTGCTTAATGGCAGCAGCTACCTAGTAGCAAAGGCAAAGAGGTGGTATAGAGGATAGAGCGCTGGGCTTGGAGTTAGGAAGACTCTTCCTGAATTAAAATCCTGTGTCAGACACTTCCTGACTGTGTGACCCTGGGCAAGTCACTTCACCCTGTTTGCCTCAGTTTCTCCCTCTGTAAAATAAGCTGGAGAAGGAAATGTTAAACTAGCTGTGTGCCCTTGGGCAAGACACTCTACCCTGTTTGCCTCAGTTTCTCCCTCTATAAAATAATCTGGAAAAGGAAATGGCAAACTAGCTGTGTGCCCTTGGGCAAGTCACTCTACTCAGTTTGTCTCAGTTTCTCCCTCTATAAAATAATCTAGAAAAGGAAATGGCAAACTAGCTGTGTGCCCTTGGGTAAGTCACTTCATCCTGTTTGCCACAGTTTCTCCCACTGTAAAATAAGCTGGAGAAGGAAATGTTAAACTAGCTGTGTGCCCTTGGGCAAGCCACTTAACCCTGTTTGCCTCTGTTTCCTCATCTATAAAGTAAGGGAGGGTTATACTCAATTATCTCTATGGTTTCTTTCAGCTCTAAATTGATATCTATGATTCCTACAGAACCATCCCAGATAAATGGGCCATCCATACTCAAAGGGTTGATGAGGTATTAGGAGGCTGGGCTTGGTAGTGATTCTAGGGGAGTGGGTGGGGGTGTTACTTGGAATTTATTATCTCTTTAGTGCAAAAAATCAAGTACCTTGCAAAGATAGGAGAGTTACATTTACCCAAGTCTGTCTGATCCATTCCCTGAGTAGGAGAGGATGCAATGGAAGGAAGGAATGGAGGTGGATCGCCCTTACCTCCAAGGGCCCTTAAATGACATTTTCTAAGGGAGGGTGGTCTGTGAATGCCCACGTCAGGTCACTCCGCCCCCACGGAGCAGAGACCACAGGGGAGAGAGAGCAGGCTTGGCCTGGGAGATAACGTGGGCTCTGGGGTTGCCCTGGTAGCAGCCAGCCTGCCACTGTGTATTCGGAGACCTTTGTCCCCAGGACAATGTCGAAGGAAGGCAGCTGGAGCAGAAGAGAGCTGCTGGGCGCTCTCCAGGAGCCACGGCTCCCCCTTCTGCTCCCGATCCAGACCCCCAAGCCTGACACCGACCGTTACTAGGTCACGGCAAATAGACCCAAACTTTGAAGATCTTTGATGGGTTTCATGCCAAGCCTATCCACGTGCACAGACATGTCCAGGGATGGGAACGCAAGCACATGTCACTTTTCATAACAATATCTGACATGTACACAAGCCTCGTGCTTCCCAAAACACTTCTTTATTCTTTCTGCTGGTTCCTTTGATCCTCACAATCCTGGAAAGTGGGCAGGGCAGGTATTACTACCCCTATTTTACAGAGAAAGAGTCGGAGGCCTTAAAGGAGTGTCTGTGGCCAGAGCTCAGGACTTGACCATTTCTGGTTCTGTCACAGATTAGCCGTGTGACATCGGACACGTCCCTTCATCTCTCTGGGCTTCGGCTTTCTCAAGTCCAAAATGAAGGGATTGGGCTACATCTCAGGGGTCTCCTAGTTCTAACATTTTATGTTCTAAGGTCTTTCCCAGCTCGTACATTCTTTGCAGTAAGGTCCCTTCCAGTTTTGACATTCTGGGTTCTAAGGTGCCTCTCCATTCCTCCACCTCTGTTCTAAGGCTCCTTCCGGCTCTGACATTCTGTACACTTTTATTTATTTTTAAAATTTTACTTTTATTATCATACAAAGCACACTTCCATATTGGTCACTGTGATAAGGGCACACACACTTACAAAACCCGAACCCCAAACCCAAACCTTAAATACACTAATGTGAAAGATAGACGGTGTGCTTTGCTCCGTATCCATCCAACTCCAACGATGCTTTCTCTGGACGACACTGTGTATTCTAGGCTCCCTTCCAGCTCTGACACTCTGTGTTCTCAGGTCCCTTCTAGGTCTGCCACCCTAAGCTCCCTCCTGAGAAAGTGAAAGGAATGCTGACTCTGATAATTGGTTGGCTTTGCCCAAGCCTCCATCTCTCCAGGAGTTTCTGATACATAACCTAATTCTCTGTGACTATAGCTAAGCTTCTGAACTGAACCCTGCCCTAACTGTACCAACAGGACTTGGACTGAGAATAATTCTAGGAACCTTTCCTGATAAGATGACCATCATCCCACTAGGGGGGCGCCTGAGAGTTCCAGATTAGATAGTGATCAGCCTAGCTCCTTGAGACCCCAAAAGTCAACCCAAGGAGTTGCCCAGAATTTGCTATTACACCCTGACCCTCAAATGGTTTTTTTCTTCTTTCTCATCTTTTTTTTTTTTTAAACCCTTACCTTCCATCTTGGAGTTAATATTCTGTATTGGCTCCAAGGCAGAAGAATGATAAGGGTTAGGCAATGGGGGTCAAGTGACTTGCCCAGGGTCACACAGCTGGGAAGTGTCTGAGGCCAGATTTGAACCCAGGACCTCCCATCTCTAGGCTTGGCTCTCAATCCACTGAGCTACTCAGCTGCCCCTTCTTCCTCATCTTTCAAACAATACAAGCGGACTAATTTCTGTATCTAATGGGCTCTTCTCCTTTCTGAATATATGCTTGTTCTGCTGAGAAAAACAGATTAAAATACCCTCTGCTTCTTCCTCAGTTTCTCGTGCCTCTCTCTCACTCGATTCAACTCCAGGCAGGTGGCGTCAGACACTGGGAAAGACAGCAGACTGACACTCCTGCTCCTAACTTTTATGTTGTTATTTGGTTGTTCAGTCTTATCCGACTCTTCATGACCCCGTGGACCATATTATTCATGGAGTTTCCTTGGCAGAGATTTTGGAGTGGTGTGTCTGATGTTTCCTTCTCCAGTGGATCAAGACAAACATGCGTTAATTGGCTTGCCCAGGGTCACACAGCTAGTGATGTCTGATGCCAGCTATGAACTTGATGCTTCCTGACTCCAAGCCCAGCACTATCCCCTGAGCCAGCCAGATGCCTCCAACACTCTTTGACTCTGCCATGAATCCCCCTAATATCTTGCTTTCATCCTGCCATTTCTGGCTCGCCTGGCACCTCAGGTCCAAACTACTCTTGCTTGTTTTTCAAGATCCTCAGCAACATGGCCCAGCTATCCTTATCTTCTCCTGATCTTCTACCCAGGACCCTCCACTCTAGGGTGGTTTATACATTGTTCCTCTCACTCATTCTTTATCTCTGTGCCTTTGTTCCCACCGCTCCCCCCATCTAACACGAAACATCCATCCTACCTTCCTTTTATCTAAAACCTATTTCTCCTTCAAGGTCAGCCTCTTCAAGGGTGTCCTCTAACTTCTCTCCAGCCCATAAGGATGCTTCCCCTCTCTCTATTCCCTTTGACTGCCTATTGCAAACTGCTAATCAGCTTCTTTCCAGGTCTAAATATCATCATCTCTCTGATCCTGAATCCAGGATAAATATCCCAAACTGCAGACTCGATTGGTTCGAATCCTAGCTATTATTTATTAGTTGTATGATCTTGGACAGTCAGTCAATCAATCACCAAGAATTCATTAAGTACCTACGATGTGGCAAGTGCTGTGCAGAGCCTGAGAAGACCCCCCACTTTCACTGGGGAATTTGAGCTGGGGTCAGAGGTCCTCTCTCCTGCCAGTGGCACAAGGCACAGAGGCAGCCCTGAACGATCTATCACAGCTGCTTTTGGGTGGGTGGGGGCATGACAGAGGGTAGGGGGCAGTTCTGGGCCACACCCTGTTCAGCTGCTGACCAGCTGATGTGTCTGTCAGCTGGAGCAAACAAGGAGGGAGAGCTGGGCTGAGTCTGGGGAAACCTCAAGGCATTTATCAGGATGAGGCTGGAAGCCCAGTTAAAGTCTCACTGGGTTTCTTCTGTGGACTTCTTGGCCAGAGGTGGGAAAAAGGAATTCTAGTACCAAATGAGTCTTTTTTAAGCACCTCCCCTGCACTAGGCTGGAAGGGTGAGCATCTTTAGTAGAAAAAGTAGAAATTAGAAATCTGAGTTCCAGATCTTGGCTTTGATACAAATTTAATAGCTGTGTGACTATTAGGAAGATAATACCTGTCTCTAAGCCTTAGCATCCTCATCTGTAAAATGGGTATAATCATACTTGCACGAATCTACTTTAGAGGGCTTTGTAAACTGTAGAGCATTACAGAATGGAGAGACTTTATTACCCAAACAGCTGTGGCTCATTCTCTGGAACTGATCTCATCAGTGAGGACCTTAGGTGGAGTCATTTTGAGCTGCACCCATGGAACCTGGCCTGAGGCACAGAAGGGAGGATTAGATCCAGGGTCCTTCAGACTGTAGGATAGGGAAGAGGGAATGTGGCCCGTCATAGGGATCAATCATCAGAAGAACCATTCTAATTTTGCTCAGCATCTCCCCATCTAGCCCCAGCGACTTTGGGGAGCAAGTGCTTCTGGGTAGAGGAAGGTGGGGTAAGGCCATGTGGTGGTTACTGCCTTCCAAGAAAGCTGGGCTTTTTAACTCCCACCCATGGAAACCAGCCCATCCCAGCCAGCCAAGGAAACAGGCAAAAAGCAACCCAAACTGGATTCACTGAACACCACCCACCTCCTTCCTTTCTCCATTCTCTCCACTTAACCCAAATGTCTCTATTCCTCTGGCACCTCAAATCTTAAAGCACTTTGGAAATGAAAGCGATTACATACATGTAAGTTGTTATTTTTATAGGACAGTGCCATATAATCAATAGTTACTAAGCACCTACTGTATAGCCAGCCAGGGCAGCCAGGGCAGCTGGGATAGAACACTGGGCTTGGAATCAAGAAGACTCATTTCATCAGTTCAAATCCAGTCTCACATTCAAGTGAATTAATGACTTCAAATCCAGCTATATGACCCTGGACAAGTCACTCAAGCCTGTTTGCCTCAGTTTCCTCATCTGTCTGATGAACTGGGGAAGGAAATGGTGAACCACTCCAGTATCTTTGCCAAGAAAAAACCCCAAATAGGGCCGTAAATATTGGACACAATTAAAATGACTCAACAATTAACACTGTTTAGCCAGCACCGTGCTACGTCTCATGGGAGAGTAAAAAGGAATAAAACTAAGGGAGAAAAGATGAGAAAGCCTGACAATTTGGAGAGAGTGGCCAACAAGGATGGAAAAGTAGGTGGTGAGGCCAGAGGAAATGGCCTCAAAAGCCATGTTGAGGGATGGAATAAAACAACTGGATATAAAGGTGAAAAGTATAGCTGGGCCAGGTTGTTGAGGAGCTTGAAAAAGAAGCAGAGTAGTCTGGACTTATGGTCATGGGCAAACCAGAAGTGGCATGATGAAAGCAAGATATTAGGAGCATTAGTGGCAGAGTCATAGAATGTTGGAAGCAACTACATGGCTTAGAGTGCTGGGCTTGGAATCAAATTTACAACTAAATTAAGGATGAAAATTCAATTCAATAAGTTTTTAATTAAGCACCTACTATGTGCCAGACACAGTGTTTGGTAATGAAGCATAAAAATATGAATAAAATAATCCTTGCCCTGAAGGAATTTACAATCTACTGGGGGAAATACAACAGGTACACAGCTAAATTAATACAAAGTAAATTCAAGAGGGAGAGAGCATCTAACTAGGAGGATGCAGTGGAATCAGGAAGGACATCATGAAGGAAGTGGCACAGAAAAATATGCTTCGAAGGAAGTTAGGCAGAAGTGAGAAGAAAAACTATTCCAAACAATAGGAGATTTTGTCTCTGTAAAGACAGAAGTGGAGATAAAACACTATGTATGTCGAATAACATTCTCTCTAGGACTCCTTCCCTAATTCTCACTAGCATAGACACTAATACTTAGAGGGTAGATAACTTGATTATTTACCTGTAATAGTTTTAGGAACTAACCTGAGGGATCATGAATTTCTAATACACTGGCTCATGAGCCCCCATCTGGTATGCTCCACCATTGATTATCTGCCAGAAAATAGAATTTAGTAAACAGCATGGGAAGAAGTTTTGGTACAAAAACATTCTCTCAAAAGACAAGGGTATACTCTCCAACACAAACATACAGGGTATGTGAGGAAAGTGAAGACATAGAGAATGTGTATTTCCAAAAAGGTAAACTCACAACTTCTGGTGACTGGAAGTCTTTTATTACTAGAAGTCCTATGGCTACCCCCTTTTTTTTTTTTTTCTGGTTCAAGAATCTTAAGCCTTGAAGCGGTCTCCTCTCTAAGATGTCTGTCTTTCTAAATCTGTCTTTGCTGTTTGTCCATAGTGTATCTCTTTTTGCTCTATGTTGGATACAATATCACCTACTAGTTTGGCCTCTTCAGTGACAGAGTCAATGGGAAAGGAGGAATGTAGCCCCAAACTTTGTTATCTTCTGATATAGGCATAAGGGTCTGCCCCCTCCCACCTAGAAACTCTTGAAGTCCCATTGCTTCTCTCCTGAATAGGGCATCTCTACAGGCTAGCAGGTTTGTCTAATTCTTTAGCCAATCACAAATTATTTCTTGTGATGGATCATCTGCTTTTATCCCAACCAAGTACTTTTGGACCTAAGTACTTTTCTCCTCCAAAACTGATCAAGGATTTATTCACACCAAGTTTATAACTTTTATTGATTCAATTAAGAATTTTTATTTATAAGAATAGGGACATGGATAAAAATCCCCCCATTTTTAAGCTACCATGAAAGCATGTAGATGGGAGAAGTGAGGCAAGAAGGATTCTTGGAGGTGGAGCTTGAGTTTGAAAGAAAGCAATGTTTAGATCAGTAATAGGAGTTAGTATCAAGATCAAACAGATATAATTCCTTCATGAAGCAACCCATTGTTTCAGCTGGCACTGGAGGTTTCCCCTTAATTTCATAGGTCTCTGGGCCAAAGAGATATATATAAAAGATGGAACTGAATAACCTTAGAAGGTTACAGTAAATGAAGGAGAAAAGACCATACAAGATATCATGTAATGAAATGTTTTCACAAATATGGAGAAGCCATACATTGCATTCGACACAGGGTTACTAGGATTACTGGGATTTAAATGACTGAATTTAGTTTGGTATGCTGATTGGCAATGACAGTGGGAGAAAATGATGAAAAGATGCTGACACATGGGCTGCTCTGGGGGAAAGTATCTTAGCTCCAGAATCCAGAGGTCTGAGCTGGACTCACTTGAGGGCTACCCAGGAGTTTTGAATGGAGAGGACTAGAAATCACCATGGAGTAGAAACATTTGCTGTTTTCCCCATAAGACTTCAAAAACTGGGAGGCTTGAGAGTGTTTCCCTGCAAAGGCCTTCAGGTTCTGGGAAACAAAGACACCTGATGCATAAACAGGGTTGGAGAGAATAAAAATCAAAGACTAAATTTAATAGGCACAACTGCTAACTGCTGGTGAGCTTACTTTTGTTTTCACTCTAGTAAAAATTCTACTTAATCTATATGTGACTGAGTAGGTCTAAAGGATTGTGATGAAAATAGAAAATAAAAGAGTAGAATCTAGTGGGCTGGAGGCAAAATGATCCACGAGAGATGAATGAATTATTATTTAAACAGCAGTATCCTTATATAAGAGCCCAAATAAATGGGCATAGGTATGAGTACCCCCCAGTATCCTGATTAGTTGTAGAGTAGCTATAGCTAATATCCAGTTCATACACAAGTCAAAACATCACCTCAGGATGCCATTGTTCCCCTTTGAAATGAAGGACAACTGGAAAAAAGGCAGAAACTAGACTCAGACCAATACTTTATGTCATATATCAAAGTAAAGTCAAAATAGCTACACAACTTAGAAATAAAGAGTGATACTCAGCCTAGGGTAGATCAAGAGTTTATATATGCCCAGTTTGGGGTGGGGGAAGCATCTCAATCCTTGAGTACCACTTTATAGCTAACCCAGATAAAGTGCTTCAAGTGGCTATGTCAAGATGCATACTTAGTGTTGTTTCTCCTTCATTTTTTCATCTGAGAATTGCCTCTTCATATCTTTTGTCCATTTTTCAATTAGGAAATTCTTTGTATTTTTATAAGCTTAACTCAGTTCTCTATTGAGAAATGATTGTTAAAGATACTTGCTATAAAATTTTCCTTCAGTTTGTTGTTTCCCTTCTAATCTTTGTTGCATTGGTTTTGTTTGTGCAAAACCTCTGATTTGATATAATCATTCTATTCTACATCTCAAGTAGTGTTCTTTGTGTTTTGTTTGAACACAAATTCTTCTCTTATCCATAGATCCAAAAGGTACATGATTCCATGCTCTCCTAATTTGTTTATGGTATCACTCTATTTCTTTTTTTCTTTGAAAAATTCCAATTAATTAATTAATTAAGAATATTTTCCCATGGTTACATGATTTATGTTCTTTCTCTCCCCATCTCCCACTCTCCTTCCATAGCCAATGAGCAATTCCACTGGGTTTTACCTATTTCTGAATTATTAGTATTTGCATTAGGGTGATTGTTTAGAGTCTATATCCCCAATTATATCTGTATTGACCCATGTGATCAAGCAGTTCTTTTTTTTTTCTGTGTTTCTACTCCCACAGTTCTTTCTCTGGATGTGAATATTATTCTTTCTCATAAGTCCCTCTGCATTGTCCTGGATCACTGCATTGCTGCTAGTAGAGAAGTCCATTACATTAGATTGTGCCACAGTTTATCAGTCTTTGTATATAAGGTTCTCCTGGTTCTGCTCCTTTCGCTCTGCATCAATTCCTGGAGGTCTTTCACATGGAATTCCTCCAGTTCATTATTCCTTTCAGCACAACAGTATTCCGTCACCAACAGATACCACAATTTGTTCAGCCATTCCCCAATTGAAAATTCCTCATTTTCCAATTTTTTTGTACCACAAAGAGTATGGCTATAAATATTTTTGTACAAGTATTTTCCCTTATTATCTCTTTGGGGTACGAACCCAGCAGTTTGGCTGGATCAAAGGGCAGGCAGTCTTTTATTGCTCTTTGGGCATAGTTCCAAATTGCCATCTAGAATGGTTGGATCAATTTAAACTCCACCAGCAATGCATTAATGTCCCAGTTTTGCCACATCCTCTCCAACATTTATTACTTTCCTTTGCTGTCATTTCAGCCAATCTGCTAAGGATATTGCTCTATTTCTAAATCACTATCCATATTGACTCTACCTTGACATATGGCAAAAGGTATTGGTCTATGAATAGTTAGTTACTGCTGTACTATTTTCCAGTCCTCCATTTTGAAGACAACCAAAGGCATCATGAGTTGATGTTTTAACTTGTGCATGAATTGGATATGAGTGAAGCAGAGTTGCATGAAGTCATCCACCTTACTCTCTCTTCCAGAGAAGTCCAGTGGCAAGAGAAAAGTCAAAACAGCCAGATAACACCTTGTTATCTTCATGATGTCTGATGAAGCTCTAAGGTTCCACAGTGCCTGCTCCAGCCACCTTCGAGGTAGTTGGAACTAATTAATTATTCTTATCCACCCATTTTAGCAGGGGAAGTCTTTACATGGTTGGGGTAGACATCCCTATAAATCACTGATGACAGGTTTGAGGTTACCTTGACCTGGGAGCTGGTTTTACCAGGGAATAGCCACTGCTCGTGCTACAGCTTCTTGATGCCACAGTTGGGAGCTGGGTGACAGATGGACATCAAAGGTGGATGAGCAGCCCTGAAAAAGGCTCTACGATCCCTCACACACGCTAGTCCTCCTGAATACCCAGATACCACATGGCTAGAGTTATTAATCGATGTAATACTGTCCTAGCTTGGAAGCCAAAGTTTCTTAGGCAACATACATGATCTACTCAGAGTTCAAGGAACAGATGTGTTCTTCTGATCAGGTTGCAAAGCCCAATAGTGGAATAATAAAGGTTTGTATTTCACAGAGAACTAGTACAGTCTGCCACAGTTAATGACAGTCAGCCAGTTGGGGATTGGGCTAAATGATCCTTAAGGTCATCTTCTCTAACCTTCTATGATGCTGTCACCCAAGTCCACTCTCCTTACTTGGTTCAGATGTCTGATAAGATTCCCCTAAGATGGTGTTTTCCGGAGGGCCAGACAAGCCCGACGATGATCAGATGTCAAAATGTTTGGTTTTTTGGAAGTGGCCAGGGGTGGGGTCTTGAATGTGTCTGTGTTAAAAGTTACTTTGCTTTCCTGGGAAGTGGGAGTAATTCTATGTCCTAATCTTCACCTCCTTCAACCCCATCCTTCACTGCCTCTTGTGAGGGAGATCACTCGGAAACGATGGCCCCTTTTTTTACAAATTCTTCTCTGACATCATAAAAGAAGTAGCTGCCAAAGGCTGTTTATGCTGGGCCCTCTGGCAATTCCACCATTCCAACATTGAAGTCAACTAGTTGAGCCTGTGTGGGGAACTATGAATTATCCTGACCATGGTGAAGTATCAGCTTTTTTTTTTTTTTTAAGTTTTTTTTAAACCCTTAACTTCTGTGTATTGGCTCTTGGTGGAAGAGTGGTAAGGGTAGGCAATGGGGGTCAAGTGACTTGCCCAGGGTCACACAGCTGGGAAGTGTCTGAGGCCAGATTTGAACCCAGGACCTCCCGTCTCTAGGCCTGGCTCTCAATCCACTGAGCTACCCAGCTGCCCCCCCAAAGTTAGAGTTTAAGAGAGTTAAGAACCAAAGAAAGCTAAGAACCAAAGAAAGAATCCTAAGGAAAAGGAGGTTCTGGTGAGATGATAGAGTACCTTGAATGCCAACCTCAAAACTCTGGAATATCTAGACTGAAGTCTAGATAATGTAGAAGATGTATTTTTCAGCTAACATGTTAAGGGGAATCTGAACTAGAGAGTGGTAAATGGCAGAGCCTTGATGTCTCTCCTCTCTTAATTCATAATCTAACTTCCTAATAGATGACCCAAGTTCTCAAGTTCCTGGGGATCTCTCCAGCTGGCCACATCTGCATTTCCCCAGAATCGAGGTCAGCAAACCCCACCCTGGAGACAGAGGCCAGGGTTCCCGTGCCTGGTGCCTGGCCCTAACTCATCCTTGATGCTCTCCAGTAACAGTTTACATCAGCTGTCCACTGCCAAATTCTGTTCCTTCCTTCACATCAGCTCTTCGGAAATCAGGTTTTCCAATCCGCCCCCATTGCCAGGAGCCCACATTGGACAGATGGCTCATCTCTTCCCTTGGCTACTGTTGTTTCCTCTGTTGTCACCTCCCCACCCTTCAGTTCACGTTGCTCCATACCAACAGGCCTGACTTTCTCCCTGCCTCATGCATATGAGATGGGCCTTCCATGTTCTCTTCTTAGTATCCTGCAAACTTGATGGGTCACATTCATTTTTTGCTTTTAGTTTTTTTAAACTCTTATTTTCTATCTTAGGATCAATACTGTGTATCAGTTCCAAGGCAGAAGAGTGGTAAGGACTGGGCAATGGGAGTTGTGACTTTTTGCTTAAGGTTATACAGCTAGGAAGTATCTGGGGCCACATTTTAACCCAGTAACTCCTGTGTATAGCCCTGGCTCTCAAACCACTGAGCCACCTGTCTACTTTCTGCCCTCCCCCCCATGCTTTGTTTTCATTGCCTCATATTCAATTAATTTTGGCCAACATTTATTATGCATTTACCACATGTGCAAGAGAAAGATGGTATGGACCAGGCAGCAAAAAAGGAGTGTGGGGAGGAAGAAGGAGGAGGAGGAGGAAAAGGAGGATGAAGAGGAGAAGAAGCAGAAGAAGAAGCAGAAGAAGAAGCAGAAGAAGAAGAAGCAGAAGAAGCAGAAGCAGAAGAAGAAGAAGAAGCAGAAGAAGAAGCAGAAGCAGAAGAAGCAGAAGCAGCAGCAGAAGCAGAAGCAGAAGAAGAAGAAGAAGAAGAAGAAGAAGAAGAAGAAGAAGAAGAAGAAGAAGAAGAAGNGGACGAGGAGGACGAGGAGGACGAGGAGGACGAGGAGGACGAGGAGGACGAGGAGGAGGAGAGGGACGAGGGGGAGCAAACAAAATAAAATCAATAAAACTGAGCAAAAACTAACTTCTGGCTTCTGGCCTCAACGCAGCTCATTCAAATAAAGCTTGCTAACCAGAACAATCATAATGAGGATATTGAAAATGGTGATGACAAGGATAACAAGAGGTAGCCTTTTTATAGGTCTCCATAGTTTGTTAAGTTCTTTTCAGACATTAATCTCTTTTTATTCTTACAACAGTCCAGTGTGAGTAACTACGGATTTTATTGTCCCCATTTATAGTTTATAAAATTGAGGTTTGGAGGAAATAAGAAGAGGTTTGCCCAGGATGACACAGTTAGTAAACATCAGGTGAGATATCTACTCACTTTCCTCCTGACTCCCACACAGGGCACCTCCACCATGATGCATGGGGCTTCTTTTGTTTCCAAGTTTGTGGCTTACAACATTTAAAGAAATTATAATTTTAGACTTAGTGAGAGCTCTTGATGAAGACAGTAAGTAGACAAGTCACTTAAATAGTTTACTTGCTGAAAAGAGTGTTGGGCCTGGAATAAGGAGGCTTGGATTCAAAGTACTTATTAGCTATGTGACCCTGGGCAAGTTTCTTCATGTCTTGAGAGCCTCAGTTTCCTTTGGGACAATCTG
Source organism: Gracilinanus agilis (assembly GCF_016433145.1). Classification (NCBI taxonomy): domain Eukaryota; kingdom Metazoa; phylum Chordata; class Mammalia; order Didelphimorphia; family Didelphidae; genus Gracilinanus; species Gracilinanus agilis. The sequence continues at coordinate 64,960,119 of NC_058130.1, forward strand.
TACTTCTCCTACCTCAAAACTTTGTCATGAAGTGTTCTGAATACTTGAATGAACTTTACAGATGTCATCATCATCATCATCATTATCATCTCCTTCCCTCCTCCCTACCCTCCCTCCTCCTCTTCATCCTCCTCCTCCTTCTCCTCTTCCTCTTCTTTCTCCTCCTATTTCCTTTTCTTCTTATTCTTTCTCTTCTACTTCTTGCTTTATCTTTTCCCTTCCTTTTCTTCTCATTTTATGTAATGGGTATAACTACAAATAATAATTTCTTATAATTAATATTCTCATAATATTATTCCTATCCAAACTAGATAGATGACTTCAGTAGTATAGTACAGCACTTTGAAGTTTGCTAGGCTCTGTACATATATTATCTCAATGGATCATTAAAAGTCTTGTTAGGTAGGGGCCATTATGATCTTCATTTTGTAGCTGAGGACCCTGAGGCACAGAAAAGTTAGTTCATTTGCCCAAGGTCACACAGCTGAGTAAGTGCTGGAGGTCATATTTGAACAGAGGTCTCCCTTCCTTCCAGTGCTCCATCTGCTTGGATGGCTGGCCTCCACCTGAGGATCAGAGAGGGGACCTGCCTGGTCGAGACTCACCACACCAGATCAGAAACAGGTCTCCTAATTTGAATCCAGTGGCCTTCCCATTGTGCCCCACAGCTTTTTAATTTTTATTTTTTAAAGCCTTATTTCTGTCTTAGAATCAATACAAGTATTAGTTCTAAGGCAGAAGAGCAGGATCATACAGCTGAGACGTGTCTGAGACCAGCTTCTCCCAGCCTTTTAATGGGTATTATTAGATAGCTGTTGGACATAAGTGGAGACATGGTTGGTATCTTCAACTAATGCTCTCATCCTCTCCTGGAAAAGATGGGAAAGGGCCAGTCCTGTTTATCTCTGATTTCAATCCTTTGTCCAGCTCCAATGTACACTTTGATATGAATGATAACGTTCCGGAAAGTGTATGATTGGTGGCACCAGGCCTCTTGGAGCTGTTGGGAAGACCCAGGGCAGCAGCAAAGCATGAGAGAGTCTGGCCTTTGGGCTTCTCTTCCTACTCCGTGCTGAACCCCAGTCTGAATGCAGACAAGGGAGAGCGGTGCATGACTGGGCAGCCGGTGGCTCCGGGGGGACATCTGTCTCACAGCTCTGCATCCTCCAGATATCTAGGCAGGGAAGGGAGCTTTGAGCCAGCCCAGCCGGAGGCAGGCGCTGGGAGGGAGACACAGTCTTGCAAGTTCACACACAACCATTTCCTCCAGTTGCCAGAGAGTTCCTGAATGAAGTCTCACAGGAAGCAAGAGGAATTTGCGTGAAAACAATAGAACAACACAAGGAAGAAGAATCCTGAAGAGACTAGTGAGAGGAAAGCCTAAATTCAGCTTTTCTCTTCAGAGTAGCAGATCACAAGTTACTCTGAGGGTTCTACAGGTCCAAGAAGACCACCTGGTTATAATTAATGTTATTTTTTCCAAATAAATGTTTTGAGGGCAGCTAGGTAGCCCAGTGGCTTGAGAGCTGGACCTAAAGACGGGAGGTTCTGGGTTCAAATGTGACCTCAGATACTTTCTGTGTGACCCTTGGCAAGTCACTTAACCCTCATGGCCTAGATCTTACCACTCTTTTGTCTTGGAACCAAGATGGAAGGTGCAAGTTAAAAAAAATTGTTTTTTGATTCCCTTTGTTTTCACATCCTAGTCATTTCCATCTTTCCCTTCCCCCAAACTAGTGACTCTTCTCCAGGAGCACAGATAAAGATCATCTCACAACGACATTATATCTGACTGCATATACAACACACCACCCATAGATTCCCACCTCTCTAGTGAAATGCACATTTTCTCATCTCTTCTCTGGGGCTAAGATTGGTCATTGTGATTATTCAGTGCTCAGCTTAATTTTGGAGTTTACGTTATTATAGCAATTGAGTGCACTGTTTCTGGTTCTGCAGATGTCACTCTGTATCAGTTCATACACATCTTACATTTCTCTGAAATTCTCATATTGGTTTTCTTTTAAAAATTTTATTTATTTAAAAAAACCCTACATTCTGACTTAAAATCCATACTGAGTATTGGTTCCAAGGCAGAATAGTGGTAAGGGCTAGGCAATTGGAGTTAAGTGACTTGTCCAGGGTAATACAACCAAGACATATCTGAGGTCAAATTTGAACCCAGGACCTTCTGTCTCTATGTCTGGCTCTCTATTCACTGAGCCACCTAGCTGCCCCTCTTTGTTGTTGTTATTGCTTAATATGGAATTAACTTTTTTTTTAATTTTAATTTTTTTAAATTTTAAACCCTTAACTTCTGTGTATTGACTTATAGGTGGAAGAGTGGTAAGGGTAGGCAATGGGGGTCAAGTGACTTGCCCAGGGTCACACAGCTGGGAAGTGTCTGAAGCCAGATTTGAACCTAGGACCTCTGGTCTCTAGGCCTGGCTCTCAATCCACTGAGCTACCCAGCTGTCCCCTGGAATTAACTTTTTTAGAGGGGTATTTCTTTTTCTTTTTTTCATATGTAGAAACACTTTGTGGCATTTTTTTAAAACCCTTAACTTCTGTGTATTGGCTCCTAGGTGGAAGAGTGGTAAGGGTGGGCAATGGGGGTCAAGTGACTTGCCCAGGGTCACACAGCTGGGAAGTGTCTGAGGCCGGATTTGAACCTAGGACCTCCCGTCTCTAGGCCTGGCTCTCAATCCACTGAGCTGCCCAGCTGCCCCTGCAATTGTTTTTTTTTTTTTTTTTTTTATTTTTTTTTTTTTATTTTAAACCCTTAACTTCTGTGTATTGACTTATAGGTGGAAGAGTGGCAAGGGTAGGCAATGGGGGTCAAGTGACTTGCCCAGGGTCACACAGCTGGGAAGTGTCTGAGGCCGTGCAATTGTTTTTTGACATTTAAAAATTCTGATTTTCTCCTTTCCTACCCTCCCCTCACCCCAAGGTGGTGAATAGTCTGATATAGATTATACTTGTACTTTCATGTAATACCTATTTCAATATTGCTCACATCATGACCAAAGACATATCACATATAGACACGATTGACATCTCATGAAAGAAATACAGAGGAAGATGAGCTGTTCTAAAAATTTTTTTGTTTTCAGATCTGAATTCTTTCACTCCCTTCAGTACCTCCCCAGTCCACTGAGAAAGCAAGAAATATGATACCCATTACACAGATGAAATCTTGCAAAACAGATTTCCACATTAGCCACGTTGTGTGTGGAGGTATGGAAAAACCAAGAAAAATAAAGTGAAAGCAAATATATTCATTGTTTCTTATGGCAAAAAAAAAATTTTTTTTTCAGTATTTTGCCTAGCTATTTCCCATTTAGTGGGCAGTTACTTTGTTTCCAGTTTTGTTTTGTTACCAGAAAAAATGTCTATGACAATTTGTATTATAACAAAATGTAATAACATATAGGAAGTTTCTTTATAACTTTGAACACCTTAGAATAAATGACCAGTGGTGGGATCTCTGGGTCAACAGTGGAGTGCAGTTTAGTGAATTTTCTGGTGCAATTTCAAGAATCATTCAATTGGTTAATAGTCCTCCTAAGAGTGTATTAGTGTGCCTGTCTCCCTGCAGCCTCTCCAGCATAGACTACCATCATTTTTTTTTATATTGCCATTTTGCCAGTTGTTAGGTGAAACCTCAGAGTTGTTTTAGTTGACATTTATCTTGTCATTAGTGATTTGAAGCATTCTTTCACATGGTTGTGGAAAGTTTGCAATTTGCCTTTTTTTTTTAAAACCCTTACCTTCTGCCTTAGAATCCATATTGTATATTGGTTCCAAGGCAGAAGAGCAGTAAGGGCTAGACAATTGGGGTTAAATGACTTGCCAAGGGTCACACAGCTAGGAAGTGTCTGAGGTTAGACTTGAACCCAGGACCACTCATGTCCAAGCCTAGCTCTCTTTCTACTGAGCCACCTAGCTGCCCCTTCAATTCATCTTTTGAAACCCATTTGTTTATAATCTTTGATCAAATAAGGGTGGTAGAAAAGATGGCCTTAAGTTCTTTCAAGCTATACATCTCTGATTCCATGATCCTGTGCCCCTTGGCCACTTAAATATGAATGGGGTGGGGGGGGAGCACAGCTAGGTGGCTCAGTAGATTGAGAGCCAGGCCCAGAAATGGGAGGTCCAGGGTTCAAATCTGGCCTCAGACACTTCCTAGCTGTGTGACCCTGGGCAAGTCACTTAATCCTGTTGGCTTCAGTTCCTCATCTATTCAATAAGTGTCAATATCTTTGTCAAGAAATCTCAAGTGGGAGCAGCTAGGTAGTACAGTGGATAGAGCTCCAGATCTGAAGTCAGGAAGACCTGGGTTCAAATTTGGCCTCAGACCCTTCTTAGCTATGTGACCCTGGGAAAGTCACTTAACTCTCATTGCCTAGCCTTTACCACTTCTTCCTTGGAACCAATACATAGTATTGATTCTAAGATGGATGGTAAGGGTGTGTGTGTATATATATACGAACTGGGAAATGTCCTTTATATCTTAGATTATTCCAAACTTCAGACACCTGGGTGGTGGATACTTTGGTACTTAAGAGAGCATTAGTAGGATTCGCCGTCCCAACTCATTTTGGGATTAAGTGTTTGGATCCTTGGTCATATGAGATTTCTGGTGGGAAAAGCAGAGTGGCAAACCTAATATGGCAGAGGGTGCATTGGACAAATCCTGCCAACACTTACTGTTTGAGTAACTTTGGGGAAGTCTTTTTTACCTCATTGGACTTTAGTTTCCACATTTGTAAAATTACAGTAATAATATTTACAATTTACAAAGTCTACCTTACGAAGATGTTATGAACAAAGTCATTTGCAAATTTAAATGTGTTATATAAATGTGAAGATATTATTGCTAACAACCTTCTAAAAAATTCTGAAACGAAACCATCTGTCATGGCTATTTCTGTGAGAAGCGCTGCAAGATACAACAACAAAATAGACAAAACAGAGATGTTTGAAGCTCTCAGTGGATCTATGTAGCACCCAAGAGAGCCCATGTCAGTGTGAATATCTGATGTTCTAGCCAGTTTTTTCTCTTCTTTCAAAATGAGGGGTATTTCCAGAAAAACAGGAACTTAGCCACTAAGGACAGTATATACAGTTCCTGTGACTTCTTCCTCACTATTCTATAAGGGTGATCCTCTGTTACCCTGACTCTGTCACCCCTCCCTCCCCAATAACCTTTGTGTAGACCCCACACCCATTGTGTCCTCTGACTCATTGGCCATGAATCTTGTACTGTGTTCATCCTGCCCCCAGTAAAGCACATCACGCAGTGATGGTGGTAGCCAAACAGCTAAATTCTTGCACTTGTAACAAATCAATGAGTCAACATTTTCATTGTGTATTTCCCACTCTCCACCTCTTCCCCTCCCCATCCTAGTGGCTTGGTTGAGCCCATTGGCTCCAAAGGTATCCAGGCAAAGAGAAGCACGTCTTGACCTTGCAGAAGAAGCAATGTGTTCTTGTTGCCAATGCAGTGGGCTTGGATGCAATGGTCCCGGGGCATAAAACAGAATGGATCCTGTAAGTCTAAGGTTGATTTGCTTTGCATACATGAACAATGATTAAAGAAGGACACTTCCAATGTCATATTTCTGGGCTGGCTAGATGAGGGGGTATAACCACAGATTTAGAGACTTTTTTTAACCCTTAACTTTCTGTATTTTTTTTTTTTGCCAACACATTCCTTTGATTATTTTTTCAATTACATATAGAAAAAATTTTTTATCTTCTGTCTTAGAACTGATATTAAGTATTGGTTCCAAGGCAGAAGAGCAAGAAGTCTAGGCGATTGGAGTTAAGTGTCTTGCTCAGGGTCACACTGCTAGGAAGTGTCTGAGGCCAGATATGAATTCAGGACCTCCCATCTCTAGGTGTGGCTCTTTGTCCACTTAATCACCTAGCTGCACCAACTTATAGACTTTTCAAGTTGGACTTGAACACCTACAAAATCACCAATAAGTAATCAGCAAGATCCTGCTTGAATATTTTCAATAACAGGGAGCTCACTAACTCACCCAACTCATTCTCTTATTGCACGATTCTCTATGCAAGGTAAAAATTTGTTCAACTCCTTCATTGGTCTTGTATATCTTTTCTGGAACAACAGAGAATTAACCTAATCCCATGGCCACAAATAAGACAGGGATCCTAGAAGTGTAGATTAAGAGTTGAAAGGGACCTTAGAGATCATCTAGTCCCCCTTTTTCATCATAACAGATAAGAAAACCAGAATTCGCAACCCAGCTCCTTTGATTCCAAACTGTCTTTTCACTGCCACTTGCTACCTAGTAATATTGAGTCTAAATCCTTCATTTTGCAGATGAGGAAATTGAAACCAGAGAGGTTAGACAGTTTATCCGAGGTTATACAAATAGTAGATAGCAGAACAAGATTCAAACTCAGGTTTTCTGCTTTAAATCTGGAGTTCAGGGGGGCAGCTGGGTGGCTCTGTGGATTGAGAGCCAAGCCTAGAAATGGGAGGTCCTGGGTTCAAATCTGTCCTCAGACACTTCCTAGCTGTGTGATCCTGGACAAGTCACTTTACCCTCATTGCCTGGTCCTTACCTCTCTTCTGCCTTGGAAACAATACACAGTATTCTAAGACAGAAAGTAAAGGTTTTAAAAAAAAAATCCGGAGTTCATTCCACTGCATCATTCCAGTCACCATCATACATCTCCTCCTTAAGTCATTTCTTTGCCAAACAATTTCATTTCCTTTAAATATTCTCCATATGGCGCATAAAGTTTAGAGTATCTTTTATAAAAAAATTTATTTTTAGTGTTTTATTGATGCATGCCAGGATGATCAGAAGGACTCCTGACTTACTGAAATGGGGCATCTCTCAAGGAGCTGGACATGATTTTGCCTTTTTTTTAAAACCCTTACCTTCCATCTTGGAGTCAATACTGTGTATTGGCTCCAAGGCAGAAGAGTGGTAAGGGCTAGGCAATGGGGGTCAAGTGACTTACTCAGGGTCACACAGCTGGAAAGTGTCTGAGGCCAGATTTGAACCTAGGACCTCCCATCTCTAGACCTGACTCTCAATCCAATGAGCTACCCAGCTGCCCCCTGATTCTGCCTTCTTGCTGAGGGATACATGCCTTGCTGAAGATAACACAGAGAAATGCCTGATAGGTCCTTAATAACTGAGACTTCTATCATGTGGATAGGCTCTTATAGGATTATAAGAGCTGTGAAAACAACTTTCTCTTTTGGATGATTTGCCCATTGAATTAGGCTTCTTTTTCTTTGGGTTTTTAAAAATAGGAAGAGGAATTTTTCTTTCTTTTCTTGCCTCCCTCCCATCCCAGTGGAAATGTTAGCTTTTAGTCCATGCACAGGATTATATGAATGCATGCTTGCTTTAGGGGGTCTGAGACTAAACCCCGAGTCCCTGATTATCTTAAGCTTTTGTGTTTCCCTCTCTGGTCCCAGGTCAGCAATCAGTGATCCTGAGAAATGGATGATACCAGTCTGGGTGGTTGCCTTAGAAGTTCATGAGTTCTTGAGTTCCTCAGTTGGGTTCCTGTTTCCCATTGGGAAAGGATTTCATTCACTGTATGTTCCACTTCTCTATTTCCCCTGCCCCTTAGAGGAAAAGATGGCCACTGTACAATCATCCTATAGCTCAGGGGTCGGCAACCTTTTTGGCCGTGAGAGCCATAAATGCCACATTTTTTCAAATGTAATTTCCTGAGAGCCGTACAGTGCTCACAGTGCCGCTCCTGTAACAGCGCCTGAAAAAAAATGGACTTTATGGCTCCTGCAGAAAGAGCCAGATATGGTCAAGAGCCATACGTTGCTGACCCCTGCTCTAGCTGAATGAGGAAATAAAGAAAGACATTCTATGGTTGACCAGAAGATCTGAACTTGGTGACCCGCCTGGGCAATTTGGGTCCGAGGTGAGCATGAGATATATTTAGTAATACCACAAAGCTGTCTTTACCTTGGGGATGGGGAGGTTGGGGAGGATGGTGCAATGAGTATAATAGGTCATTGTTTTATGGGTTTTTGTATTTGTTCATTAGTTCTTTTGGACTGTAGGAAGTTTCTTTGGCAGAGGAAATAAAGAGCCGTCCTGGTCCTGATGTCTAAATTGTTCACCAGGGACCTTTTATAGTCGCCTTCAACCCACATGTTGGGGCAACCTCAACATGAGCTATAGCTAAGCTTTGTTTCTAGAGATTTCCCTAGAGTTACTCCAAGGTAGAGGCAGAAACATATAGAGAATCAAGAAGAAACCTAACTCTTTGGGGTCAGGGATCCCAGAATTGAATCAGGTCTAGGCAATCTTGGAGGTCCTTGTTAGAGCGATGATGGCCATAAGCTCTCAAGGCTTTTTGTTTCTCTACCTCTTACTCACTTCCTGTGTTTGCCTGGATAACTATCTCTGTCTCCTTCCCCTGCTCTTTCTCCCACCTCTTCTCTTCACCCATAGAATAATTACTTATAATAAAGAAAAACAGTCTCTAGTCAATAATTCTTAGCCCTTACAAAGCACATGTGGCCTTTCATGATCGTATCCACCACCTCTCCACCAAGATCGCTTCATCACTCCTCCTTTGGAACCAGGACTGGTGCTGCGTTTCATTTGAATTCTGATGCCCTTTTAGTATTGTTTTCTTAGACCATTGAAGTCCTTGTGTATATTGTTCCCCTGGCTCAGCTTTAGGAAATGGGTTTGTTATTATTTTATTATCCTGATTGTTAATGTCTTACATTTCTGGAGCTTTTAACTGTTCAAAGCTACTTACTTCCCTTATTTAATTTGTTATTAATCATATCCTGAAGAGGTAGAGGAGCAGATATTATTACCCTCATTTAGGGACAAGGAAATGGAGGCCTAGAGAGGTTCAGTGACTTTTCAGATGTACCTCAGTGAATGGGAAGAGCTGCATCCCTATCCCATGTCTCCTGATTCCTAAGTTTGGGGATCTTTGTACAAATCATGACTTTTCAGCCCTGGGAAATGGTTCTGTCCACTCTTGACCTAGGATGGCCCAAAGGAACAAGGCACTTAAATTCATTCCAAGAGTAATGGGGTCCTCGCTCACCTCTGCTCCCATACGTATGACTCAAGAAATGATATTTTTGAGATTTGTCATTTTGCGGGTCAATTATTATATTCCTGGTGCCTTGATTCTCTAACACAATGATCCTTTGTCTCTTGAGAGCTCTGGCCATTTCAACGTTTATTTCAGTTCCTGCTTCACCCACCTGAGTTCAGGTCCTCACTATTTAGGCTTAAGTACAAAAGCATCCTAACATCTCTCTGTTTCCAATTGCTTCTTCTTCAATCCATTCCAGAGAGGGAAGGAGATAGGGGCTAAGCATTTCTATGGTGCTTACTATGTACCAGGCTCTGAGCTAAGCACTTTTTACAAATATTATCTCATTTGAGCCTCATGCCATTTGATATCACCCCCTGGGAGGTAGGTGCTATTATTATCCCCATTTTATAAATGAGGAAACTGAGGCAAATAGGGTTAAGTGACTTGTCCAGGGTCACACAGCTATTACAGGTCTGAGGCTGGGTTTAAATTGAAGTCCAGCTCTCTATCCATTTTATCTACTCTATCTACTCCAACACTAGACACAACTCTTGGATTTTTCCAAAATGTAGTTCTGATCATATCATGCCTCTATTCAAAAATCTTCAATTGTGCCCAATCTCTTCCTGAATAAAGTTCATAAAATTTAGTTTTAAATTCAAGATTCTTTTTTTTTTTTTAAACCCCTTACCTTCCATCTTGGAATCAATACTATGTATTGGTTCTAAGGCAGAAGAGTGGTAAGGGTAGGCAATGGAGGTTAAGTGACTTGCTCAGGATCACACAGCTAGGAAGTGTCTGAGGCCAGGTTTGAACCCAGGACCTCTCATCTCTAGGCCTGACTCTTAATCCATTGAGCTACCCAGCTGCCCCCTTGAATTCAAGATTCTGTACAATCTGGTTGTCAATGACAGCAGAGATCATTTGTTGGAGTCATGCTCTATATGAGTGATAGCTCAACATGTGGCCATGTCAGAAGGTGTGACAGAGAAGAAGAAAACTGGGAGCAATCTGATAATTGATGAAACTTATTAAAAAAAACCCTAACTCCAAGTTTGTGGACTTTAGAGAAAGAGTTTAGAGAAAGTAGAGGTAAGTGCGGATGTGTGTGAAGGGATGGGAAGCTCTCAAATAAGAAACCATCATAGACAAATACCCATGATTTTGGTGAAGGAGCAAACACAGAGCCCAAGAAAGAGATGAATGTGGATGTACAGGAAATGCAACAATCGACTTCCATTTTAAAAAGACACATATGGAAGATGGAAGCAGGGGAGGCAACAGCATAAATGCAAGAGCAGTTGTAATAACAGGCACTAAAGTTCAGAATGAGCTGAGGGTGGCAGTGAATGTTAGTGTTAAAAAAAGGGAGGGGAGATTTAAAAACGATGTCATGACAAGACAACAAAAGCACGTCTTAATAAGAAGATGAAACTCCTCAGCTCTTAACTTGTTTCTGTTTTCTTAGCCAAGGGAAATGCTCTTTGGACTGGGAAGGGCCAACGAAAAAATGTGGACCAAAATGTGGAAGTCAAGATAAATGAAGAAGTGGTAAGAGGAAAACCAGCTGCCTTCCATGAATTCAAGTTATTGAACCTGGATGAAATAAACCCTAAAGAACCAAAAGAAAGGCAGATGGAATTACTGAGCAGTCAGTGATGTTAGACATGTCCTGGAGTAGAAGATAAGTGCTACAGGACTCAAGAAAGCCAAATGTCTCCGTTATTAAAAAAAAAAAAAAAGATGGAATCTGCAACCTAGAAAATAGTGAGTTTGATTTTTGTCCCAGGCGACATTCTAGGATGTATTGTTAAAAAGATGGTTGACACATTGAGAGAAAGAACTATGGGAGTAGAAATGCAAAAGCAAAACATATGACATTCCGTATCACATGTATATATAAGAATGTGATTTGAGGTTTAGGCTTTAAAAGATTGCTCTATAGCAAAAATGAATAATATGGAAATAGGTATCAAGTGATAACATTTGTATAATCCAGTGGAAGTGCTTGTTGGCTCTGGGAGGGGGGGAAGGGAAAAAATGAATCATGTAAGCATGGAAAAATATTTAAAAACAAAAATTAAAAATTAAATTAAATAAGATGGTTGATCATTACATTTACCAAGGGAAGAAGTGATCAGTGAAAGCCCACATGGTTTCAGTAAGAATAGATTATGGCCGACTAATGTCATTAATTAATTCTGACCTGAGTTTCAATCCAGTCAGGCACTTACTATGTCATTCTGGGTAAGTCATTTAACCCTGTTTGCTTCAGTTTCCTCATCTGTCAAATGAATTGGAGAAAGAAATGGTAAACTTCTCCAGTATCTTTGCCAAGGTCCCAAATGGAGTCATGAAGAGTCAGACATGATTTAATCTGAACAACAGCACTAATTTAATATATGAGGAAAATGAGGTCTAGAAGGACTGCTCAGGATTTACCTATTAGTAAGGAACAGAGCTAGGATCTGAACTTTGGTGCAGACCTAGGTCTCTTTCCACTACTCATCTCAAATTCTCTTTTCTCTTCCATCTCCACCTTTTGACATTCTCTCTACCCATCCCTCCTCTTTCAGGCATCAGTGATCACTTCCTGATCTGCTCTCTTGGCATTTTGTCTGTACTATTCTTAAGTCATTTTCATGGAATAGAAAGGGCTGGATATGGAGTCAGAAGCCCTGATGGATCACTTGACTGCTGAACATAGTCAGCTTAGCCTGGTGCCTTGTAAAGCATTGGTGCTTAATAAATGTTTGTTGACACGATCATTTATTTGTTGCAGAAAAGATTCTTTGTCAGGTACAGTTTGGACTAGAGGCTTCTCTCAATTTTCACCTTGTGTGACTGTGAGACATGGCTCTTCCTCTTTCCAGATGTGACTGTGGGCACACATGGTCTAAATTCTTTGAATTTCCCAGTGCTCTCCTACATGAAATGAGGATGCTAATAGTATTTTTCATTCCCTACTTCATATGGTTTCTGTGGCCAATGTGCTTTATAAACCACAAAGGTATTGTTATTAACAGTAGAATTAATAAATCAATGTGCATTTATTAATCACCTACTATATGCTAGGAGGCAGGTAGGTGGCTCAGACAATAGTATGTTGGGTCTGGAGTCAGGAAGATCTGGATTCAAATATGGCCTCAGATACTTAATGTGTGATCCTGGATAGGTGACTTAACCTCTGTTTGCCTTAGTCTACTAGAGAAGCAAATGGCGAACCAAGGTCTTTGCCAAGAAAAGCCCACGAGCAGTATTGGCGAGCTATGGTCCACGGGTCACAAAGAGTCAGACAAGACTAAACAATAAGGAGACTAGCAGATAATAAGACAGATGTGAACTACCTCGTGCCCTCAGAGAGCTTATACTCTTATATTCTAGATTGGGGGGTGAGGAGAGAGTGGGGAGACAAAGAAGAATTGATTACTTAAATACAAAGGACAGAGGACTGCTAGGTGGATACTTCCTGGCTATGTGATCCTGGGCAAGTCACTTAACCCTGATTACCTAACCCTTACCACTCTCCTACCTTGGAATGGATACTTAGTATGATTCTAAGACAAAAGGTAAGAATATAAAAAATATATAATAAATATAAATGGGGAAAGTGGCCAATCTATGTTAGAATTTGTTAAAGAGAAGAAGGAAATTTTGAATATTAAAATATCCAGAGAAAGATCTATCTATATTGGCTCCTAGAGCACTAAAATACTACAAAGAAAATCAGTCCAAGAGGAATGGGAAACTTTCATGCATGAAATTTTGGAAACAAAGGGAAACAATTCCTATGAGGAGGGGAAAGAGATGAATACAAATAGGGGGGAAACTCATCAAGAAGTGCATGGACAGAAAATGAAAGCATGAACAAATAGCTTAGAAGGATTACACAAGTATGGTGTCTTGGTTTGATAAGAATAATGTTAGGGCCATTAAAAGCTTGGCATGAGCTGAGGCTGTTGAGGAAAGCTTGGAAATAAAAAGGGGCTGAGTTTTTCAGCTACATTGGGGAAATTGATCACTCAGTCAGTAAAGTTTTTTTTTTGTTTTTTTTTTTGTTTTGAATAAACCCTTACCTTCTGTCTTAGGCAATGGGGGTTAAGTGACTTGCCCAGGGTCACCCAGCTAGGAAGTGTTGGAGGCCAGATTTGAACCCAGGACCTCCCCTTTCTAGGCCTGACTCTCAATCCACTGAGCCACCCAGCTGCCCCCTCAACAAGCTTTTCTTAAACATAAACTATGTACCACAAAAAAATGAAACAGTCACTGTCCAAAAAGAATATCCTATTATTATATTCTATTGGAGGAAATAATATGTACATAAATATGTAACATATGAAATATATGTAATATACATGTATGTGAACATATGCACACATAGTTGTTTAGTTGATTAGTTGTGTCCAATTCTTTCATGACCCCATTTCGGGTTTTCTTGGCAAAGATAATGGAGCAGTTTGCTATTTCCTTCTCCAGCTCATTTTACTGATAAGGAAACTGAGGCAAACAGGGTTAAGTGACTTGCTCAGGGTCACATAGCTAGTGTCTGAGGCTGGATTTGAGACTGGGTCCTCCCGTCTTGAGGGCTGACACTCTATCCAGTGCATCACCTAGTTGTAAAAAATTTATAGAAGAGCTTTAGAACCAATACACAATATTGATTCTAAGATGGAAGATATGGGTTTAAAAAATTTATAGAAGACAATTTCTTTTGGAGGAAATGGGAAGGCATTAGTTAGCTGGAGGATCAGGAAAGACTTTATGTAGTAGCTATTGCTTGAAATGAGTTTTGAAGGATACAAGGGATTCTTTTTTAGAAAAATAAAACCCTTACCTTCTGTTTTAGTATCAGTTTTAAGACAGAAGAGTGGCAAGGGCTAGGCATTTGGAGTTTAGTGACTTGCTCAGGGTCACACAGCTAGGAAATGTCTAAAGCCAAGGGATTCTAGGAAGTGGATGTAAGGAGGCAGTGTACTCCTGGAATGAGGGACAGACAGAGCAAAGGTATTAGGATGAGAAACAGAGAGTTGTTTCTAAGAGAGTAAAAAAAATGAGGATCAAAGAAGAGAGAGAATCATTGTTTGGGATAAATGGATTCGTGATAACTAATGCCAGAGAGAAGATGGAACTATTCAATTCTTTACTGTTATTCCAAAGAGAATGATATTCTGGTTGGAAAAGATAACAAAAATGGGAAATAAAACATTGAAGCTCACGATGTTCAGCGGGAGAATAAGAGAGCACAGAACTGCCTTTGCTGAGTAAAAGTCACCAGGAATGGGACTGGATCTGTGATTTCATTGATGTAGGGAACTCCTGGATGAGAAAATTCCCTCTGGGAACCAGTTTGGGTCAGTACCTTCTCTGCAATTTCTAGTCTTCCCTAGAAGTTAAGTGGTTTGCCCAGGGTTACCTAGCCAGTATATGTTAGAGACAGGATTTGAACTCGGGTCTCACTGGCTCAAAGGCTGGCCCCCATCCCTTTGGCTATCTGGCTCCTCATTTACTTTGGTCAGATATGGGTTAGATTAGATGGCTTCTGAGGTCTCTTCCAACTCTTAAGTAATTTGGGAAATTCCCCAGAGCAGAAGGACCCAGGCCCCTTGTGTCATATGAGACTCTCTGACACAAAGGTTCTATTTATTTTCAAAATGAAAGCAAATTACAAATAGTTTAGTTTTGAGGATTTCATGACTTCTCCCACTGAGATAAATGAAGCCACCCTGGGATGCTGTGAACCCAGAGTGGAGACTCCTGGCTCCAACTGCCTGGAGATGGAAGCCTGAGTTTGGACAAAGAATCCGTCCCTTCCAAAAGCAATTAGGAGTCATTCCAGGCTATTTCCTGTTTTATTGCCAGCAAAGGACAGTCTCTTCCATACCAGTAATTCTATCGGGCCAAACCTTCATAGATTGTCGTAATAAATACTATGAATCCTCCATCATTCTCTTCAAACCATACTAACCCGCCACCCCTAAATAGCAAGAAGTGAGTTCCTGGATGTGGGAATGGAGACCAGGATATGAAGAGTAGCTCTTGGTGGTGGAGAAGAGTTTGCTGGACTTGAGAAATCAGGGAATAGGGTTAGATGTCAAGAGCAGGGGACAAGATTTCAGCATGTTAGAATAGGAAGAGAGCTTGAGAGATCATTTAGGTCAGCCTCCACATTTTACAGGCTAAGAAACTGAGGACCAGGGCAAAGTGGCTTGCCTAGGGTCACACAGCTAGGAAGTGTCAGAGACCAGATTTGAACCTGGTCCTCCTGATTCCAGGTCTGGTTCTCTATCCACTCAGTCGCCTATCTGCCCTACCATTCATTATTATTATTATTATTATTATTATTATTTTTAGGAAGATTCTTGGAGTGGTTTCAGCTTTTGCTCCTACTAAGCCACCATCTTGGCTCCCCAATTTTTTTTAACCTTTATTTCCATCTTAGAATCAACACTGTATATTGGTTCCAGCAGACACTGAATGAATGAACCTATTAGATAAGTGTTGTTATTTCTATGATATTGGCTCAGTCTACCCATGAACAATGAAGATTTCTCTTAATATTTCTAATTTAGATCCAGTTTTATTTAAGTAAAGAGTTATTGTTCACAGAGTTCCTGGGTCTTGGCAGGTAAACTCTCAAGTATTTAGTACTGTCTAGTTATTTTATTTTATTTATCTATTAAAAAAAAACTTTACCTTCTGTCCAAGATAGAAGAGTGGTAAGGGCTGGGCAATGGGGGTTATGTGATTTGCCCAGGTTCACACAGCTAGGAAGTGTCCAAGACCAAATCTGAACCCAGGACTTATCTCTAGGTTTGATGCTCTAATTGAGTGATCTAGCTACTTCAGTTCAAGTTCTAATTTTGTCACTTATTAGCTAAATGACCATAAACAATTTATACTTCTTCTCTGGACCTGGGCAGCCTCTATAAAATGGGCAGGTTGTGCTAAATGATCTTTATGGCTCCCCCCATCCCAACCCCACCAGTCCCAAAGTTTTATAATTCTAAATTCAGAACCAAGATCAGAAAGTCTCCTGGTGGCTTTCTCCTAAGCTACACTATCTCTAGTTTGCAAAATGGGGTAAAAACAAAAACTCTAAAGTCATCCCATAATTTAAAAAAAAAAAACAAAAACCAAGTAACAATGCTTGCTGAGTTGGAAGGTACCGCTGACATCACCTCCCACAGCAGGTGATAGCAGTGATACCCAGAGGGTACCAGCCGCTGCTATTCTAGGAATATTGCTAGGAAGTCCATGGGGAATTGGGAAATATTCCAATTAGAGACAAAAGCTTTTTCTTTTCATCTTCCCAAATAGTTCCCCCATAGGGGGTTGGTCAGTCTTGCTTCCACCACTGAGCTGGTATGTCACTAGAATTGCAAAGTCATGTTAGAGAGGGAGCTCCTGGAGGGCAGGGACTCTCTTGTGCCTTGTTCTGTATCACTAACACACAATAGTGTCCGGCACATAGTAGCTGCATCATAGAAGTTTATTGATTGACAAAAGATTGGAATCCAAACTGGTTTGCTATTATTTTACACAAGAACTGTAAGGCATAACTGAGTCTTTTCTGTAAATCCCAATATACTTCCTGGATAGAATTATTTAATTTCATCCAATGACTTTCTCTTCTTCCAAAGTGATGAAGGACTTTTCCTACATACTTTAATATCCATGATTGAAAAGATATGTTCACACCTGATTAAGGGAGTTACTTGAGTGGGGCTGGGATGGGATGGCCAAATGGTACATACCCTTGCAACTACCATTTAAGAGAACTGATGAAACCCATCTCCTGACAGAAACACGATGGACTTATGGTATAGAAGGAAACATGTATAATTAGAAATCTTGAACCCTTGGACTCCATCTCCCAGAATCCTTTTCCTCTCTCCCCCACGTTGCATCCTCCTGTTTTGTTTATAAGTTGACTGTAAACCCGCCTTTTCTTGCCTTTTCTATCTCGACTGCAGCTGGGTTAGCTCCATCTTTACATTTTCCTTTACTTTGAGTTATTATTAATAAATCCTATTAAATATAATACTTTGAGATATTGTATATTAATTTTTAAGCTTACACATATTTTTAGAGATAGCCAATGTGGGACAGCTGGTGTGTGTGTGTGTGTGTGTGTGTGTGTGTGTGTGTGTGTGTGTGTGTGTCTGTGTGATCTCCTAGAGCAATGATGGGCAAACTTTTTAAAGAGGGGGCCAAAGGAAAGGAAATGCTCATCTGTCAGTCTGTTCCTAAGGCAACTCTTTCCAAGTTTCATTGTATCGTATCCTTCTCATTGTATTCGTCAGATTAGGAATAATGTCAAGTGGCAGGATAGAACATTTCAGGGAGCCACATCTGGCCTTCGGGCAGTAGTTTGCCCATCACTGTCCTAGAGGGTGAGAAACCATTCTCTTTATTATCTTTGTGTCTTCTATAGAACTACTACAACCTTACATTTATTTATTAAAGGATAGTTGTTGGCTTTTTAAAAATCTTGGGGTGAGGGAGATGGGAGAGAGAAAAAGAGTGATAGAATTTTTTTTTTTGTAAAGAGAAGTGGCAGCTGGGTAGCTCAGGGGATTGAGAGTCCTAGGTCTTAGGTTCAAATGTGACCTCAGACACTTCCTAGCTGTGTGACTTTGGACAATCACTTAACCCCCATTGCCTAGCCCTTACCACTCTTCTGCCTTAGAATCAATACATGTTAAGGGTTAAAAAAAAAAAACAAAACTCCAATTGCTTAGTCTTAACCACTTCTCCCCCTTAGAATCAATATTGATTCTAAGATGGAAGGCAAGGGTTTAAAAATAAAAAAAGAAAAAGAAATGAACAAAAAAAAGAGGGTCACTGAGGCTAGAAGCTTATAGAAAAGAAAGTGATGATCAGGAAAGCTTTGAATATTGCATGTTGAATTTATTATATACCTAAAAAGGAAAAACAAGTTGCAAGTTTCTTTTTCTCTTTTCCTTTATATGTGAAAATGCTCATTTTATTTGGTGTTTTAAGCTCAGATAAAAAAATTAGAAAAATAAGATAAAATAAAGTCAGTTAGATAGTCTGTAAGGACACAACATTTTTAACACAATTAATAATCTTTTGGACATTTTAGCATTTTATGCTCCTCTGATCAGTCTTTCATGCCCAACTTCCTATAAGGGGATCAGACTTCCTAATCTGTTCTCCTATAAGAGTTCTGACATGGTGATCTTCAATTGGCCAGCCTACTCCTGGATCAGTTATGGCAGAATGGCATGTCTCCATTGAGAGACTCAATAATACTCCCCAGATATGAGCTTCTCTGATTTCATCGATACTTTAATAAGTGAGGAAATGGGGATACCCAGAGTACAAAGATGGCGCATGTGGAGACGAGCCAGGATCAAGATTCAGCCTCCATCCTGGAAGAATCGAGAATTCCAGTGTTGGCTGTCACTCTAGCTCTGCCTCAAGGGTTGGTTGGTATAAAGAAACCATTCTCTACTTGCCTTTTTTTTTTTTAATCTTTACCTTCCATCTTAGAATCAATACTGTATATTGGTTCCAAGG
Source organism: Gracilinanus agilis (assembly GCF_016433145.1). NCBI lineage: Eukaryota > Metazoa > Chordata > Mammalia > Didelphimorphia > Didelphidae > Gracilinanus > Gracilinanus agilis. The sequence continues at coordinate 64,978,746 of NC_058130.1, forward strand.
CAAAGGAGCTAGGCAATGGGGGTGAAATGGCTCACCCAGAGTCCCCTAGCTAGGAAGCATCTGAGGCCAGATTGGGCTGTCAATCCACTGAGCCACTTTTCATTGACCCGGGATGTCTGGGTGCAGACCTTGAATCAATCCCATGAAGGCCAGAGATGGTCCTTCCTTCTCCAGATGCTCAGAATCGGGGAGTTAGTGCCCGTCAGCTTTTCCCCTCGGTTCTGGGGTTGGTGGTAAAGACTTTGGGACCAAGTCTGAAAACATAAACACGGATGGTCGCAGGGAGACAGGGGCCAGGGAATGCTGTGTGTAAATGAAAACAGCTGTGAGCCGATTGTTCTGACAGATTAATGGGGACTCTTCAGAGCATGCTGGAATCTGGTTTGCATCAGACTGACTTCCATGAGTTCCCCTTTATCCAGGCCAGGATGGGTAACACTGGGTATAACCACAGACCCTTTTAACTTCCCTTCATCCGCCTAGGAAACAAAATTATCCCAGATGGAGGGAAGGGAGTTAGAAGCGATTCTTCTCTAAAAGGAAGATGATCCAAACTGGTGTGTGACCTGAGGTATGGGCTTGAGTGGAGTCCCCACCAGTGTCATTAACTATATGTTGACTAGGAGCAAGTCACATTTTCTCTCTCTAGCCCTCAGCGTGTTCTTAGGGAAAAAGAAGGGGTGAGACCGGATAATCTCTAAGGTTACTTCCCACTTGAAAATTCTAGGATTCTAAGAGATTCAGCTGGTAACGGAGGACTGTGGTCTCAGGAACTAATCTTCCCCAGGCCTCCCATCATCATGCAAAGAAAGTCATTTTTCTCCATAAAAAGAGGAATTTGGTTTGGGGTTTCCCAGGCTGGGCAACTTTTGAACTCTATAAAACAAGGATAAGGAATATTGGAGGAGGGAGATTTGAAATGCCTGAGGGCTGGATGAGTAGCTTTTACTTATTTTGTAACTCTAAAAGTACCAGCGGAACAAAGGGTTATCATCATCACATTTCTCATTCCCATTTGGTATAGTGGAAATAACATTTGCCTAAGGGGCAAGTTGGGGAATATGAAAAGAACGGGATTTTAGAGCACCTTAAAAAAACAATAAATATAAAGAATAAGGAGAATCTTTGAAAGAATTATATGAATGGAAGCAAAATAAAGGGAAGAGAGCCAGGAGGATGAATATACATAATGACTACAGCAATGTAAGTGGAAAGATCATTAACACCCCAAATTGGAAACTAAAGGCTCTGTAATTATAATAATCAGTCTTGGCTCTGAAGAAGAGATGTGACAATATACCTCCTTCCCCTCTTTGTAGTTGCAGGGACTATGGGATTGGAATATTGTATACTGTTGGATGAAATGATGGTTTAGTTTTCTTAAATTTTGTGTTTCTTCTTTTTTACTCTGTTATATAAGAGATTTCTAAGTAGGAGAGAGGGGAGGGATGTATTAAGAAATGAAAATTTTATAAAAATAAAAGAGATGAATAGAACTTTTTTCCCCCAAGCCTAGGGGTCAATATACTGTAGGAACTGCAAACTGTAGAAAGAACACTGGATTTGAACCTAAAGGACTCAGGTTCAAATTCTATCTCTGTCATTGCTGGTGTGACATCAGGCAATACTGTTATCCTCTTTAGGACTCAAGTTCCTTATCTGTACAATGAAGGTATTGGATGATATGACCTCCAAGGTCCCTTTCAACTCTAAATCCAAGATTTCATGACCTTAAATTCTAGTTCTACTTTGTTGATAACTGAATGTGACTGTAAACAAGTTATCTGATTTCTCCAGGCCTATTTTCACATCTGTTAAAATGTGGGCAAGAATTCTCATTCTAGCTACTTTGTAGGAATACTATTAAGTCTCAGATAGATAGTGGACAACACAGAATTTTGGAAAGTAGGGCCATAGATAGGATAAAAGACTTAGAATTAGAAAAGATCTTGGTGGTCATATTCTATTCCCTTCATTTCACAGATGAGACTGAAACACAAAGTCACAGGATCAAAGACCTATGGAGTCTAGACCTAGAAAGGACTCTTAAAAGTCATCTAGCTCACTCCCCTCATTTTACAGATGAGAAAACTTAGAAGTCTACACAAGTAATGTTACTTGCCAAAGATCACAAAAGGATTAGGGTCATAATCAAACTCTAAATCTAGGTCTTGACTCTAAAGCTAGGACACTTTCTATAACACCCTACTGCCATCCATGAAGTTCTGTACAAAATTTGCGTTATCATTTTTTAACCCTTACCTTCCACCTTAAAATCAATATTATATATTGGCTCTAAAGCAGAAGAGCAGGAAAAGCTAGGCTATGAGTGTTAAATGACTTGTCTAGGGTCACATAGTTAGTAAGTATCTGAGATCAGGTTTGAATGTAGGACCTCCTGTCTCTAAATTCACTGAGCCATCTAACTGCTCCCTTGTGTTATCATTTTTGACACTGCACTCGAGATATCCAGTCTGATCCCCTGGAATCATAACTGAGCTCTTGGGATTTATTCTGGGTTCAAATGATACAAGCTTCTTCTTAGATCTGTTATAAGAAAGAGAGGATTTGAGCAGGTGAAGCATGGTCTGCAAGGAACAGATGCAGATACGAGGAAAAGATTCTAGAATGTGGGAAAAGAGGATGAGACAGTTGACTGTGGGCTAACAGACTCAGTCCAGGCAGAGCCTGTCCTGAGGTAACACACACAGACTACTAAGACAGTAAATAAAAGTTGATTTAATTAAAAAGGGAAAGGTTAGAAGGAATTTGGATAACCCTAATGCTTATGTCTCTAACTAAAACCCCAGATCTAAAGTTGTTCCCTCGCAGAAAGTCTTCAAAATATTTCTCTACACTAAGCCTAGCCTCTCTGACCTAAAGATTCCTAGTCCTACTCTAGCTAAAGTTGCACTAAACCAACCCTGCTTTTGATGATATTTCAGGTAGTGGTCTTAGGCAGTTAGGCAGGCAGGGCAGGGCAAAGGGAAAGGTCCTGGATCCAGAAAGGAACCAGACCTGATCTTATAAGTCAGAAGGTCAGATGGTCAGGATTACAGGTGGATACAGCTAACAACAGCAAGGTTCCAACAGGACAACAGGTAGGATGGGAAGTAAAAGTAGAAACGGTCACCAAGAATAAGCAACCAATCCCTCCAGATCAAACCAGAGAAAGACCCAAGCTCAAAACCCCAGTCAACTGTCTCACCCTCTTCTCCCACATTCTAGAATCTTTTCTCTGCATTTGCATCTGTTCCTTGTAGACCATGCTCCACCTGCTCAAATCCTCTCTTCCTTATAACAGATCTGCCTCAAGAGTCCTGGCTTCTGAGTGTCTAGTTGAGGTTGGGACATCTTTTAAAGTAGGCTTGACCGATCCATTTGGAGCTTCATTAGAGGACTGTCCTCATGGCTTGGGAGTCTATTCATAATACACTTCCAGATTAACTGTGTCTTTCATGGTCAGTAGCTGTAAGCTCCTTAAGGACAGGAGCTATTCAATCTCTGTCTTTGTTTCCAGAACCTAGCTTAGTGCTTGGCACATTGTTTCCCTCTCTTGTCTTTAAGTATTGTATTGCCTCCCATTATAACATAAACATCTTGAGGTCAGGAACTGTTCCATCTCTTTATTCTAGCTCAGTGCTTTATATGTAGTTGTCCTCTTTTGTCTTTAAGCTCCATTTAATGTATTGTTGTCTCCCATTAGAACATAAACTCCTTGAGGACAGGAGCTATTCCATTTCTGTTTTTGTCAATAGAGCCTAGCTCAGTGGTTTACACATAGTTCTCCTCTCCTATCTTTAAGCTCTATTTAATATATTGTTGTCTCCCATTAGAACGTAAACTCCTTGAGGACAGGGACTGTTTCTTTTGACTTGTATTCCCAGCAGGTTAGCCCAGTGTCTAGTATATAGCATGTGTCTAATAATTATTCCATCTATCTGTCTGGCATTTTATACCTATTTGTTGAATTCAATTGAATTAAGCGGAGTTTCTTATAGGGTAAAAACAAAAGATTGACAAGTACTTCCTCCACACACAGCTAGTCATAAGCAATGTTGGGATTGGAACTTTAGAGGCAGTCAATCAACAAATATGTTAAGTACCAGCCTGTGTGCTGATGCAGGGTAGACAGCAGCAGGGCTAGGGACATAGGTGTCATGGGACAAGATTCTTGGACCCCATCCTTCACCAGTCCAATGCACTGAAATTTTATGTTGTTTCACCTTCTTTGCTTTAATTGCTAATCCCTTGACAAATCCTCCCACCTCTCTCACACCTGACCATAGATGTAGCCTTTTGCACATCCTTCTGGCTCATTAAAGGGAACTGACTGCCTACTTTTACTCTTTTTGCCTTTTTAGGAGCACAGGTCAGAGACTCGATTATAATTGCTTGTATTTGTATACCCAAAACTTAGCAAAGTGCACGGCACATCATAAACACTTAATAAATGATTGTTGACAACTAATAGTTGATTTTAACACTGGACCTGTAATAGCAAACCCTCAAGGCATAGATTGTCCATTCTACCCTTAGTCCCAAAGATGGCGATTTCTAAGTCCAAGAGATAGCAGCTGATAGGGCAATGTTTGAGCATCAACAAGTGTGACAGACTTAGCTACTGTCAAAAATTCAATGATGGGCCAATTTTGAGGGACTTATGACAAAGAATGTGATCTACCTCCAGAGAAAGAACTGTTGGAGTTGGAATACAGATAAAAATGTAAGATTTTTCACTTGTTTATCTGGGTATATGTTTGGGGTTTTAGTTTTCTATAAGATCCATCACTTACAACTGTGAACAATATGGGAATATGTTTTTCAGGGTACATGTATAATCCAAATTAAATTGCTTGCTAGTTCAAGAAGGGAGAAGAGAAAGAAGGAGGGAGGAATCTGGATCATATAACTTTGGAAAATTTATGTAGAAATTTGTTATTAAATGTAATTGGTAAAAAAATAAATCAAAATTTAAAAACATTTTTTAAAAAGTTTGAGCATCAGGAGTTATTGGAAAGGGGAGTTAGGTGAATCAGTGGATAGAAAGCCAGGTCTGGAGAAGGGAGATCCTTGGTTCAAATCTGTCCTCAAACACTTTCCAGCTATGTGAACCTGGGCAAGTCACTTAACCCCAGTTGTATAGCCTTAACCGCTTTTTTGCCTTGGAACTGATACTTAGAATTAATTCTAAGACAGAAGATAAGGGTTTTGTGTTTTTTTTTTAAAGACTTGCCAGACCCTAAGTTTCTGGGCTCTGGGTACCCCAAATTTGCCTTGGAAAGTGGCAGAAGCATACATGGTTTCAGCCACATGGCTCCCTCATTAGATTATAAGCTCCTTGAAGGCAGGGCCTGTCTTTTGCTTCCTTTTGTATCTCTGGTATAAGGTTGACACATAATAGACACTTAATAAATACTTACTGATGGACTCAATGGATTGGTTCCACAAAGGGGAAGCATGGCCAACAACTAGGAATTCTTGAATCTGAGCATTCTAGAAAGAACAGGGCATTACCCAAAGAGTGCCAGTTTTGGGGTTGCTTTCACAAGCAGCCTCAAGTTCAAGTTACAGAATCAGAAAGAGAAGGGAGAGTTTTTGGTGAGAAAAGAGGATCAGATATGTGGCTCCTAAGCTTGAGGAATAGCAGGAGAATCGAATCAAGGGGAGAGGATTGTGATTTTGTCCTCTGCTATTACTGTGAGTTATTCCAGCAGGGCATGCCCAAAGGGAAAGGAGGTTGCCTTCCAAAGTCTGCTTCCTTTCTAGGGGAGTCCAAGCCCCCAAGGCAGTTACCATAAGGTGCTAGGTTAGTAAGGCTGTACTATAAATTAATCCAAGAAAACCCAGATTTGGAGCATTTGGGTTATGGCATATAAACTAAATATGGCTATGTAGAGATATTGACCGGGGACTAGTGAGCAGGAGCCAGAGGTGGACTCTAAGGAGATAAGAGTGCTAAAAAAGAGCCTTCCCAAGGCATGGCCATGTGGGAGCTGACTGGGATGAGGGGCCTCTTGGTGGGACTTGGATGGGGGGAGGGGGCTCCCTAAGGCTCTCCATGGAAAAGGAGTGAAACTTTGGCCATTTCTTTTCTTCAGATCTTCAGGCTCATAATCAAGAAAGGCAGACAGAGCCCCAGATTTTCTACTTGAAAGCCAGCCAGCATGGGGCCCTTAAGCCAACAAAGAAGGGTCTATGTTTCCAGCATAATAATAAGTGACATTTATGTAATAGAGGAAGGTCTGCAAACTCTATGCATCTGTGTACTCTGAAGTATCTAGAGCTTTAAGGTTTGCAGAGTGTTTTGCTCACATTATCTCAGTTTGGTCTCACAACAACCCTCCTTCTGAGACAAGTATTGCTGTTCAGTTGTTTTCAGTCATGTCTGACTCATTGACCCCATTTGAAGTTTTCTTGGCATAAAAAGGAGAGTAGTTTGCTATTTCCTTCTCCAGCTCATTTTACACACAAAGAAACCGAGGCAAACACCATTAAGTGACATGTCCAGGGTCATACAACTTATAAGTGTCTGAGGCCAGATTAGAACTCAGGAAGAGGAGTCTTCTTGACTCCAAGTCTGGCACTCTATCCACTGCCCTATCTTGCTGCCACTGACATGCTGTCATTATTGGTCCTCTTATCTCAAGGCGGGTCTAATTTTTTTTTTTCTAAACTGTGTGTCATGAGGTCAGAAATCCCAATGGGTGAAGCTACGTGGTTTTTGTATTGTTATAGAAGCCTGGAGGCTGGGTTCCAAACTAGGGAATCCCAGGTAGTCATCACAGTTACAGGCACTGAAGATAGCTATAAAATAATCCTCTCCAATGTCCTTTCAGTTCCTAACATTCTTGGATTTTAAGTAGATGTCTGGGACGTCAGGTTTTATCTGCTTAGGGCACATCTTCAAGCCAACCAGTGTAGGGCTTGTGGGCAGACAACAATGGGATGAACTGAGGTGAGAAAACCCAGGAACCTTGGACAAACTAATGGTTTGTCTAATACAGCATCCTTTGATTATCTCCTTGGAAGTCACCTGTGTTAACTTTCCCCTGTGGATGATAGGTATCTTCTGAATGGGGCAGCAGCCAGGATCCACCCAGAAGAGGGGACAGGGCTGAGCCAAGAGCCCAGGTGTCTTAATAATGGGCATCTGATAAGGGAGACTTTCTCTCTCTGTCTCTGTCTCTGTCTCTCTGTCTCTGTCTCTCTGTCTTTCTGTCTCTCTCTGTCTCTGTCTCTCTCTGGCTCTCTGTCTCTGTCTCTCTGTCTGTCTCTCTGTCTGTCTGTCTGTCTGTCTGTCTGTCTGTCTGTCTGTCTCTCTCTCTCTCTCTCTCTCTCTCTCTCTCTCTCTCTCTCGTACTGGGGAGGCTGGGCTGGAGGAAGTCAGCACAGATAGCTGTCAGGGGCTAAAGACAGTGGTGTTTCCTCTGAAGATGGTGTTGGAAAAAAACAACCACCAACCAACGTGCCAAATACCAGAGACAGAGGTGGAAGAACCTGCTGAAGGCTTAAGAAAGAGCCTTTCACATCCTGACAATAGTTAGGAAGCATGGGCATCTGAGGAGGCTAACAAGACTGGGGAGCTGTGGAACTGTTTGGGGACCCAGAGGCAAGAGTGAGTCATTGATGCATATGTGGGCTCATACTCTCACTGGCAGCATCCTGAGAGGAGGCTGGGTTCGGACTCCCCAATCTCACATCCTGTGCACTGGGGACATGCCACTAAGGCAGCTGGCCCAGCAAACAAAGGCCACCTGGCTCCCAGGCGGTTTTTGATACATTGATCGATTTTGCTGAATTTCTCACCCCATTCCTTCCTCTTTTTATTTTTAAAATTCTTTGTTATTCTTTATGGCTCTCTGGGAGAAGGAGAAGGGAAGAGATACAGGGAGAAATGTAGGCAACATAAAAACAAAAGATATCAATAAAAATCTTTTTAAAAAGCCATTTGAAAGGGGAGCTCTCTGCATTGCACTGGAACAGTCCTGCTGCTTTCTCCCCAAGGCTGAAACAGACAATTTAACTTTCTTGGCCTCTGTTCAATACCCTGAAATCATTTCCTAATGACCTCTCCTAATGCAGGATTTCTCCTGTGTTATTTCCCAGAACAATTTAAGGGTTAGAAACCTCACACTAGACCTGTCCCCTTACTTCCTGAGAGGGAACATTGCAGTCAATTCTCTCTAAAACCAGGAAAGAAGATTAAAACTGCTGATCAAAACTTCAGGTTGACATTTCAGAAAGAGTTCCCTTCACCCTGTGGGGCTTTCTTGACTTGGAATTTTAGGCAGAAAAGAAATTCTCTCACCAGCTTCCAAAAATTCAGCCTCCACAAGGCTCATCCTTGGGAATGGTGACAGACATTTTCTGTAAGAACGGTAGATGTCACCAGGAACAAACCAAGGAAGAGGGCAGTTCACAGCTGAAAGCCCTGATGCTACTCAGATGAGTTGTTCTGCGGAAAGATATGAGACTTGCCTACACCAGTGATGTCAAACATCATTATAATGGCAGCTAAGTGGAGCTGTGGATAGTTCACTGGGCCTGGAGTTAGGAAGAACTGAGTTCAAATCCAGCTTCAGATATTTCCCAGCGGTGTGACCCTGGACAAATCACTTAACTGCCGCCTACCACATTTTCCTCAACTGTAAAATGGGGACAATAATAGCACCTACTTCCCAGGGTTGTCATGAGGATTAAATGAGTTAGTATGTATAAGGTATGCAGGATATAGTAGGTGTTTCATAAGTTCTTTATTTAATTATTGTTATTAAATATTAACCATTAAAATATTAAACTATTAAATTCCTTCATTTCTTTTATCTATTTATTTTATATCAGTAAGAAGCCATTGGAGTTTATGATCATACATAACTCTAAGGATCCCCCTTACCTCTAGGATAAACTTCTCAGAGTTAAAGCTCTTGGTAACCTGGCCCCTTCCCCTATTTCCGCTCTTTATACATAGACGCTCTTCTTTACCTTCTATGCTCCCAGCCACATGGACCCACTGGCTGTTCCTCATACACTCCTGCCTCCATCTTGAGATTTTGCCCTGGTTGTCTCCATGACCAGAATGCTCTGCTCCCTCCCTTCTGCTCCTGAGTTTCTGGCTTCCTTCAAGTCTCAGCTCAAAGTCCACCTTCTTCAGAAGGCCCTTCCTAGGCCCCCCAGCTGCCAGTGCCTCCCCCTCGAAGATCCCTTTCCATTTATTCTGCCTGGATCACGAATGTATTATTATGTACACGGTGTTTCCCCCCTTAGAAACAGTCCTTAGCAAGGCCTTGGTGGGCTTCTTGGGGGCACAGACTGTTCATGCTTCTTTCTTTAGTAACCCTTGTCCTTAGCACAGTGCTGGGCACATAGGTGCTTAATAAGTGTTTGCTGATTATTGAACCATCCCTTGCAACAATACAATACAATACAATACAACAATACTAAGAATCAGTTTCAATGCAGAAGAATGGTATGGTCTAGGGTAATTGGGGTCAAGTGACACAGCTAGGAAGTGTCTACGGTCACATTTGAATCCAGAACCTTCTATCTCCAGGCCTGGTTCTCTATCCACTGAGTCATCTACCTGCCCATTATCCATTAAAAAAATGGATAAAAAAAATTCCTTTACTTTCTGTAGTGGTCAGGGAGCCTTTGACGCTGTTCAGTAGTAATAAGGAGTTAGTGCTGTCAACGAATCGTTCATCCTCACTGGCTAAATCAGAAGTAATTTGGGATAGTTCTCTTTGTCTCTGAGGGCTGGCTGCCTCTCTTCTCCCCCTTTGAGGGAGTTTTCACTTCTCTTCACTGCCTAATGCCCTTAGTCTAAGGCACAAGTTCTTAACCCTTTTCTCTCATGGATCCCTATAGCAACCTGGTGGTCTACAGACCCCTTTTCAGAATCATGTTTTTAAACTCATGAAATAAAATAGGTAGGATTACAAAAGAGACGAATTATAATGAGACAGAAAAGGTTTTTGTGTTTTAATTCATGGGCCCTGGATTAAAACCCTTGATAGGCTTTTTAGGGATGAATTAATCCAATCAAATTGGGGGAGGGTTGGGGAGGGAGAGAGATGGAGAGAGAAAGAAAAAGAGCAGAAAGAGGAAGGAAGGAGAGAATGAATAAGAGAGAAGAGAGAGAGCTGGAGGAGAGAGAGGCAAGGAGATAATAAATACAAATGAGAGAGAAGAGGCAGAGGAAATGGGGAGAGTGACAAAGTAAGAAGGAGAGGAGAGATGGAGGAGAGAGAGAGAGAGAGAGAGAAGAGGCAGAGGAAAGGGGGAAAGTGACAAAGGGAGAGGGAGAGGCAGATGAAAGAGAGAAAGAAAAAAGAAGAGAGACAGACAGACAGACAACAGGGAAAGAGAGCTAGCCAGAGGGAGAGTGCAGAGAGATCCTATCCCATATCAGAAGCTCAGGAAAAAAAAAAAATGATCCTTCCTCAGTCTCTTGACCATGACCTCACAGGGTTCAGATTGCCAAGCTGCTACAGGATGGCCTCACCACTACCCCCCAAAATGAGAGCCTTAGTCAAATCCAAATGGTCTGAATTCTCCCCATGCTGAGTGGGGCCCCTCCTGATAATGGACAGCTCCACCATCTTGGTTTCCGAGGCTCTTTCTTTTCACCAGAGAGAATTAGGGTCCCTGCTAAGGGAGGGGCACGTTGTAAGCCTGGAGCATTGTTCTGGAGAGAATGCACTCTTCCCACTAGTAACCTTCACACACACACACACACAGACACAGACACACACACACACACACACACACACACACACAGAGATAATGAAATGGGGAACAAACACAAGCGTGCTTCTTCTCTTCTCCTTCCAGATGGTGCCCCCCTCTTACCTCCACCCACCCGCGCTCGGTCCTTTTTGCTTGGCTCAGATTAGCCTGTTCATCATTCATTCTGACTGATTTAAGCCTCCACTCCCCAGGTCAAGCAGAGGCTGGTGGGGGAAGGGGATGAAGACGGTGACGCTTTGATGGCTTCTCCCCCACCTTTTCCCCCTGCTTTCCATGGTCATAAGCCAAACTCCTCTTTCTTCCCTCCGCCTCCCCGACCCCAGGGTCTTTTCATCCTCTTCACAGCAACAGGGCAACAGAGGGAGGTTCGGCCCGCCCTCCATCAGTGCAGGCTGTGAGGAAAGACGACCCACAGTGCCTTGTGAGAACTCGGCCCCTCAAGCTCCAGCCTCTCCTTCCCGCTCAGCGTTCAGCTGTCATCTCAAAGGCCAAGTTTGGTCTGGTTAAATGAATGGGTATTTCCCAGGTGCGGGAAGCCCTGGAGAATCAATCCGCTTAGTTCTCTCGTCGACACAACCTTAGCAGGAGGTGACGGAAAACCCTTAGGACCTTTATGGGGGGGGAAAGGGGCGGGACTGAAATCAAAGGAAAATAGTCCAGACTGAAACATAAGAGGAGAGGGCGTCCCACGGCAGACTGAGGATTGTATCAGAGAATTTACAGCTGGAAGGGATCTCCGAGATCACCTGGTCCAAGTCCGGCGTTTTCTAGAAGAGGAAACAGGCCCAGACAAAGGAATTGTCGTGCTGCAGTTTTCACAAACCCTCTACTCTTCCCACTATACTACCTAGCTTCTTGAGATGCAAATGTGTATGTTTATTTGCTCACTGAAGCCAAGACAAAAACCAGATGGAGATGGGGAGGGGGGGGTGGGGGTGGGAAGAGCTGTTTAGGAGAAAAGAAGTAACCAATTAGCTGGGGACCCGGCATGGAAAGCAGAAGCAGCAGAATCCTTAAACCAAATATGCCAAAGGATAACTAGGAATTCCCAAGGGCTGAACTAATTTCCTAGAAACCACCAACTCCTCTTACCATCCTGGAAAGATATTTATTCATAGGGGTCAGTTAGGTAGCTCAGTGAATTGAGAGCCAGGTCTAGAAATGGGAAAGTCTTAGGTTCAAATCTGGCCTCAGATACTTCCTAGCTTTGTGATCTTGGGTGAGTCACTTAACTCCCATTGCCTAGCCCTAACCACTCTTCTGCCTTGGAACTAATACACAGAATTGATTCTAAGACAGAAGGTAATGATTAAAAAAAAAAAAAAGAAGGTAGGACCATTATTAGCTTGAGCTCCAGAAGCACTTGACAAAGAAGAGACATATAAAATCCCTGGAGTTAGGGGAGAAGAAAACAAAAAAGCTTTGGAACTGAACCAATTCTCATAGCTTGAAGGGCATTGTAGCCCAAGTGATGAGTAAGCAAAACATACAAAGTGTAGCAGAGTCATATTGAAAGAAGTTAACAGATTGGAAATGAAGACTAAAGAGCCCACATACAAAAACTTTCCCCAATGAAATGCTTTAAATTGGGTTTGCTTGCCTCCAGGCTCTCCCCTTCTCCATCCTTTCTGCACACACAATCAGGTTAATTTTCCTAACATACACCTTCTTATCCCAACATTACCCTGCTACAAAATCTTAAATAGTTGCCCATGACTGTAATGTTCAGTCTTCTTATCTTATCATTCAAGACTCTATATTCTGTCTGGACTCTTTCTCCCTTGCTAGTCTCATCTCTTGCTTCTTCACTATTCAAAACCCTTTTTCCAGCTAAATTGGTCTCACTGTCTATATCATGTATACGTTACTCCTCCTCACCTTTGTTATTGCCCCTTTCTGCTGATCCAAATTCTATCCATGGTTCAAGACCTAGTGCAAATTCTCCCTCTTCATTGTCCCTTCTTGGCCATGTTAACCTTTCTGGATGTTAGCACTAAAAGAGATTTTGGAGGTGGTGGTGTCTTGGCTGCATTTGGAAGTAGAAGATCTGGTCTGATCCTCACATATGACACTGCTCTCTCTCATCTTCATACATTTGTCCATCCTCATGCCTGGAATGATCTCCTTTATTGAAATCCCTCTCATCCTTCAAGACACCTTCCACATGAACCCTGGGTTCTACCACTTTCCTTGGGAAATTTTCCCCAGAAGGAACATCCATCCATCCATCTATGTATGTATGTATGTGTCTGTCTGTCTGTCAATCTATGTATCTATCTATACATCTATGTAGCTATCCATCTATCATCTATTTACCTTTCTATTGCTTTCTTTTCCTATCTTTCTATTACTCTTCCTCCCTCTCTCCCTCCCCTTTTTCTTCCTTCCTTCCTTCCTTCCTCCTTCCATCCATCCCTCCTTTCTTTCTTT
>NC_058130.1:64992230-65049106 GCF_016433145.1 Gracilinanus agilis
CTGGGTAGCTCAGTGGATTGAGAGCCAGGCCTAGAGACGGGAGGTCCTAGGTTCAAATCTGCCCTCAGACACTTCCCAGTTGTGTGACCCTGGGCAAGTCACTTGACCCCCATTGCCTACCCTTACCACTCTTCTGCCTTGGAGCCAATACACAGTATTGACTCCAAGACGGAAGGTAAGGGTTTAAAAAAATACTTTTTGATTGACTTATAGTCCTTAGCTATATGATCTTGGAGGATCACTGAACTGCAATTTCCTTAGCTGTAATAAAAAAGGTTGGAGGAGAGGCGGTAGTGGAATAGAGAATAGCATCAGCCCTAGAGTCAGGAACATTTTAATTCAAGTCTCATCTCTGATACATATTGGCCTTGTGTCCAAAAGCTATATGTATGCTATATGTGAGTGTGGGCAAATTATTTCACTTCCCTGGAACTCAGTTTCCCTATCCCTAAAACGGGAATAATAATACCTGTCCTACCTAGCTCACAGAGTGGTTATAAACTTATAATGGGATTATAGGCATGAAAGAACTTAGAATAATAATTACAAATAATAATAATTACAGTCAATTTAATGTTTCAGTTTTGGAGTCCACTTCACAAGGAAAAAATCCTCAAAACTCAGAATTAGAAGGGGTCTCAGAGTCAATCTATTCCAACTCCTTTCTGGACAGTAATCCCCTCTATAATATTTTCAATAAATGGTTACTTAGCTTCTATTTGAAGACCTTGGAAGACAGCCCATTCTGTCATTGGTTGTAGTAGTTAGGAAAATGTTTTATGTTGAGCAGAAGCCTACATGTTTGCCACTTACACCCACTGATCCTACTTTTGTCCTCTTGGACCAAGGAGCATAAGGTTATTCTCTCCTCCATTTGAAGGGTGACTGCTCTTTAAATATCTGATAAGAGCGATCATGCCCTTTCTCTGCTTCTTTCTTTTAGCTCTGCTACTTACTGGGTGTTTGACCTTAGACATATCTCGACTTCTTTGAGGCTTTGATTTCTCATCTGTAAAAGGAGAAGGTTGGACCAGAGGACCTTTAAGGTCGCATCTAGCTGATTCTGTGTCTGCATTCATGTCTATAACTAGGGGATATTTAAGTTTATCCTCCAATTCTCTGTAATAATAGCTAACATATATCATTTACTATGCTATATTAAGTACTTTACAATTATTGTCTCATTTGATCCTTATGACAACTTTGCAAGGCAGATCTTATTATTCCATTTTACAGATGAGGGGATTGGGGCAAACAGAAGTTAAGTGACTTATCCAGGGTCACATAGTAAGTATCTGAAGCCAAAATTGAACTCAGATCTTTCCGATTCCAAACCTGGCATTCCATCCACTGTGCTATCTAGCTCCTCTAAAATCATATGTCTGTATCACGGAATGGTGGAACTTTTATTCCTTGAGAATTCAAATAATCCTTATCAGTCACTTACCACTAAGTCTTAACTGAAGACAGATGTCACAATATGTGATATGCCTGAAATTAATGAATGGTTGTCCTGTCTACTCCTGCCCATATTCATAGAAATGTTCTTTCCAATTTATACATCATTCATTCAAAATGCAGCTACATTCATTTTTTTTTCTTCTGTGCTTCAATGGGAACTTAAAAGGTCTCTGGAAGGGTAACCAAAATTCCACTGTTGGAAGAACTCTGATCACCTTTCCTATTGCTTTAGTCTGTAGGTATGTTCTTTAATACAGATCGTGCCTCCTTTTCAAGTCTACCAATTTCTCCAAACTACAAAAAAAAATTAAGATATTTATGTATTTAACTAGAATAGATATTATGTGGTCCAGAAACTCATTATTAGAAACATCTAGATTCCTGGCAACTTCTTAAAAGAGAACAACAACAACAACAACAAAAATGAAATGGCTTCAAGTATAAAGTAGAAACAACGTCAGCAGTAATTCTGCTCTTGACTTTAGAATGTCTCATAGATAGTTAACTAGAGGTTATATAAAGAGAACAATAGTGGGATTTTATTTCATTTTTTCACAGAGTGGCTTGGTGGTATAGTGGATTGAGTGTCAGATCTGGAGTTAAGAAGATTCATCTTTTTGAGTTCAATTTCTTCATCTGTAAAATGAGCTGGAGAAGGAAGTGTGTTTCATGTACTTTTTTTTTTCTAGTGGGTTGCTTGTTCAACATTTTACTAGCACCCCTCTGCTGTACCAATATGTTAATAAACACACAGCAATTTAAAGTTGGCAGGGGAGACCATGAGTGGGGAGCTGTGACTTTGTTGTTTAGTCATGTCTGACTCTTCACGACTCAATCTAGGATTTTCATGGCAAAGATACTGGAATAGTTTGCCATTTCCTTCTCCAGTACATTTTACAGATGAGGAAACTGAGGCAAATAGGGTGATGTGACTTGCCTGGGGCCCTACATGTAGCTAGTAAGTATTTGAGGCCAGATTCAAACTCAGGAAGAGAAGTCTTCTTAACTCCAAGACTGGTGCTTTATCCATTGCACCATGTAGCCGCCCTGGGGAGCCATGATATCTTTGTTTAAAGTCTTAAAGAATCACAGCCTATAAAATGTTAAAATCAGCAGGTGGACACTTAGTGGTCATCTAGTTCAAACTGTGGTCTCAGAGTTATCTGTCCAGTGGACAAAATAGCTAACAGAGTGAAGCAAAATTAAGAATCTTTGTGGTCAAGAAAATGGACACCTTGTCTGATAATACATGTACAACTGATATCATATTATCTGCCATCTTGGGGGGGAAAGGAAGGAGAAAACAGGGGAAATATCAGAAAATAATGATTAAAAATTGCATCAACATGTAAAAAAAGAGGAAAAGGACACCTTTTTTCTTCTGGAGAAAACTAAGTGCAATTTCCTTGAAAAAAAAAAAAAATGACACACTCTCCTCAACTGGGTTTGGTATGTATTGGTAGAAAAAACACTGACCTAGGAGTTGAGTTCTAGACCTGACTCTCCTATAATTGATGAATCATTTAATTAACAGACACTTATCAAGTGTCTACTACATGTCAGACACTATACTAGGAACTGGGGATATGAACAAAAACGAAACAGTCTATTCTGGCAGGGGAGATAATATAGAGGAAGGATATCTAAGACCTAAGGGATAGGGATTGAATCTGGGATTTCATTAGGATATGGAACTCCTGAATGAGGAAACTTGTACTCTGTAACTTATATTCTTTAAGAACTGCCTAGAATGGTTAAATGATTTGGCTAGAGTCACATAGCTGCTTAAATATCAGAGATAGGATTTAAACCCAGGTGTCCCTGGTTTTGAAGCTGGCTTTCTATCCCCAATGCACACTGCTTCTCTAAGATACAAAAATATATACGTGAATAATATATTTTATTATAACATATCATACAAATATATGAGACATTTAAATATTTGTAAATGTAAATAAAAAGGAAATACTATATTTTATTATAATATATTATACAAATATATGACATGTTGTAGGAATAAGTGAGGGATAGAGTGATTTCAGGGAGTAGTTAAAAGAAAGGAATTTTGATACAAGCCCTGGGAGAGGGAAAAAAAGGAATTGTGGGAGTGTGACTGTTTGAACTGTCACTACTTGCTTCTTGGATTTTAACTGACCTGGAAGGAGGTTTTACTCTTTGCCTTGCTTTTCCATCAAACTGAAAGGAAGTTTTGTTCTGAGAGATTCTCCTTAGGCAGTCAATTTCATGGAGAAATTATTTGACTCCTAGGTTGAGGATCTGCTTTGAAGAAAATATTAACCTGAGTATAGAGACAATCTGCCAGAGACCATCTCCAGAAATCCTTTTTGGTCAAGGTAATCCAGAGATTTTCATCTGGGACTTTGGGTTACTTAGGGCAGCCAAACCCAGGCTTTTCCCTTTCCTTTTTTGTTAATTACTAGTGGGCAGAACAGGTTAGAGCATTGGGGGTTTTTAGATAGATCAGGGAGTTGTAGGCAGGGCCCAGAGAAGAAACAGAAGGCTCTCCTTTTGTAGGAGACGTAGAAGTTTGGGTGGAGCTTAGTTTTAAGAGTGTTAGGGTCTTACCTACCAGTTTTCCTTTCTCCTTTTATAAAATAAATTGTGTTTTTTACAAGCCAAGGGTTTTGTGCTTTACTGGGCCTGGGGAATTCCTAGGTTGGTTGTAACATCTCACATCCTCCTAGGATAATTCCTTACTACATTGTTTATATATTTGTAAATGTAAATAAAAAGGAAATAATATATTTTATTATAATATATTATACAAATGTAGGACATGTTTATGTATTTGTAAATGTAAATAAAATGGAAATAATATGTTTTATTATAATATACAAATATAGGACATGTTTATATATTTATAAATGTAAACAAAAAGGAAATAATATGTTTTATTATAATATACAAATATAGGACATGTTTATATATTTGTAAGTGGAAATAAAATGGAAATAATATATTTTATTGTAATATATCATACAAATATATGACATGCTTATATATTTGTAAATGTGAATAAAATGTAAACAATATATTTTATTATAACATATACAAATATATGATACACATATATTTGTAAATGTGAATAAAAAGGAAATAATATATTTAAATAAAACATAAGATAAAAGGAAAATACAAGGAAATCTAAACATGTTCTTTTAGTGGGGAGACATTATTGATTGAAGAATATTAAGAAAATCTTCATGAGGAAGATGGGACTTGAGCTGAGTTCTGAGGGAAACTAGGGATTCTAGCTACAGTGGTGAGGAAGGAATGCCTTCCTGATGTAGGGGAGAGCCTGTGTAAATGGCAGATGGGATGCTGTTTGGTTAGACTGGGCAATTACAGGGTGCCATAGTGCACAGAACACTGAGTCTCTAGTCATGAAAACCTGAGTTCAAATCAAACCTCAGGTACTTACTAGTTATGTGATCCTGGGCAAGTCATTTAACCTTGGTTTGCCTCAGTTTCAGCATCTACCTCATAAGTTTGTTGTCAGGATCAAATGAGATAATATTTGTAAATCCTCTCCTTTGACCAGTATTGACATAGTTGGTGCTCAATAAATGCGTGTTTCCCTCCTTACTCACTCCCACTATAGATTATGTTTAAGGGGAAATTGTATAATGAGTCTGGGAAGGAAGCTATTAACTTTCTTTGAGACATTTTGGAGCAGGTCTCAGTGCCGCCATCTATAAAGAGACAAGGACTGGACTAAGTGATCTCTAGGGTCCCAGTTCACAAATTATTTTTCTTTTTAATTTACAGTCGCTTAGCTTTCCTTCACCTCAGTTTCCCCTCTGGTGATTCTCATTATCCAGGTTAAATCCT
This sequence comes from Gracilinanus agilis, assembly GCF_016433145.1. Classification (NCBI taxonomy): domain Eukaryota; kingdom Metazoa; phylum Chordata; class Mammalia; order Didelphimorphia; family Didelphidae; genus Gracilinanus; species Gracilinanus agilis. The sequence continues at coordinate 64,997,544 of NC_058130.1, forward strand.
GGCCTTTGCCATTGGTGCTTAGGTCTCCTTGGGAAAAACTAGAAGATCTTGCACTCATGCTGAGGTCCAAGCATGGTTTCCTTCTATAAAAAGTAGAATAGAGAATAGAGAAGAGAATACAGGCTTTGTATTATCTGTGCCAGAAGACAGATAGATGTGCATTCCCATTTGCACATCTGCCTAGGTTATCCCATGATTTAGGAAGAATTAGCACCCATCAGCATGCCTAGACCCCACCTTCTTCCATGGGCTGTGTTTGCTTATATCCACGTGGCATCAGCAGGGGCTCTTGTTTTCTAGGAATGACGACAGATCAAATGATGCCTTGTTTCACCTTTATCATAATTGACTTGTAATTGCTTCCTCGGCACTGGGCCAGTTAGGACATTAAAGTGTGGCCAAGACCAAGGATTTGATATCGGTCTAGACTGGTTAGCTTAGCACAGAGTAAAAATAATGATTCCATGGCTACACCTGACAGTCCTAGGTAGAACCAGCTACCTGATAAGTGTGGGCTCTTGGATAGGGCAGGGTAGGGAAGAACCCAGGATAGAGAGGAAGCATGGTTTGGTGCAATTCATCCTCTCTTCCTGGATTTGGCTTAACTTTGGAACAAGAGTTCTTTGCTTGTTTGCAAGAAGATGCATTGACCACCCCCTTCTTGGGCTTGTCTACACTATTCACGTTAGCACCTGTCAGCTCCAAGTATAGCCTCATCTATATATAGAAGAGGCAGAAATTAGAATAAGGCAAAAAAAAAAAAGAAGGGCCCTATTTATTTGTCCTGTGAAAAGGGAGGCTGTCCCCAGGTTGGGCGTAGAGAAGCTGCAAGTCTCAGAATAGTTTTCTTAGCAGATAAAGCATGAAAACAGGAAATCATTATCCAAACACTAGGAAGTTGGCTCAGCAAGGAAACATTGGCTCCCTCTAAAAAGTCTCCCAGGATCACACTGAAGATCTCTGCAGGGTTATTATTCTTTGCTCTTGTTTCTTTTCATCTTCTGGTCAAAGGAGAAGATGGTATGGACCCTCAAGGGCAGGAAGTAAACTCAGGAAATCAACTCTTCAAACTTGAGAAAAGAAAAATTATATTTGGAATCACCAAACTTCAGAGTTTGAAGAGACTTTAGGGAGGTCCATTTCTAATTCCATTTCTTAATTTTAAAGAAGGGGAGTTTGAAGTCCAGGGAGAGGAAGTGGTTCAAGGTCATAGAGATTATATGTTCACAGAGTCAGGAACTTTGGGTTCGAGTTTTTTTTTTTTTTTAAACCCTTACCTTCTGTTTCAGAATGGATACTAAATATTGATTCTAAGGCAGAAGAGTGGTAAGGGCCAGGCAATCGGGATTAAGTGACTTGCCCAGGGTCACACAGCTAGGAAGTGTCTGAAACCAAATTTAAACCCAGGATTTCTCATCTCTACGTCTGATGCTTTAATTGAGTGATCTAGCTACTTCAGTTCAAGTTCTAATTTTGCCACTTATTAGCTAAATGACCATAAACAATTCACACTTCTTCTCTGGACCTGGGCAGCCTCTATAAAAATGGGCAGGTTGTGTTAAATGATCTTTATGGCTCTCCTCATCCCAACCCCACCAGTTCCAAAGTTTGATAATTCTAAAGGCAGAGCCAAGATTAGAAAGTCTCTTGGTGGCCTTTTCCTAGGCCACACTATCTCTAGTTTGCAAAGTGGGGTAAAAACAAAAACTCTAAAGCCATTCCATAATTTAAGAAAAACCAAGTAACGATGCTTGCAGAGTTGGAAGGTGCCTCTGACATCACCTCCCACAGCAGATGATGACACTGACACCCAGAGGGGAAATGAACTTGCCCAAACACAATCGGCTAGTTCAGGGAAGGCTCTACATCGAACCCCAAAGCAGTCTTTTTTCCCACTAAACCATGTCTTTTATTCAGACTTCCACTGCATTCTTTCTGGTTTCTTTGCATAGTTGTAGAGAGTAGATGGGAGAGAGGTTGCTAAGTGCTTAGGAGAGCATTGGGCAAATAGACCTAGGGAAGCTCTCAGATGGAGCCTGAAGAGATGACATTCTCTTTAAGTGACTGTCAGTACTATGGTACCAGAAAAGAATCACTCCCAAACTTCTCAAAAGAGACGAGGTCCATTGGCTTGCATGGAAACCCCGGCAAACATTCACCAACCTGGGAAACATGAATGTCATCACCTAGGAAGGATTGGATTTGGACCAAGAGTCCATAACTCACTTGCAGGAGGGAAGAGAGTGGACATACTGACCTCCCCCCACTTCTTGGTCTTGTCTACACTACTCATTTTATCAGCTGGTAAGGCAAGGCAAGGCAAGGCAAGAAGCACCTATTAAGCATTTACTGTGTACCAGGCACTACGCAAAGTGATGGGGAAATAAATACGAGCAGAAAGAAAGACAGTCCCTGACCTCAGCGAGCTTACCTTCTAATGGGGAGAAAGAACACACAAAGGATCCCTGAAGAGCTGTGGAGTGGGGTGGAGGGTGGAGAAAATACCCTTGAAGGGGCATGGTGGCCAGGTCTTGAGAGCTGGGAAGGGAATGAAGCATGGACATCCCATCCTCAAAATGGTGGCGCTGGGAGGAACTCCCCAATTTGAGAAGATGATGGAAGAAACCAAAGGATGTTCTGGAATGTTCCAGGCACTTGGGAAATTTCTAGGTAAGAGGAACAGCTGAGGCATGATGGTGGTGATGTTCTAAGGGTCACACAAAGTGAAGCCAGGAAGGCCAAAAGCATGGGTTTAGCTGAAGCCATCTTCAAAATGGAGGCCCTGGATGGAACTCACCAAGGCAAGAAGAGAGTTAGAGAGCTGGTTGGAGGCTCCAGGTCATGTGTAGACAATATGGATAGTTTGTCTCCTCAACTAAACTAAAATGTACTGGAGAAAGATGACCATATCTTACACTTTTGGGGTATCACCCTCCTTTTCAATAGTACTATCCCTGAAGGGCCTTATTTTGGATAATGATAATTGACATTTATAAAAAACTCGAAGTATATAAAGGACTTAAAAAATCTATTACCTCATTTGAGCCTCACAACAATCTCTCACAGATACGGTGGATACACAACTTGTGACTGTCAGAGGTAGGATCTGAACCCAGGTCTTTTAAGATCCCAAGTCCAACATTCTCTCTAGTAAACCATATGACTTCTCAGTGAATGAATTATTAAGTATATTTTAGTTCCTGCTTTTTAAAATGTTATCTTTTTATTCACCATAGAAGGCATCAACTGGCAAAACAGATTATGTTTTTCTTGTTTTCAATTCTCAGTTCATTCTCTGGAGGTGAAGGTTCCTCCAGAGAAAAACACTCACAAGTTATTCTTCAAATATTAAATCTGTAGCTATATATAATGTTCTCTTGGTTTCATTCTTCATTATCTTATGAGTTCCTGCTTCCTTCCCCCCCCCCCCCCCGTAATTATGTGTAATTTATTTATTTATTTTTTAAATTTATTTTTTAAATTTTTATTTAGAATATTTTTCCATGGTTACATGATTCATGATCTGTGCCCCCTGGTTTCTCCTCCCCACTCTCAAAGCTGAGTTCCTGCTTTTTTAAGGAACCTTCCCCTCAAAGGGCTGTTCTTTGTCTCCCAAAGTCTGTGGACAAATTAGGCAGTTAGATAGCCCAATGGATAGAGCAATGGGTCTGGAGGTAGGAAGACCTGAGTTCAAATCTGACCTCAGACACTAGTTGTGTAACCCTCAGCAAGTCACTTAACCTCTGCCTGCCTCAGTGTCCTAACCTGTAAAATGGGATAAGAGCAGTACTTACATTACAGGGTTATTGTGAGGATCAAATGGGATCCCACTTGTAAGGCATTTAGTGCAGTGCCTGGCATGTGGTAGGCACTCTATAAATGCTTATCCCCCTCTCCAGCCAGCCAGATGAGTTTCCCTGGTGGAGAAGAAGGCAAGAACTGCTGTAAACCTCCACATATCAGCAGTGACCTTCTGCCTGCTGCCAGCTTCCTTATCTTCCTACGAGCCTACCAAATGCTCAATAGCTCTTCAGACCAACTCAACAGACACTTATTAAATGTCAGCAAGGCATTTGTACTAAGGCACTGAGGATATAAAGGCCTGGAGTATGGAGAACTGAGATTTGAGCCTCTGCATCCAATATTTAAAAGCTCTGTTTGACCATGGGCAAGTCACCTAATCACTCTGAGCCTCCGTCTCCTTATCTTTAAAATGGGAGATGACCACATCTGTATAGGGTAGGCTATACATTTACTGTGAGGGTCAACTTTGCCAACTTAAAAACAATATATAAATGCTGCTTATTACTTTTATCATCATCATGTTTGATTTTTACCACAACCCGGTAAGGACCACAGTCCAGGTATTGTCATCTTTATTTTGCAGAAAAAGAAACAGAGGCTTAGCTAAGAGTGTGATTTTCCGAAAGCCAAAGGCAGCTTCTTTTGTATTTTTATATAATCAGTCAGAATCCCTGGTCTTCTCATTTTGCTTTCTTTCCTTTCCTGCTTTAGTTCATATAAAAACTACTCCCAGGTGCCCAACATCCTTCTGTCTGTCATTCTTAGGTACATTTTAAAGGGTGGTATTGATTGAGTAAATCAACGAGGTTGTCCTGTCTCACTTAAAGTGATAAGGTGCCCTGATGTATGAAGTTTGCAAGGGCAAATCTCAACCAATCAATTCTAGGCTTTAATTTCAGTGGAAAAATCCTTGAATGAAATGGAGTAAAGTTGAATAGGAATGGGTCTAGATATGCTGAGGAAACTTGGTCATGCCCCAGGAGCTGTCTACAAAATACTCTACAGAGATAGTTGGGAACGAAAGTTATTCCGGAGATTATGGGTAGGAGTGGTTCCAGTGAAACCTCTGAGGAGGAAGAAGTCTTGGCTTTGGCCTCAGACTAAATCTCCTTCTCCAGCTTCTCCTTTGGCTCAAGGAGGACCACAAAAGGCCTGGAGGATTGGAATTTCCCATTAGTATGCTAACCTCATACCCTAAGAGAGCATCAACAGGATATAGTTCATGGAGAAATTCCATGTGAACTGGAACGACCTCCAGCAATTGATGCAGAGTGAAAGGAGGAGAACCAGGAGAACATTATACACAGGGACGGATACATTATGGCATAATAGAATGTAGTGGACTTCTCTACTAGCAGCAATGCAATGATCAGGGACAATTCTGATTTATGAGAAAGAATGCTATCCACATTCAGAGGAAGAACTACAGGAGAGGAAACACAGAAGAAAAACAACTGCTTGACATGGCTTGATGGGGATAGGATTGGGGATGTAGACTCTAAAGGATCACCCTAGTGTAAATATCAGCAATATGGAAATAGATCTTAATCAATGATACATGTAAAACCCAGTGGAATTGCACATTGGCTATGGGGGAGGGTGGCTCTAGGGGGAAGGAAAGAACATGAATTATGTAATCATGGAAAAATGTTCTAAATTAATTAATTAAATTAAAATTTTCAATTAAAAACAAAACAAAACAAAACAGGATATAGTTCAGGAAGGCAAGATTCACCAATGGTCCCATGAAGATCCAGGTAAAAGAGCTAAACTATGCCTGGGGGGAATTACTTGAGCACTACATGAAGGAGTGAAAAAGGACCTAAAGCAATCAAGAGCCATTGAGTCACTCCTTGTCACATATACTTCCTAAGTTTAAGCTTCAGCCTACCTTCCCTTGGATTCTGATGTTCTGGTGGAGGAGTGTGCTGTTGTAGACTCCAGGTAGGAATATGTGATGTTTTATACCAACTGTTCTAGGCAGGATAGACAGAGAGTTGGATTTGGAGTTAGGAAGATCCATCTTCCTTGAGTTCAAATCTGGCCTTAGATTCTCAATATCTAGGTGACCTGGGCAAGTCACTTAACCTTGTTTACCTCAGTTTCCTTATCTATAAAATGAGCTAGAGAAGAAAATGGCAAACCACTTAAGTATGTTTGCCAAAAAAAACACAAAAAACACTAAATGGGGTCCTGGAGAGTCAGACGTGTTTGAAAAATGACTAACCAACAACAATCAACATGAACTATTCTCTTTCTTGGTATTATTATTACTTCAGGGATCCATGAGTTCATCAGTGTAAATAAACCCTCCACAGATGCTGATTACAACTCCTGCATGCCAAAGTAGATGGTCATTGGAGTTCTTCAGTTGGAAAATGAGCTGGAGAAGGAAATGGCAAACCACCCCAGTATCTTTGCCAAGAAAACTTCAAATGGGGTCATGAAGTGTTGGACACCACTGAAATGCCTGAATAATATAATAAAAGACTCCTTTTTAAAGAAGCAGCTTAAGTCTGGTTATTGATTATCAAATGATAGTCATGTTGGGGAGCACACTGGTGAGGGTCATGAGCTCCCAATTCCTCAAGGTACCCCTAGAGACCAGAAAAGACATAGCAGCCACACTCTGGGGACCCATCCTATCAGTGCAAGTGAGGGTTGGGTTATAGCTCCAGGGCATTTTTTATACATCCACACACTCAAGTTTCTGAGGTTTCCTATAGCTCTGAAATGACACATTTTTTGTTTTAATTCTTATGATAACTTTTGTTTTTGCATCACTTTCATTTTGAAACACAACTTTCCATGCTCTCTTCCACAGTGCTGGCCCTTGTAACCACAAATAAAAAGAGGGAGGGGAGGGGGAAGCTAATTAGGGAAACTTATGAATACATCAACCAAATTTGATAGTATAAGTAGTATTCCACACCCACAATCCCCCTGGAAAGAAGAGGAGGTGCATTTTGTCCTCTCTTCAGGACCAAATTTGATGATAATTACACAGTATTTAATTTCTTAAAAATCCTATTATGGTGTCAGCCTGACTGATTTCCTCCAGCTTTTTCTCATACAATTCTTTTAAATATACTTTACATTCTTGCCAAATGGATTATTCTCCATCCTTCATTCTCATTCTGTACTTTCCTTTCCGTGTCTTTGTGAAACCTGACCTGATGTCCCCCAAATGATTTCTTTTTCATCTCTATTTCTTTGAGTCCCTCCCTTCCTTCCTGGTTCAGCTCTGGCACCACCTCATCCAAGAAGCCCTACCTGATTGAAGGCAGGCACTATTTTCTTTTTGTATTTCCAAAAATTTTCAGTGCCTGGTACGTAGTCAATAAATGCTTGTTGAGGATGTCTTTTCTTTTTTAATTTCAATCAACAAATACTTATTAAGCACCTATATGTACCAGGTGCTGGGGGACACAATAAAAGAAGGAAACAATCTGTACTCAAAATGAACTTATATTCTCATAAGTGAGGCAATGGGTAAATATATATATATTTATATATATATGTACCTACAGGCATATGTGCACATACACACAATCACATACATGAGCATACATGCATGCAATATAGCAACATACGCATGATTGTATACACGTATGTGCGTGTGTGATTATATACATGTACACATATGCATGCATGCATACATACCCTGAGAGACAGATAAATGGATGGATGAATGGATAGAGAGGTGGATAAATAGATGAAAGCTAGATAGCTAGATGATAGCTAGATGGGTAGATAGATGATAGGTGGATGGATAGATAGATAGACAGACAGATAGCTGGATAGATAGATAAATAGAAAGAAAGAAAGATAGGAGGATAGATAGATAGATGGATGATGGATGGATAGACAGACAGATAGACAGACAGATAGATGGATGGACAGATAGAGAGATAGATGATGGATGGACAGATAGACAGACAGAGAGATAAATGATGGATAGATAGATAGACAGACAGACAGAGAGATAGAGAGATAGATGATGGATGGACAGAAAGATAGACACAGAGATAGATGATGGATAGATAGATAGAGAGATAGAGAGATAAATGATGGATGGATAGACAGACAGATAAACAGATAGATGATGGCTAGATAGATGATGGATGGATGGATGGACAGATAGACAGAAAGAAGGAAAGAAAGATAGATAGATAGATAGTCAGATGGGCAGATGGGCAGAGGGGCAGCCAGCCAGATAGATAGATGGGTAGATGGGAAGATAGATGGGTAGATATGTAGCTAGGTAGACAGACACATAGACACACAGACGGATAGATAGATGGGTAGATGGGTAGACAGACAGACATAGAGAGATAGAGAGATAGGTGGATGGATGGCGAGATAGATAATTGGATGGGTGGCAGAGAGATAGAGAGACAGATAGACTATATTGTAAGCTCCTTGAGGCCAGGTCCATGCTTTTACCCTTCTTTTTATCCCCAGCTCTTAGCGTAGTGCCTGGCACATAGGAAGCACCTAATAAATGCTCGTTGACTATATATGAAATAGTTACTTCCCAGGGCAAGCCTTTGATAACATCAGCCAGTGGTTTTAATAAGGCTTCAGGGTTTAGTTCAGTTTAATAAGACTTCATATGCATACATATAACAAGACTTGGAAGCAGGTATTTGCTGGCAACTATCTTTCCTTCCTATTAGCCTTGAGTGTCGTAAGTGTGGTAAGTCGTACCTATCTCTGAGTTCCCTGCCCCTAGGTCTGGCCCTCGTATAAAACAGGTTCTTCGTTCACCACCATGTCTGCTGAATGACTGTATGCCATTGACCCCATCCCCAGACTGTACCTGTAATACCGTAGCTCTAGTTCCAGCTGCTGGATGCACATCTGGAGATGCAGTACTTGGGTGGCCTGGGCTTCCAGCTCCCTCACCTTCCCCAGGCCACTCAGCACTGCCTGCCTGGCCTCCTCCACTTTCTTCCTCATTTCTGCCTGCTCCTTCTTGAGATGGCGGTTGCAGTCCTCAGAGGCCACCAGGGCTTCCTGGCACTGCCTCAACTCCTTGGTCAATTCTTGATTCACCTGAATCGCTTCTTCGATCTGACCATCCCTGGAGCTCCGGATCAGCTCGACTTCCTTTAGCATGCTCTGGAGGCCTTTGGTGGTCTGGGGGGCTCCATGGCTTGATGACATCCTGGACCCAGAGAAGCAGCTGCCATCTTGCTTGTTACTGGCATGGCTTTTCCAGAGTCCCACCTGCCAGGGTCAAAAGAGGAAGACAAAAAAGCTTCTGGGTTTCAAGTTGGAGGATTTTTGAAAAATCCTTACCTTCTATCCTAGGATCAACATTAACTATTGTTTCAAGGCAGAATCACAGGAAGGGCTAGGCAATGGGGGTTAAGTCCAGGCAGGTTTAGAGTTTGACACTTCCTCTCACCCATCTGCTCCATGCCATTGGAAATACCAAGCTTTCGTTTAATAAAATCTGACACCTAGCACTTTCCAATTGATAACATACTTTACATATATAATCCCACTTGATCCTCCCAACAATCCTATGGGTAGGATGAGTTCATCTTGCCCAACTTTTTCATTTTACAGACAAGGTTAGTTGACAAGCTCAAAGCTGGTGGCAGAATTGGGATTTGAACCAAAGTCCTCTGACTCCAAACCTTATGTTCTTTCCGTTTCCTCTAAAGTGCATTGATTGTCCTAGAAGTAGATAGTTCTGTGATTTTACAGGTGATGAAATGGAGGCCCAGAATGGATCAATAATTTCCCCAAGTTCCTACAGCAAATATGTGGTGCAAGGAGGACTCAGTCCAGTGCTCTTTCCTTGGCTAAGTTCCTGGTCAGTTGGCTAAGGACCTGTCTAAGACACCTGCTTGATTCAGAAAAAATACAAAGACTAACTTCTTGGATGGTTGCTTTGATTGAACCTGGGATAATTTACTAAATCCTTGGTTGAAGGCATTTTACCCACAAGAGCAAAGATAACAAGAGAGTCATGACTAAATTTTTTTGACAAATTTTTTGACAAATTTATGACAAATTCACTTTGGGTGGGGAGGGACCCTGGGATACAACTTCATGGTAGGGAAATGGAGACCCTGAGTCAGTACAAGGCCTCTTTACAGTAGAGATTGGAAGAAGACGATGAGTGTTGGTCTGAGAAGGAGTTTACCTGCCAGGGGCAAAAGGTGTTCTGTTTGGTAGTTTCCTATTTTAAGTAATTATTTTGACTATACAAAGTACTAAACTCAATTGTTTCTACTTTGACCACAAACACAGTTAACATCTTCTGAATTTTGATGTCCTGGAACAAAGTCCTGTTTGCCTTGCTTAGTTAAGGCTCTGGGTAGCATCTTTTACTTCTCTAAAAGGGCAATGTTACACATGAAAGAACTCATAGGCACTGAATTAATTTTCTTTCTTTTTTTCTTTTAAAAAATCCCTTACCAATCAATACTGTGTATTGGTTCCAAGGCAGAAGAGCAGTAAGGACTAGGCAATTGGAGTTAAGTGATTTGCCCAGGGTCAGGCAGCTAGAAAGTGTGTGAGGCCAGATTTGAAACCAGGACCTTCCATCTCTAGGCTGGCTCTCAATCCACTGAGCCACCTAGGTGCCCCTTAAATTCATTTTAGTCTTTCTTGGAAATAGGCTTCTATGCCTCTTCCTAGCATCTTGTCAATATGATGAGTGTGCTCTATCCATCATCCTCATCCCCCTGAACTGTACCCTTGAATTCTACCTTTCTTTAGCTCTGCTGGGTGAATTTGTACCTTATTTTACCTGGACCCAGAACTCCATATCACTTCCCAGTCATCTCCATGCTATGTGTCTACTTGTGTAGCTTCCCTCCTCTACCCAATTCAAGTTCCCCTGTATTGTGTTTTCTCCCCTCATTAAAATATAAGCTCTTTGAGGGCAGAGATTGTCTTCATTGCATGCATCAGTATCTCTAACACTGCCCAGAACATAGTAAATGCTTAATAAATGCTTTAAATCCCTTCCTCTCTCCCACTCCCTCCTACTCCCTCCTAGCTCCCTCCCTCCTTTATTCCTTCCTTTTTTCCTTCTTCCCTTCCTCCATTCCTCCCTCCCTCCCTTCTTTCCTCCCTTCCTCCCTTACTTTCTCCCCCCCCCCATCTTTCTTCTTTCTCCAGTTTTGTGGCCCCATTTTCATTAGATCTCAAAAGATGTTTGGTCCCATCATTAAGGTCTGGGACTATTTTTTCTTTACCAGGTATGGCCCACCTATAAAATGGTAGTAGGGTTGAACATGATCTCCAAGGCACTTCTAAATCTAACATCCTAAGATTCTATTTTCTTATCATTCAATGAGCATTAAAAGACCCAGTTCTACCTCCATGATCCAGAACTCTGAAATTCCTCTGATCACAATTTATTCTTCCACTCTTGTTCTCTGCCTCATTCTTCCTAAACTTATTCTTCAGCCTCACCATGATCTCCAGCCAACTGTCTATCAGTCCTGTTCTAACCCAGTTCTCCTCCTTTCACAGTCTTAACTTTATAATTAACTAGGTCAACCTTACATTGTCCTCTACTTTGGAATTTCATGCCTTGCTACATCCCAACCTTGGATTGCCCTACTATCTGAATTCTCTGTTCTGATTCCTGCCCTGCTACAAGCCACTAGAAGATAGAGCTAATATGGTTCTGGCCCTCAGTGGTGAATAGCAATCTTTTTATTGTTCCCTAATTGACTGTCACCCCCAGCCCCACAACACACACAAACACATACACACTCACTCACACACACAGTCAATTCCAAACTTTCTCTTCTCTTCTGAGTCCTCTGTTACCATCTCTACTTCCTCTCAGGAGAAAGCTTTGCCTCTTACTTTCCTGATAAAATAAAGAGCCCCTGTCATCAGCCTTCTCTCCTTTCCTACTCCATACCTCAAGAGCCCTTTAAATCACCCCCATTCCTTTCTTCTTTTGTTCTAGCCATGAACGAAGGGATGGCTCTCATGCTTGCCATTCTACTCCCCCATCTTTGATCCTCTCCCTTCTGGTCTCTTCTGGGAACTTGCTCTGCGCTTCCCATCCCATCTAGTTGTCCATTCAAGCCCTTTTCAACCAATCATCAATCAACATTTATGAAAGTAGCTACTATGTGGCTGGTACTGGGCTAGATACCAGGGATATAGAAATTAAAAAAAAAAGGCAAAAGATAATGCCTGTTGTCAAAGAACATCCAGTCAAAGAAGAGACAACCTGAAAAGAGATCCAAAGCAAGCTCTATACAAGATAAATAGGAAATAATTAACAGAGGGAAAGCACCAGAATTAAGAGGGATTGGGGAAAGCTTTCAGGAAAAAAAAAGAGATTTTAAGTGGAATTTAAAGGAAGCCAGAGAGGTCAGCAGGCAGAGGGAGGAGGCAAGAGGGAGAATGTTATAGGCAGGGAAAATTCCTGGAATAGGGGCAGAATGTCTTGTTCACAGCTTTCTGTCAAGCCAAGGAGGTCACTCTCACTAGATCGACAAGTATACAACTGACAGGACCTACCAGAAACAAGGTGTGAAAAGACTGGAAAGTCAGGAGAGGGGAAGGTTATGAAGGGCTTTCAATGTCAAACAGTATTTTGTATTTGCACTTGGTGGCAATAGGGAGCCACTGGTGTTTAGAGATTATCATGGTCAGACCTGAGCTTTAGGAAAATTACTTTAGTGGCTTAATAAAAGATGCATCGGAGTGGGGAGAGACTTGAGGCAGGCAGACCCAAAACAGCAGGCTATTACAACAGTCCATTTTGCCACCTGCCTTACTGCTGTCCAGATTCCCTCTGAGAACAGATGAGCATCTACCAGACTAGACCCCCAGAAACCATGCCTCCAGTCCCTGGGAAAGTTAATCCATTCAGCTTTGGGAACTCCTGTTTCGTGGCTGAGCTGTCTTGATTGGGAACTGGGCAAGCTCAGTTCAGTGAATTAGTTTGAAGATAATATTGCACATTCTACTCTCTCGGCATGTTCCACTCTGCCCCAATATGCTCCCTGCCTCTGGACTGACTTTATACTCTCCCAATGGATAGAATGCTGGATTTGGAGTAAGGAAAATCTGAATTCAGATCTAGCTTCAGATATTTACTAGCTGTGTGACCCTAGGCAAGTCATTTAATCTCTGTCGAAGTTCCCTCATAGGTAAAATGGGGACAGTAATAGCACCTATCTTCCAGAGTCATTGAGAAGAGCAAATAAGATAATATCTGCAAAGTGCTATAGAAATGTTAGTTCCCTTCTATTTTAGAAATTCTACCCATCTTTCAAAGCATAGCTCAGCTTCTTCCCATCTGCCAACCTGAAGTTTTCCCTGAGTTAATCTTTCCAGGTTCTGAATTTGTATTCCACAGTAAGTGGTACACATTTTATCACTTGATTACTCTCTAATTAGGGAAAGAAAATGATTATCTGTGAAATAGATAACAAACTCTTTGGGGGCAGGGACCAAATCTCTTCTCTCTCACACTGTTTAGCACAGTACTCATCAAGAAATACTTTAAAAAAACCAAAACTCTTACCTTCCATCTTAGAGTCAATACTGTGTATTGGTTCCAAGGCACAAGAATGATAACGGCTAGGCAATGGGTGTTAGTTAAGTGATTTGCCCAGAGAAACATACCTAGGAAGTGTCTGAGGTCAGATATGAACTCAGGACCTTCCATCTCCAGGCTCAGCTCTCTATCCATTGAGCCACCTAGCTACCCTAACTCATAATATTTTTTACAATTATTTACTGCTTGAGTTAAAATGAAAGAATTTGTGGTTCAAATCCTTTGGATCATTTGAATCTCCAAAGGTTTAAAAATGGAAACCATTTTACTAGATGATCTTTTAAGACCCCTTCAGCTAGAAGTACTGTGTTCACAGGAATCCATCGATATTTCTCAGTTCTTTTGAGCGGACCTTAAAGGCCTACATCATGTAATATGGACAAAGAAGAAATCGCCTGAGAAGACTTGGATTCAATTTCCAAATTTACTATTTATTAGTTGGCATAACTTTGAGTAATTCACTTATCTCAGTTTCCTCTTCTGCAAAATGGAGATATTGATATGAATACTACTTATTCTATAGAGTATTGGGAGGAAAACATCTTGTAATATTCTTTCTAAATGTCAGTTAGTAGTATCATCTAAAAACTTCCTTCTTAATGGGGGGGGGGCAAAAAGCCCGTACAAACAGCATAAAGTCAGCTTTGAGAGGCAACAAAACTGGCTAAATAACAGTGTTCATATCGTATTGTCAAAATATGTCCCTTTTTTCTATAAACAATTAGTCAACTGTTTTTGTCTGTGTGCAAATGTACTTTGCAAAGAGGCTTGCTTGGGTGTTTCGTGGGAAGTGTCGGTTGTGTCAAAACAAAATGTATCACTAAAAGGTTTTTATAAAAGGCTATAGAACTTGGTTCATTCAGTTATTCCACAGATGTTATGTGGTGGGCAGCTAGGTGGCACATTAGATAGAAAGCCAGGCTTGGCCTCAGATACTTCCTAGCTATGTGACCCTGAGCAAGTCACTGCATCCCATTTACGAGTCAGTTAACTTTGCCTAGCCTTTGTCTTTCTGTCTCAAGAGCTGCTACTAACAATCAAATGCAATGGACTTCTCTACTAGCAGCAATGCCATGATCCAGGTCCTGGATAGCGTTCTTTCTCACCTCCAGAGAAAGAACCGTGGGAGCAGAAATGAAGAAGAAAAACATAGGATCCATCATGTGGTTTGATGGGTACTTGATTGGGGATGTTGACTTTAAATGATCACTCTATTACAAATAGTAATGATATGGAAATAGATTTTGAACAATGATACATGTATAACCCAGTGGAATTGCTCATCAGCTCAGGGAGTGGGGAGGGAAGAGGGGAGGGAAAGAACATGAATCATGTAACCGCGGGACAATATTCTAAATTAATTAATTAAAAAAGGAAAGAACTACAAGGTAGAACACTAAAAAAAATGCTACTGTATAATTACTGTATAATTAGAATCTGCTCCCCAGAACTCTAAATCCCAGCATCCCACTTTCCTTCTCATGTTAAGTCCTTAGGTTTTGGAGATAAAGTTTGTGTGTGACCCCACCCCTCTTCTTTTCCCTTGAAAGAGGCTGGGAAGAGTTTTCTTTACTTAGGTTTTTACTTTGGTTCTTTTTATTTCTTTTACTTCAAGTGATTACTAATAAATCTTATAAAATATAATACTTGGAGCGATTGGATATTAATTTTAATCTTACACTACTAAGACAGAAAGTAAGAGATCTTTTCAATTAAAAAAATGTTTACTGGTATGCCAAGCTAAAGGCTGGGGTTGTAGTATCAAGTCAAACTGCCTGGAACTTCAGCTTCAGCTCTCGAATTAGGGGCAGGGGAAAGAAAAATGTTCATGTTGAGCTTCTGGCGAACACAGTATCGTGTACATTACTAGCAGGAAGGGGACCCAAGGGAGTTTTATTTTTTTTTTTTTTGGTCTTAGATCAGATTTCAAACTTACACCCAAAAGACATTAAAAGCCACAAGTTCTTCTGCCTTGGAGCCAGTACACAGTATTGATTCTAAGATGGAAGGTAAGGGGGGTTCAAAAAAACAAAAGAAAAGAAAATGACAAGTACTTTCTTGGAAACTTCAGCTAAATTTCTGGCATTCAGCTGAAAGGAACCCGCCCCCCAAACTATGAATTTGGAAGAAATATTTCCTAATTGGATCTAAAATATGATGTTAGTTTATGGGTGGGTGGCTCATTTGCTATGCCATATCCAACTCAGAAGTGTAAATAGGATGAAGAAAAACCTTTCAGCTGTGCTTTAAGCATCAGTTGTTAACCCCAGCATGAGGGCTTATACTTCCAAATATAAGGGAGGTCATCCATGTCCCATGGGAGTCAGGCAGCACAATCTTTCCCATGTCCTAGATTAAGATCTGGGTTTCACTCACTTCTGACACAGAGAGCTATGACCACAGACAGGTCGTTTCCCCTCATCTGAACCTCAAGTCTCCTCATCTGTAAAGTGCAGATAATAATACCTACAGTATTTCATAGGGCGGTAAGGTAGTGAAGTGGATAGAGCACCTGGCCTGGAGTCTTCCTAAGTTCAAATCCAGCTTCAGACACTTACTAGCTGGGTGACCCTGAGCAAGTCACTTTCACCTTGTTTGCCTCAGTTTTCTCATCTGTAAAATGAGCTGGAGAAGAAGATTGAAAATCACTCTACGGTTTATGCCAAGAAAAGAGTCAGACATGACTGAAACAGATGAACAACAGAAATCTCACCCATAGAGCTATTGTGGGGCTCCAATGAGAGCACTTTAAAAAGCCCTTCAAGGGGGCAGCCAGGTGGCTCAGTGAATTGAGAACCAGGCCTAGAGATGGAGAGATCTTGGGTTCAAATCGGGTCTCAGACACTTCTTGGCTGTGTAACCCTGGGCAAGTCGTTTAACCCCCATTGCTTAGCTCTTACCACTCTTCTGCCTTGGAATTGGTACGCAATATTGATTCTAAGATGGAAAGTAAGAGTTTTAAAAAAACAACCATCAAATATTAAAGCACTATAAAAATGCTAGTTTTCATTCTCCTTCCTAGGACTCAGTTTCCTCATATGTAAAAGTGTAAAGCTGGTTTAGGTTATTTCTAAGATCTCTTTTGACATTCTACAAGAGAGGCCACGGATAAATGAAACAAACAACTTGTTTTTAACTTGCTTGTGATCACAAAGATTTAATGAGTCCCCTTTTTATAGGGAGCTGTGGGGCCCTGGGCTGCACTTCTGGCTTTGTATTAAATTCCAGCTCCCTGGATTTCAGCACTGCTAGAAGCATTGGCCTCTTCTTTCAGCACAATAGAATCCCCAGAAGGAGTGGTTCCTGGTCCCAAAATCTGGGCATAGGACCCCAGTAATTCTCTGGCTGAAATAACCAGTTCCAATTACATGGCAGGGATGAATAGTTGGGTCATGTTGACATCATTTAATTATTTTGTACTTGAACTTAAACCCTCATCTCATCAAAGTTTTCTCTTAACCCAGTAGAGGGCTCTATCCTGTGCCAGGCACTGCCCTCGGACTTGGCAGAAGCCTTCCCTTTTGTGAAATCTCATTGCTTGGCTCTCGGATCATACGAATGCCTCAGAGAGCAAATCTGTAGGTGTACTGAGGTCTTGTTCACACTACCCATTTGCAGCCTGGAGCCCAACAGGCACGAGGAATGAAAAGTCAAAATATTTAATTAGCCAGTTCCAAAGAAAATGTGAATCAGAAAGTATTTTGAGAGAGGACAGCTCTTCTTAGGCTTGTTAGTTAGTAGTAGGAGAGGGTGGTGGTATTAAGGATCATCTTTCTCATAGAAAAACAAGCAGTGAAGGGTTAGGTTGATATAAACATCAAAGCAAATGTCCAGAACCAAATGGAACACATATACATAGATATCATATGTAATTATTCATTATACATTTCAATACTTTAGTGGAAATCAATGTGGATGTCCCTTCAGGGGTGCAACTGGTAGCACATATTTTGAAACTCTTGTTTCCATGTCCTATAAAAAATCGAGTCCATTCTCAGCTGGTTCCCTTGCCAGGAACATGGAAGTTGGAAGGATATATTTTTAGGGGGGAAGATAATGAGATCCACTTTGGACATGTTGAGTTCAAGATGCTGATAGATTTGAGTCATCTACATACTATAGAGATTCTAATTGCATTAATAAGAACTAATGAGACACCTC
Organism: Gracilinanus agilis; assembly: GCF_016433145.1. Classification (NCBI taxonomy): domain Eukaryota; kingdom Metazoa; phylum Chordata; class Mammalia; order Didelphimorphia; family Didelphidae; genus Gracilinanus; species Gracilinanus agilis. The sequence goes on from NC_058130.1 coordinate 65,015,065, forward strand.
AGAGAAAGGGTGCATAGCAGAGGTTGTTTTTTTTAAAATTAAGTTTATTTATTTAATTATTTTGGAATATTTTTCCAAGGTTACATGATTCATGTTCTTTCCCTCCCTTCCTTCCACCCCCCTACCATAGCCAAACCAGCAATTCCACTGGGTTTTACATGTGTCATTGATCAAGACCTATTTCCATATTATTGGTAATTGCACTAGGGTGATCCTTTAGAGTCTACATCCCCAGTCATACCCCCATCGACCCATGTGATCAAGCAGTTGTTTTTCTTCTGTGTTTCTGCTCCCACAGTTCTTTCTCTGGATGTGGGCAGCGTTCTTTCTTATAAGTCCCTCAGCATTGTCCTGGATCATTGCATTGCTGCATAGCAGAGGTTTTAAACATATAAACTGAGGGCATCAAGAGAACCAGCTTGAATTGTAATTGGGGAAATAACTACCGAAATAAAAATAAAACATAGACAATGTGGGGAGGAAAAAGAAATCAAGTCCATTCTGGAAACATGGGGAAAGGGGAAGAAGAGAAAAAGGAAGAAAAAGGACCTTCCTCAAGTTCTCTTGACTTTGTGAAGATACTAATGGAAACAAAGAAAATTAGATAAGAGAGGCAATTGCTGCCTTCTTGGAGGGACTATGCACCACATTACAGAGAGAGTAGAAATATGTGGGATTTGCACTGAACCCTGCTTCTCCCAATTTTTTTTTTAGCAGATTTACAGGTTCGGGTTTACTTGCCACTAAAGAACTTCCCCAGCAAAGGTACTTTTCTTAACAATTTGTAATTTTAGGGAGTTGCCCCCGAAAGGAAGGGAGGCGACTAGTTCAGTGATACTCTACCAGCATATGTCAAGGGAGGTATTTGAACTCAGGCCATTCTAGTTCAAAAAGCAGATCACCATTCACTAAGCCACACTGCCTTTGGCTATTTCCCTGAATGATAACTAGGAGGCCTTCGGATTACTGTGTATAGAGCTCTCAAAGCACTTTCTGACACATTGATTCAAACTCTGTAAGACTGACTGGGATAGTTATTATGGTACCCGTTTTCTAAAAGAGGAAACTGAAGCCCAGAGAAGCTATAGGACTTACCCTGGGCCCGACAGCTCGGCAGGATTGGGTTTAGGATCCAGATTCTGCCATCCCTCTAAATCCAGAGAATGCATTTCCCCAGCTCACTAGGATTCTGACGCCTGAGAGGGAATGTCGGAGTCCTCGGCATAGTCTAACTCTTTCTTGTCAGGGTAGGACTATCTAGAAAAGTTGCTGGGTACGAGGCGCACTGTTCAGGCTTCCCTTCCTCCCTGTGCCCCTCGGGCTCATCTCGCTCACCTGCAGTGCCAGGCAGCGTGCGTCGCTGCTCTGGAGGGCGGCTCTCATGTCCTCCACAAGTTCCCGAAGGCTGGCGTTCTCCTCCTCCAGCTTGGCAACGCGGTCCTCTGCCTGCTCCAGAGCCACCACCTCCTCGTAGCACTCCCTCGAGCAGCCCACAGAGCCCGCGCCGGCGACCCCCGAGGTGGGAGGGGAGCTCCGGGTGCGCCCGGACGCAGCTGGGACAGCAGACGCCCCAAGTCGCTCCCGGCGCCGGCGCAGGGGGCTGCGCAGGCGGATCTGGGTCTCAATGTGCTCACTCTCGGGGCCCACCGGCAGGCGGTTGCCCTCGGGGCCCTCCCGTGCCCCCGCTCGGGTGCTGAAGTAGCCACAGAGGCGAGCGTGGAATTGGCGGAAGGTGAGCTCCGGGGCCAGGTCGTCCCAGAGCGCGGCGCGCTCCTCTTCGTCCTCCTCCTCTGTCTCCCCGCTGCATCCTTCCTCGGGCCGGAGCCCCAGGACCCTGCACAGCACGCGGAAGTCCTCCCCGGACAGGCGGCCGTCCCCTTTGCAGTCCAGGTGGTGGAAGACCTCCTGCAGGTACTGGTCCAGACCAGTGGCCAGCACCACGATCTCGTTTTCCACACCTCGGTCTAGCCGGTAGTGATGGGCCAGGGCGCTCACCAGCCACTGCGTCCGGCGCGCCGGGCGGCGGTACGGGTCCCAGGCGTCCGCGGGCCCGGGCTCCATTGCCTCTTCTCCGGACCTTTCTTTCCTCCCCTCTTCCTCGCTTCTCAGGCTATCCAGGACTCCGGCCCGGTTCCCTTCTGCTACCCGGCATCGCTCTAAGTAGGAAGGGAGACTATACCCCCAACCCCTCCCGGCTGTAGCCGGGAGAGAACCCCAGGGACAGGAAACTCCGGGAGGCGCCGCCGTCCGCTCGGCCCCGGCGGGGAAGGATAAGGAGGCAGAGAGCCGACAGACCAGCTGCTGCGGAGCCCCCGGGCTGGAGGAACGTCATCCCAGGGAGGGGCTGCCCGCCCACTCCCCTCCCGTCGCTCTCCTCTCCAGGTCCCTGTGGCTCTCTGAGCCGCCAGCCCCTACGGTCCGGTCCTAGCGTCCTAGCGGTCTCGGGCGGCCAACTGCCCTCCAGTGGCCCATTCTCCCAGAACTTCTGTTCGCTCGCAGCTCCGCTACCCGCCTTGGGACCCTCCGCAGAGCAGGCCCCTCCCGCCACTGCACAGGTGGCGATGGGGCTCTGCTCTGGGGCACCGAGGTTTGGCCCTCAACCGTTAGCATCTCAGGAGCAAGGGAGGCCCCTAAGGAGAAGACCCCCGCGTGCTTTCTGTTCCAGGGGTGGTTTGCTGGTGCTGCTCCAAGGAAAGCTCAGTCAGAACTTCTGAGTCTCAGCCAACTGAGTCTCCCTCCGTAGGGGCAGCGGCAGTGGCAAGTGATTCGAGTCCGTCACTGCGCTGGCGCTTGCTGGACCCTGAACAGATCACTTCACCTGTGTTCCCTTGTCCAAGTCTGTAAACTCTGTAGTCCTACTATTTAACAGTGAACTATTATGATTACCACTTAGTTTGGAGTAACCTGAGAAGTACTCCAACTCAATCACCTCGAGTTTTGTTTGTTTGTTTTTAAAGCCCTTACCTTCTGTCTAGGAGTTAATATTGTGTATTGGCTCCAAGGCAGAAGAGTGGTAAGGGCTAGGCAACGGTTAAGTGACTTGCCCAGGGTCACACAGCTGGGAAGTGTCCAAGGCCGGATCTGAACCTAGGACCTCCTGTCCCTAGGTTCTCTCAATCCACTGAGCTACCCAGCTGCCCCCAATCACCTCATTTTTAGCGGAATAAGAACCTGAGACCCAGAGAGGTAAGGCAATAAAGAAAAAAGTCAGGATTCAAACTCAGGACTTCTGACTCCAAACGCAGAGCTCCTTTGTCTACAACCTAGTACTTCTCTACTGTTATAGTGAAACCTAATTCAGGCTGAGCTTGAATCTAGATACACAGTATATAATCTATTGGTGATAATAAAAGAACTCAATGGAAGAGGCAAGAGGACCAGTTCTTCTCCAGTGTTTTGTTTTTGTTTTTTTTTTAACCCTTACTTTCCATCTTGGAATCAATATTAAATATTGGTTCCAAGGTAAAAAGGTGGTAAGGGCTAGACAATGGGGGTTAAGTGACTTGACCAGGGTCACACAGCTAGAAAGTGTCTGAGATCAAATTTGAACCCAGATCCTCTCATTTCTAGACCTGGCTTTCTATCCACTGAGCCACCTAGCTGCTTCATTGTCCAGTGTTTTGATATTATTTCTGCTGCTCCTTCCTCTCCTTTCTGCTCTCCAGAACTCTCAGGAAAGGGAAAGTAAAAGTGATGGCTACAATGGTATTAGAAATGGAAGAGAATATGCTGTGATTTCCCTTTTGGCAAAAACAATGTTCATTTTAGCCAAATAGATACATCCACAGAAATGAGTGCTAGAGAGAATACAAAGAAGCATCTTTCCTGAAGAAATTGTCTGAATTAAGGTTGCAATTTAGGGCCAGCCTGGACATTAGCAAGACAGTCTGACTTTGTTCAAATTTTTCTGAGACTTGTTCTTATCTGGAAAATGGGTATAGACATCTCCCAAGTGTAAGGTACTTAGGGGAACATAAAATTCAGAGGCACATAGTGTAGCAGGCAGATCAGTTTTCAGGCATCTCTAAGCTCTAGTTTCCATATATCCAAAATGGGGGAAAGAGGGAGTGTGATGTGGTGGTCAGAGGACCAGCCTTCAAGTCAGTTAATAAACTAATTATTAAATTAGATTTAATTTTTTTCAATGAATGAAAATCTATTTTCTCTCCTTCTACTTTCCCTTCTCCCATTTTTTTTTTGGAGGGGAACCCTCATAACACACATGTGTTGTCAGGCACAACAAATTCTCACATTGGTCATATCCCAAAATCTCATTCTGCCATCTTGAGTCCATTACCTCCCAGGTGAGAGCATCATTGTGTCAACCAGAGTTCTTCTTCTTTTTTTTTTTAACCCTCACCTTCCATCTTAGAATCAATATTGTTTCTAAGGCAGAAGAGTGGTAAAGGCTAGGCAATGGGGGTTAAGTGACTTTCCCAGGGTCACACAGCTAGGAAGTGTCTGAGGCCATATTTGAACCTATGACCATGACCTTCTGTCCCTGGGCTTGGCTCTCAATCCATTGAACCACCCAGCTGCCCTCCTCAATCAGAGTTCTTAAAAAGCAAATTCTTAAGCCCTTCCTCTGTGTAGGTGTGCATGAAAAGGGGACAAAGGCTTATAAAGAAAGACAAAGAGAGCTCTTGCCCTGAAAGAACTTGCATCTAATGCAGTGATTCCCAAAGTGGGCGCCATCGCCCCCTGGTGGGTGCTGCAGCAATCTAGGAGAGTGGTGATGGCCACAGGTGCATTTATCTTTCCTATTAATTGCTATTAAAATTAAAAAAAAATAATTTCCAGGGGACTAAGTAATATTTTTTTTTGGAAAAGGGGTGGTAGGCCAAAGCAGTTTGGGAACTACTGATCTAACGGAAGAGATAACGGGTAAAGAAAAAGATCCATATAGACCGGGATGGAAGGTTATATTAGAGCTGAAGGCTCACAAGTCCCAGCTCAGTGGCCAGGGCAAGAATCCTTAACCAATTCTGGCCTCAGGCAATTCTCTGGTTCTTCATGTTGGTGACTGTGATCTATCTGCAAAGGAGAAATCCCAGGAACCAGGAGACTCCATCTCACAAACAGGTATAATTCTTGCCCAGCCTGCCGTATAGGGCTGCTTGTGAGAATCATATGTAAAGTGTTTTGTTAGTAGAAGTAGTTTAGAGATAGAAACTTTTCTTTGGTTGTTTGTTAGGAAACAAGATTGGATACAGGAACACATATGGAAAACTACCAAATGCTATGCATATGAGAGGCATTGGATTTGCAAAATCTAGTAGAATATTACACAATCCTCTTTTTGGGGGGGGGGTGAAGAGGCAAAGGGAGGAAACCATGCAGTGAATATTCTGTGGATTCAGGGTAAACTTTGACCCAGCAATGGTTGGACTGTAGCAATTTTAAAAATCAATAGAATTGTATTTTTGTAATATTTTGCTAGCTAGGAAGACATTGTGTAGCCACTTGAGAACTACTAAAATAATACATAATAATGAGATGTATCTAAGCAGAGAGATGTGACCTTGAAGTCCAGAAAGCCTGAGATCATGTCTGCTTGGGTACTCAGTCTGTTCAAATCATTTATCCTTTCTCTCAATGTTCTAGGACACTCTCCAAGACCTGAAGTTACAAGAGGTGTTGACTAGCACTGGTAGAAGTTTCCTCACCAGAGAATTCCTAGGTCCAGTCCTTATCTTAATTTATTTAAATGTCACCCCCAAAACTGGACATCTTCCTGAATTCAAATCTGGCCTTAGACGCTAACTGTGTGAACTTGAACAAGCCACTTAACCCTCCTTGCCTCAGTTTCCTCTTTTGTAAAATAAGCTGGATAAGGAAATGGCAAACTACTCTAGTGTTTCTGCCAAGAAGACCCCAAATGGGGTCACAAAGAGGTGGATAACAAAAAAAATCTTGAACTTATAGGATGGGAGATTTTATCCATGGGAGGAGGAGAGATAGTCATGGGGTTTTCTCTCTCCAAAGCAATTTCTTCATTCCTTAGTGGATTATGAAATAAATTGTATCCAAGAAAGTAGTTTACCTATTGGCCAACCTTGTGGAGATATACTTATGTGGATTTATTTAGACTGGCCCTAGTAAGATAGTCTCTAGGCCAGTGATTCCCAAAGTGGGTGCTACCACCCCCTGGTGGGTGCTGCAGCGATCCAGGGAGGCTGTGATGGCCACAGGTGCATTTATCTTTCCTATTAATTGCTATTAACATTTTTTTCCTTTTTTTTTTAAACCCTTAACTTCTGTGTATTGGCTCCTAGGTGGAAGAGTGGTAAGGGTAGGCAATGGGGGTCAAGTGACTTGCCCAGGGTCACACAGCTGGGAAGTGTCTGAGGCCGGATTTGAACCTAGGACCTCCGGTCTCTAGGCCTGACTCTCAATCCACTGAGCTACCCAGGTGCCCCCGCTATTAAGATTTTTAAAAAATTAATTTCCAGGGGTGCTAAGTAATATTTTTTCTGGAAAGGGTGTGGTAGGCCAAAAAAGTCTTGGAACCACTGTTCTAGGCCTTCCCTATCCAAGACTTTCCCAGGTTGGTAGGACTTTCTAAAGTGTGAGCACCATGATCATTTGTTGTTGAGTTGTTTTCGGTCCTTTTTGGACTCTTGGTGACCCCATTTGAAATTTTCTTGGCAGAGATGCTGAAGTGGTTTGCAATTTCCTTCTCCAGTTCATTTTCAGATGAGGAAACTGAGGCAAACTCAGTTCAAGGTTAAGTGACTTGCCCAGGGTTACACAACTAATAAATGTCTGAGATCAGAATTGAACTCAGATCTTCCTGACTCCAGGCCTGGTGCTCTCTATCCACTGTGCCAGCTAGCTGGCCCTATATGTAAATACCAAATATTAATTAAACAAACATTTATTAAGTGCTCAATTCAGGCAAGGTTGGTTGCTGAGAATCCAAAGACAAAAAACTAAGTTTTCTCTTCCAAAGAGTTCCCAAATTTCAGGGAAGGAGGGTGGCAAGTTCCCAGCAAGGCACTGGCTAGAGAGACTTCAAGACACCACTTATAAAATGTCGCACATTTAAATACACTTTGAAAACATGCACAAGACTTAAAACTCTTTCCAGGGAGGTTACATTTCAGATTAGTTAAAAACAAACAAACAACCAGCTCTGTAGTTCCCCAAGAAGGGTACAACCCTCGCCAAAGAAACAGGGATTAATTCCCTGCAGGGAATTCTAGCATTCATTTGGTATTTAATCCAAAGCCAGCCTTATAGCAGGCATCTCTCCCGTTCAGCTCCCGTTACTCCACTCTTGTTTTATTATTTAACTTTTTATGTCTTATCTCAACAACTAATGAGATCAGCTTATATTTAGGTAATGCTTTACAGCTGACAGTCTTTTCAACACCATTACAAATTCTTAGAGGGGGGGGGGCTGTCATTGTCCTTTATAGCACTCCTCCTCCTCCCCTCATCCCCAGCAGTGACTAGCACATTCTGGGCACATGGGAGGGGGCTGACTCTTCCTAGTTTGGGGAATGTTCTTTCTATAAAATGAAGGGGTCTCTGCTAGTCACTGAACCAGAAAATGAAAGTTAGAAAAGGATCTTAGTGCCCAGCCATCTTCCCAAGGAGTCCTTCTTTTCACCCCTTTCTGCAAGCCTCCTGCTCAGCTCATTTAGGCATGCATTTAGAAAAGAAAAAAAATATTAAACAAATAATCAATCGAAGATTGTATATTTTTCTTCTTTGAACAACCAGAAAATTTTGTGTCATTAAAAAAATGGTCTCTAGAAAAAAATGAGTAAAACTTTACTTTTACCACCTTAGAAAGGAAGGAAGAAATAAAGAAAAAGGAAGGAAGAGGGAGAAATAGGAAAAGAAAAACAGAAAGAAGGGAAAAGAGAAAGAGAAAGAAAGAAAAAGGAAAAAGAAAGGAGGAAGGAAGAGGGAGAAATAGGAAAAGAAAGACAGAAAGAAGGGGAAAGAGAAAGAGAAAGAAAAAGGAAAAAGAAAGAAGGAAGGAAAGAGGAAGGAAGAAAAGAAGATAGGAAGAAAGAAAAAGAAAGGAAGAAGGAAAGAAAAAGGAAGGAAGGAAAAGAGAAAGAAAAGAAGGAAGGAGGAAAGAGGAAGAAAGGAAGAAAGAGGAACAAGGAAAGAAAAAGGAAGGGAGGAAGGAAGAAAGAAAGAAAGTAAGAAAAAAGAAAAAAGAAAAAAGGAAGAAAGACAAAAAGAAAAGAAAAGGAAGAAAGAAAGAAAAGAAAGAAAGAAAGGGAGAAAAAAGAAAGAAAAATTCTCTTTTCTTTACCAGGACCGTCCAACACACACATACACCCATCCCCCAGTCCCATACAAAAAGAAAGTAACAGAGCCATTGAATTTACTTTGAACCTTAAACAAAAACCTTGTGGATCTAACTGAAATTTCTTTCCAAGACTCCTGGTAACACTGTCACTGTCAGAGAGGTCTGGAGGGCTTCTCTTCTAAACCCTGCCTAAATTTAGTGTCAATGTGTCCCAGCTCAAATCTAGAACTGTAGATTTGTTTTCTTTAGGAAGAAAAAAAAAAGAGGCTAAAAGGCTCCATTTTAAATATCAAAGGGTCTCTGAAAGTTGCTTTTTTTTTGGAATTAATTTACTGAGTCCCCCAACTAGGCCTGGAACACAGTGAACTGCCAGTTCCGGCTGTTGTATGACCTAGTAGGTGCTCTTATTCTCCCCATTTCACAGATGAGGAAGTTGAGGTAGAGACATCTCAGCCACTTCCATGAATTTAAGGACCATCTCTATGCTGATGATTCTCAAAATCTACCTTTCCTGCTCTCAACTTTATTGACTTCCAAGTCTTGAATCCCCAACTGCCTTTCAGATGTCTCAAAAAGGATAATCGGCAGACATCTGAAACTAAACTGGTCCAAACAGAACTCATTATCTTCCCCCCAAATCATCCCAGCTCCTACCTTCCCTACAACTATAGAGGGCAACATCATCCTCCTGGTTCCTGAGGCTCACAACCCAGGAGTCTCCCCGGATTCCTCACTATCTCTCACCCCCTTTCTCCAAGCAGGAGAGTGAGGAAAATTGAAAGAAGTGAGGGGACCCCTGCAGTAAGTGGTTAATTTCAGAAACTGAGTATACCAAATTGACTTCATTTTGTGACAGTTCTGGAGCCTGCTTAGTTCCTTTTCTATTCAATAATTGGCCTAGAGACCCTAGACCAAATTCGGTCTTGGGAGAAAAGTTTATCCCTTGGGGGAGACGGGGAGAAAAACCTTATTGCATTGTTTGGATCTAGTCCTTCGAGGCTGGGAAACTGGACCACCTGTATCTGTTGTGAGAGACCCTTCATCTGGGCTATGTTGGCCCGAAGCAGAGTCAGATCCAAAGACTGATGGGGGGAGTTTTCTCCTAGTGGTACATCTCAAGCAACCTATATGTCTTATCTGAAGACTGGTCCCCTCTTGCTCAGTCAGTAATTATTGCCATGTTCCTTCGATTGTATACAGACACGTGGGAGGAGTGGGGCACCTCTTTTTCTAAATTCAGGGAATTATACCTGTGTGTTCCCCACCCTGCCCTGCAACTGGGAAGTCCCTAATCTTTCATCCAATTAGAAATCAGATTATCGCTCTCACTTGATTAACGGTATAATGTATACATTTAAATGTATACATTTTTATGTATACATAAATGTATAATGTATAAAAATCTTTCTCCTCCTTTATTCTGGGCCCAGTTCTAAACTGAGGAAGGGGCTTCATCTTGATTTCTTAAGCAGCTGGCATGCATTGTTTAATAAATTGATGTGCTCAGAAGGTGGAACCTTTGTTTCTTCAGTCATTTTATCTTTTTACTGGTGACTGTTGCCCAAGAGCTGTTGATATGACCCCTTCCCTCCTCTAAAACTGCCTTTACCCTGGTGATCACCTCCCAGCTGGATTATTGCAACACCCACCTCAAGTCTCTCCCCACTCCAATCCACCCTCCATACAGCCACCAAAGTGATGCTCCTAATAATAATATTTATTACTTATTAATGCTTGGTAAACTTAATCAATCCCAGGGGCTTCCCCTTGCTTCCGAGAGCAAAAACAAAAATACTTTGTTTGGCATTCAAAGCCTCTCCTACCTTTCTCGTCTAATTACTCCTTAATATCTCCTCTTCTGTCCAGTGACACTGGCCTCCTAGCTGTTCCATGAACATCTCTCCATCTCTCAGCTCTGGGCATTCTCTTTGGCTGTTCCCCCATGCCTGGAATGCTCCACTTCTACTCTGACTACTGACCTTCTTGACTTCCTTTAAATCCCAATCCAAATCCCATCTTTTATAGGAGATCTTCTCCAACTTCGCTTAATCCTAGTGTCTTCCCTCCCTTAATTATTTCCTATTCATCCCATATATTGCTTGTTTTGTATATATTTATTTGTCTGTTGACTTCTCATTAGATTATAAGCTCCTTGAGGGAAGGGATTATCTTTTGCCTCTTTTTGTAACCCCAGCCCCTATCCCAGTTCCTGGCACACAGTAGGCACATGGCTATGCTTCATAAATGTTTTTTTTTTTTTTTTATCCTTACCTTCCACCTTAGAATCAATACTGTGTATTGGTTCTAAGGCAGAAAAGTGGCAATGGGGTTTAAGTGACTTGTCCAGGGTCACACAGCTAGGAAGTATCTGAGGTCAAATTTGAACCCAGGACCTCCCATCTCTGGACCTGGCTCTCAATCCTCTGAGCTACCCAGCTGCCCCCCTTAATAAATATTTATTGATTACATGACTTGTCTCAGCTCACATAGCTAGAGAACATCTAAGGCAAGATTTAAACTCAGGTCCTGATTCCAAGTTCTTTGCTCTAACCATTGTACAGCCTATGTCATAGTTAACAATTTTATGGTATAATTAACAGTTGTACTTTTTAATCCCTTCTTGTCAGAGGGTGCTTTGAGTTCAACATTATCACCAATATGAAGCTACATAAAATACAGGATCAAAGATTTAAAGCTGGAAGGGACCATGGACACCATGTAGTCCAAGCTCCATTTTATTGATGATGAAACTGAGCTTCAGAGAGATCACTGAGGAGCCCAAGTCACATAGTGAGAGTCATACTTGTTTCCCTCTTTTCAAAGATTCCTGCTTTTGTCTTTCTTTTACAGGCAGAAATAATCATTCCTCTGTGCCTTAAGAAGTGGTCTTTGGGGGTTGCTCTGGATACAAAGAGAGTCCCTGCCCTCCAGGAGCTCATATTCTAGGGGACACAGACTCCCCTGAGAGTGGGCAGCACAGGTTGTTTTGCTTTGGGAAGTCACTGGGATAGTGAGTAGAACTGTAGGGGAGGTGATGGGTATGTCTAAGTATTTGATTATTGAACCTCAACTATAAAGTGGAGGCAGTGGTTTGCCACACGGCAAGGGCCAGTGGTCTGGAGAGCTCAACTGCAAGCAAGATCTATGGGAAGAAATTGGAGGTACAATGGCTAGAGCCTGCTAGGTAGACTGAGCCATGCCATACATACACTTACCTGTTAGGAAGGTAAAAGGACCCCAAAGTGAGAGTTCCAGAACTGAGAGGATTAATTAAGGGAGATCTGGATTCAAGTTCAGGCATATTAGCTATATCACCGAAGGCAAGACATTTGTGGCAACTCTTCCAGATTATAAATGTCAGAGCAGATATTTAATCTGAATTTGTCAGTTTTTTTCTTTTTACCAGGAGATCCCCTCCACCCCCAAACCAGTAAAATCGATGGCCCAGCACAAAATCAAAACAAGGAGGAAAAAAAAAAAACCTGGTCTGGGAGGGGAAAAAAATCTCCAGAATGGATAATGAAGGGTGTAATGTATTGATGGAAAGGTTAATTCCTATTTGACTTTTGCCCACATATTCTAGAAAACATTAGTTTCTAATTATTTAAGAGAACAGGACAAAAGGGGAAAAATGATACCCACTCTGCGAAGATGCTATGATACTTTTATTAAGTTTGGTTTAGATCTTTTAAATAGGAAAAACTAAAAGCTCCAGCTGGATGTAAATAGATGATGGAAAGAGTGTGACAGACCCTTTATAAATATGTGGGCATAAACTGCCTTTGAAACCTACGATTTTGAGTCAACAGTCATGCCTTCTTTCAAATCATATGCTTGAAAACAAGTTGGAAAGTACTGGTTCTTTGTTGAATCCTTCCTCACCCATCTGCTATTCTCTTTAGAAAGAATGGGAGAGAAGAGGCATGATAAATCAGGGACTTTTCACCGCCCAAGATGGGAGGAAAATGAGTAGGTCAAGAAGACGTCAACCCAGTTTACTAACATCTGCCAGACCCATGAAAGTAAAGCATGCTCGTTGCATGTGAATATCTCACTTTCTTTTATTTCTCCCTTTAAGTTTGAGTCGCTTGACATTTGGCACTCAGGGATTTAAAATAATGTAAAACAGGCTTAGTTTAACACAGTGCACTATTTGCCACAATAGATTCCAAATGGATAAATGATCTAAATATAAAATTCATGTCATAAGAAAACCATAGGAGAATGGAAGGCCACATCTTTGACAACTATGGTTAGCAGAATCTTAATCAGGAGTTAGGAAAGGGTCCAAGGTGATGAGGAAAGCCAAAACAGGCATTTATATTGCACAAAATTGAAAAACTTCTGCATACACGAAATCGCAGAGACTAGAAGACAGATAATAATTTTGTTCAATTATGTTCTTCTCTTCATGGCCCCGTTTGGGGTTATCTTGGCATAGATACTAGAATGGTTTACCATTTCCTTTTCCAGCTCATTTTAAAGATGAAGAAAGTGAGTCAAACATGGTTAAGTGACTTACCCAGGGTGACACAGGTAGCAAGAATCTGAGACCAGATTTGAACTGAGAAAGATGAGCCTGCTTGACTCCACCCGGTTACCCCATAAATAATGATGGATGAGGGGAAACAGCCTTTGTTATCAACAAATTTAAAAGTCTTACATACATCCAAAATCCACAGGGAATTAATGCAAATCTATAACACTGAGAATCAGTCTCCAATAGATAAGTGGTCAAAGACAATGAACAGCTTTCAAAAAGATAAATGCAAGTTTTTGACAACCATCTTGAAAAATATACTAATAAGAAAAATTCAAATGAAAACAATACCTCTGGGGCAGCCAGGTGGCTCAGTGGATAGAGAGCCAGGCATGGAGGAGGGAGGTCCTGGGTTCAAATGTAGCCGCAGACACTTTCTAGCTATATGACCCTGGGCAAGTCACTTAAACCCAGTTGCTTATCTCTTACCTCTCTTCTGCCTTCGAAACTATACTTAGTATAGATTCTAAGACAGAAGGTAAGTCTTTTTAAAAATAAAAATAAAAACAAACAAACAAATGCTGCCTCTCACTGTTTAAAATGCCAAAGACAGTTTTTTGTTTTTTTTTAAGGGGAAAGCCATCCCTTAGGTTTCATTGACAGTTGTAATTCCTGGTAAGGATCTCCATCTCTTTGCCAGGGCAAATCAGCTTCTACTCTATGGCTTATGGTTTTAGGGAGGCTCTTGGGGCTCTCAGAGACTAAATGACCTGCCTGGATTGATTGAACAGCCAGTATCAGAGACAGTAACTCGAAGGCTAACTCTCTAGTCACTACTCCAATCTGCAGAGATGGGAAATGGAAATAGTCCATGTTAAAAGGGCTTTGGGAAGACACATTATTGATGGAACTGTGAATTATGCCAGCTGTCAAGGAAAGTTAGTAAACTGTTCATACCCTTTGATCCGGTGATCTCACTATTAGGTTTTATTCCCCAACAACGTCCATAAAAAGTCAAAATAGTCATCGCCTCTGTACATAGGCATCACGGTACAATGAAAAGAACACTGCAGTGGTGTGAGAGAGCCAGTCTTGGAATCAGGAGACCATCCAAGACCTGCCTCTGACACTTAGAGGCTGAATGACCTTGAACAGTCCCTTACCATCTCAGATGCCCCTAGGCAACTCAACACTAAAACTTACAGAGCTATTGCCCATCTGCACAGAAGGATTTTCCCTCACTAGGGATCTCCTGTCCTGATTGGGGTGGGAATCCCTCCATTGCGTTGCCCAAGAAACATTATCAGAATGAATGACTGCTTATATGAACGTGCCTTTCTTGCAGGTTTGTTGGAGGGAAATGCTTTGTAAACAGGAGAGCACTCTAGAAATAGGAAGTTTTTCTTCTCTGGGTACAAGAGCCTTGCTTTCAGGGTATTGATTATGTCCGACAAGTGGACAACTTGTTAATGGCAGGAGCTCAATATTGGATTGATTTTTATCTTTGCCACTGGGTACTTCTTGTTTTTTTAATGCTAAAACCTGGTTTATTTGTCCTCGGAAGAGGGTGAGGGGTGGGGAGACACAGGGAAACTGTAACTTTTGGGGTTTCTTGGCTGAATCTGCCAAATTCGCCCTCCCTGTTTTCTCAGGATGTTTAAAGCGTTATCTCAGGTCAGTATGATCTTTGATTTTTCAATCTTATTTTTATTCCATATAAGTTTTCAGCTAGCAAGAGACTGAGTTGCTCTGAACCCTAAAACTTACTTCTCCGGATCTCTTCTCAGTTGCCACTAGCAGTGAAGTGACTTGAAAAGGCAGCTGGGTTATGAGATCATAGATTCAGTGCTTAGAGAGTCTACTGCCTTGTACTAAAAACACACAAAAAAGCAGGCTCTTTATTTTTTAAATTTTTCTTAATTTTTCATTTTTTTATTGTCTTGCAAAGCACACTTCCCTATTGGTCACTGTTGTGAGAGCAGACTCATACAAAACCAACCCCCCAAAATAAAACCATAATGTGAAAGAAGCCTCCATCCGTTCTTTCTCTGGGCATGAATAGCATTCTCCATCATAAATCTTTCAGGATTGTCCCAGATCAGTGCACTGCTGAGAGTAGCCACGTTTTCACAGACAATCACTGTCCAATATTGCTGTTATTGTGCACAATGTTCTCCCAGTTCTGCTTATTTTGCTCTTTAACTAGTAAATCCTTCCCCATCACAACCAAAGCAAATAGGTCAGACAATGGTGTTGGAGGCAAGACAACCCAAGATTGAATTCTGCATCAGACATTTATTTCTCAGTAGTATGTGTGTGGGGATAATTTAATGCTGTCTGCCTCAGTTTCCTCATCTGTTAAAAGGGATTAATAAGTAACATTTACCTCCCAGGGTTATTATGAGGATAAAAAATGAGATAATATTTAGAAAGCCCTTTACAAACCCTAAAGTTCTATTTAAATGGTAGTTATTACTTACAATAATAATTATTGTTATTATGAATGAAACAGTCCTCCCATCCCTTCCTTCCACGCCCCACTCCCCCATCTCAATCCTTTGTGGTTTAATTTTATGTTCCTCCAGAGGTAACATGACCTAAAGGAAGGAATTTTGAACTTTCCCAATAGTTCACTTATCTAAGCTGCATTGGATCATGGCTTTGGAAGGGCCTCTCATCCTGATTGAAAAACAGAACCTGTATCCGCCATAACTACCTTACAGGACCGCTGGGAGAAAAGCATTGTGTAAGCCTTAATTAAAGAGTTCTAGAAATGGGAGTTTTAATTAGCTCTTTCATTCTAAGCTCCATGATATATTTATCTATGCACAGGACCCCTCCTGCTCCCACACTGTAAGTTTTCTGAGGGCAGGGATTGCTTTTAACTTCAGCTCTGGATCTCCTTCAGTGTCTACCATGATACTTGCACGCTGGAAGTGTTGTTAAAATGGGTTTTGGTTTTCTTTATTGTTTTCAGTGTAATTCAGATTATGAAATGAAGAGAAGGGAGTCTTCCTCGTGGGCCCCTCCCCCCAGGCCGGATTTGGGGATCTGAGCTGGAGTTCTGAGTTTCTACTTAGAGTATCTGGGGAGGAATTTCAGCTCTGCTAATTTTCTCCCCGGAGCACCTCAGCCAAGCCATTCCTCTTTCCCAGGCTTCAGTTTCCTCATCTGTAAAACGTAAGGGTTTAGGACGAGCTGATTGCAGAGCGTCATAGATTTAGGAATAGACGCGACCTTTGAAGTCATCCTATCTAACCCTTTCGTTTCAGAAATGAGAACACTGAGGTTCAAGTAGGGTAAGGGATTCGACAGGCGGTAAGGGGTCAGGAGGCAGAATCCGAACCTTGAACCCTGGTCCTCTGGTTCGAAGTCCAGCACATTCTCTAAAGGTCCTTTTCCATCTCTAATGACGTCATGGAGGGGAGAGCTTAGGGACTGGTGGGCTTTTTCATGGGAAACCCAGCCACCTTCTTCTGGGGTTAGTTCGTCCCTCTTAAGAATTAAAGCCCTGCTCGGGCTCCGCCCTTCAGCGGGGGAAGTCCAGCCTCAGGGTCGGCGGGCTGAGGGACACCAAGCCCTCCCTCGCCTAGCAACCGCAAAACACAGCCGCCTTATTCAGGTACCTACGCAGCTCAGAGGAGGGTCGTAGGTACTGACGCCACTGTGGTCCCTGGTGGGGAGTGAGCCGCCGGGACAACGAGGGAGTGTACTTGACTGGGCAGGCGGACTGGGGAAGGAGAGATCAGTGCGGAGCCAGCTGGGAGCGCCCCTCGATCCGGCTCAGGTAAACTCTCCAGGGGTCCCAGCCCGAAGGGTTTGGCCAGGGGGCGGGGGGCCCTGAGAGAGCGCGAGCGGGATGAAGGATGGAGGATGGAGGATGGAGGATGGAGGATGGAGGATGGAGGATGGAGGATGGCGGTACCCCCCACCCACACCCCGGACCATACCCGTAGATAGCCTAGGTCCTAGAGAGGCCGGCTGCCCTGCGCATGTGCAGGGGTAGAGAGTGTGCGTGTTTAATGTGTGTTGTACCTGTGGATGAGGGAACTTGAAACCTCGTGATCTTACGTAGAAACATTGCCTGTCAGAATTGGGCATTGCTTCCACTCTCCCTTCCCCACTTGGGAACATTTAGACCTAATTAAGTATGTATTAAGCATTTACTATGTGCGGGGCACCAAGGACTCCAAGAACCACAAATATCTTATTCTCTGCCCTCAAGGAACTCATTTTTGAATGGACCAAATAACTTTGTACATACAAGATAGATACAGAGAGGAACAGCTAGGTGACCACTTCCTGGCTGTGTGACCCTGGGCAAGTCACTTAACTCCAAGTGCCTAAACTTTACCACTTTTCTGCTTTGGAACCGATGTGTCGATTCTAAGACATAAGGCAAGGTTTTAAATTAAAAAAAAAAAAAAAAAAAAAGCTTTATACTGAGGAAGTGGAAGTCCTAAAGAAGTATGAAGGGACACCTTAATCTCTCTGGGCTTCAGCTTCTTTGTCTGTAAAATGAGGTTAGAATAAAGGATCATTAAGTTTCCTTCTAATGCTAAATCCTATGATCTCAAATCAGCAGGTCCACCTATGGGGTGGTCATTCCCTGCAGAGATTATGGAGAAGTCAATATATGTATGGACTGAGCTTTGGAGGGGAGGTGCAATTTTTGCGTTGGTGGCATGGTTTAAAAAAAAAGACTCAAGGCAATGCAACAGGAAGGGTTCTAACAAATTCTTCTGTTCAGCATTCATAGGCCCTCTCAATTAAAACCAACTTGATGTTCCATTGACACAATCTTCTGCTTTATGTCTCTCCTCACTTCTGCCTCTGGAATCCTTTGCTTCTTTCCTTCAATGTTATCTCCTAGATGAGGATTATTATGTTTTTAATCCTTTCCATTTACCAGTTGATTATGCCCTTTTTCTCAAAAGAAATTACTCTCCATTTTGTGTTTATTTCCCACCTCTGGCCTATTTACTCAGTGACTTTGAGCAAATCATTTGACTTTTTATTATTCCAGTCAGATCCAACATATGGATTTGCATTGGTTGGAATTCCTTACCCAGAACCCTGTAATTAAGCCCATGAAGCCACAGGTCTGGTGATACATATTTTTTTAAGTTGGATAATATTTTATTTTTTCCCAATTACATGTAAAAATAATTTTAAATATTCATTTTCTAACATTTTGAATCCCAAATTATTTTTCTCCTTCCCTTCCCTGCACCCAGAGAGCAATTTGATATAGGGGATTCTGGTGAAATTTCAAAGAAAATTCTATTTACTTATCTGTGTACCTAACATTTCCCCCCAAAAGAATGTAAGTTCCTTAAGGGCAAGGAATTGGTTCCGTTTTGTAAACCCAGCATCTGGGACAGTGCCTGGCACTGATGCTCAATAGATATTTCTTTAATAAATGCTTTTAGCAGTTATAAAAGAACAGGACTGTTAACAGAAACCAAGAGAATGGAATGATGATGCATTAGTCTAGGAGGAAGACTTTTGGGGTGGTAATAATAATAATAATAATAATAATAATAATAACTATTATTTATATAGAGCAGTGGTTCCCAAACTTTTTTGGCCTACCGCCCCCTTTCCAGAAAAAAATATTACTTAGCACCCCTGGAAATTAATTTTAAAAATTTTAATAGCAATTAATAGGAAAGATAAATGCACCTGTGGCCATCACCACTCTTCTGGATCGCTGCAGCACCCACCAGGGGGCGGTGGTGCCCACTTTGGGAATCACTGATATAGAGCTTCAAGACTTACAAAGCACGTTAGACATGCTAACTCATAATAATAGCACCTACCTCCCAGGTGGTTGTGAGGATAAAAATGAGATAATTGCTTTACAAAGCACTATATAAATGCTGTTGTTATTTATCACCATCCTCTCCATCATTATTTTCATAATTATTATTTCCTCTTAACAACCTGGGAGACGGGTGCTGTGATAACCTGCATGATAGGTGAGGAAACTGAAGCTAAGAATCTAAGGGACTTACTCAGGGTCACACTAGTAAGTGTTTGAGGCTAAGATTTCCATCAGGAGTTCAAGTCCAGTCCAACACCATCTTCTGTACCCCCCTAGCTTCCAAATTGAGACGGAGCTGGGCGCAGCTCCCATCTTAGCAGTCCTAGTTGCCCTGAGTAATCAGCCTTTGCTTTTATTTCTCCTCCTCCCTCCTTCCAGGTGGGATTCTCTCCAGGATGTCGGTTGGTCAATGGGAATACGAATATGAAGGAAAGCAGGAGGAGAGCCTCACGGGCCAATACTCCACTGTGACGCTCTACCAGTATGAGAGCTATACGCCACAGGAGGAGGCGGGGGCCCAGATCAAGAGGAGTGAGCACTCTGGAGATGACAGCATCGAACCCTACGAACTTCATTTAGTGCCTGAAAACCCTGATATTCCTCAGATAGTTCCTTGTACTTTCACCATCTGCTTGGCTCTGCCGGCAATGACTGGTAGGTACTGGAGAAGACGGATTGTCTTAGAGGAGTGAGCAAAGGGTTTTTCTCTGTCATCATGATAGAACACTGGCGAATGCAAGACCAAAACTCACCAAAGAATTAGGATTCGGGGTGTCCAGGGACTGGGGGAGCCGATCAGACAAACCTAAAGGAAACTCCATGCCTTGTTGACAAGCTTCCATCCAGCCTGAGGCTGGGTCTCTGTTCTGAGACGAGATTTTATTGTGCTTGTGAAATTGAGCCACGTTTTCCACCGACTAATGTTTGTTTACTCACGGTTTTAATAAACAGTTTAGCACAAGTGATTAGCCTTGATGATAGAAAAATAAATAAGACTGTGCCGGGAAGCCAAGGAAGGCTTCGTAGAAGAGGATACGTTTAAATTGGGCTTTAAAGAATGGAGAGGGATTTGACAGATGAAGAGAAGGGGGATCGCTTCATGTAAATGTGAAGAAAATTATGGGCTTGTAGAGAGTCCTTGGGGGATGATGGGGTGAGGTGGAGGAGTCTGGTTAGGCTAGGGTGTGAACTGAATGGAAGCTAATAGTAAGAGAGAAATCTGGAAAGAGTAATGTCAGAGTATGTGGAGCCTTGAATCCCAGGCAAAAAAATTCAAACTTTTACTCAATAGGTAATAAGGAGCCCCTGAAAATGTTTGAGTACAGGAGTGACATAACCAAATATATAATGTTGCTTAATTTACACATTTATTTAAAAAAAGAACCTTGTCCTCAAGTTTGATTGGATGCAAAATAGTGTACATAGGCATCCATCAAAGGAAAGCAAAAATGCTAGGAGGCAGCTGGGTGGCTCAGTGGATTGAGAGCAAGACCTAGAGATGGGAGGTCCTGGACTCAAATCTGGCCTCAGACACTTCCCAGCTGTGTGACCCTGGGCAAGTCACTTGGCCCCCGTTGCCTACCCTTACCACTCTTCTGCCTTGGAGTAATACACAGAATTGATTCTAGGACGGAAGGTGAGGGTTAAAAAGAAAGAAAGAAAAAAGAAAATGGGTGAGAGGGCCTTGAGAACATTCCATCTGAGAGTGGGTTGAAAGAACTGGGTTGTTTATCTTGGAGAAGAAAATCCTTAGGACATGAGAGTTCTCTTCCAAAGCATCCAAAGGCTTTGTTACATGGAAGAGGTATTAGGGTTGTTCTAATTGGACTTAGAAACAAAACCAGTTGGGAGCCATAGGTAGAAGTTGCTGATGGGCCGAGGGCAGCTGGATGGCTCAGTGGATTGAGAGCCAGGCCTAGAGATGGGAGGTCCCAGGTTCAAATCTGGCCTCAGACACTTTCTAGCTAAGTGACCCTGAGCAAGTCACTTGACCCCCATTGCCTAGCCTTTACCACTCATCTCCCTTAGAACCAATATATAATATTGATTCTAAGATGGAAGGTAAGGGTTTAAAAAAATGCTGTACACATATATACAGGAATATAATTTCTCCCCCTCATTTGTCAACAGTATTAGTGGTGTTTATTAAGAGACCATCTGAATATGGCACAACACATTGTGGTTTTTTAATTTATTTTTATTATATTTTAATTTTTTTAACACATTGTGTTTTTAGAAGTAAATTAGACATGATTTCTGCCTCTGAGAAACTACAATATGAAATCACTTTGGATAGTTATTAAAGAATTGTAGATAAATGGAGAATTTTTTTTTAATCCCTTACCTTCCATCTTGGAGTCAATATCGTGTATTGGCTCCAAGGCAGAAGAGTGGTAAGGGTAGGCAATGGGGGTCAAGTGACTTGCCCAGGGTCACTTAGCTAGAAAGTGTCTGAGGCCAGATTTGAACCTAGGACCTCCCATCTCTAGGCCTGGCTCTCAATCCACTGAGCTACCCAGCTACCCCCTAAATGGAGAAATATTGAATAAATAT
This sequence comes from Gracilinanus agilis, assembly GCF_016433145.1. NCBI lineage: Eukaryota > Metazoa > Chordata > Mammalia > Didelphimorphia > Didelphidae > Gracilinanus > Gracilinanus agilis. The sequence goes on from NC_058130.1 coordinate 65,036,197, forward strand.
ACAAAATAATCAGAACATTTACATTTAAATATGGGTCTAGAAATTTACTTTCTCTCAATTTAGGATCCTACTAAGTAAGTTTGGTTTAATTTAATTTAATTTGTTAAAAAAAATTTTTTTTTTACCAATTACATGTAACAACAAATTTCCACATAAGTTTTCTGAAATTATAAGATCCATATCATCTCCCTCTGTCCTTTCCTCCCCCCTCTTGGAGCTGAAAAGCAATTCAATTTAGGTTATATATGTATTATCACGCAAAACATATTTCCATATTATCCATTTTTTGTGACTAATTTTATAAAACCAAAACCCCACAGCACATACCCAAATAAACAACTGAAAAATCATATGCTTTCATCTGCATTCCAACTCCAACAGTTCTGTCTCTGGAGGTGGAGAGCATTCTTTGTCCTAAGCCCCCCCGGAATTGTCCTGGATCATTGTATTGCTGAGAGTAGCTAAGTTATCACATCTGATAGACTTACCACATTTCACATAGTGCTGTTATTGTATATAATGATCTCTTGGTTCTGCTTATTTCACTCTGCATCAGTTCATGAAGGCCTTTCCAGCTCTTTCCGAAATCATCCTGTTCATCATTCCTTATAACACAATAGTATTCCATCACCATTATATACCATGATTTGTTCAGCCATTTCCCCAATTGCTGGACATCCTTTAGTTTCCAATTCTTTGCCTCCACAAAAAGAGCAGTCATAAATATTTTTGTACCCATTTTTTTTCCATCTCTCTGGGACCTCCTACTAGGTAATTTTGGAAAGACTCCTCACTTGTGTTGGCCACCAGGTAATGAATTCTTTTGGCCATAAAAACTCATTGAACCATAGGACATGGAGGGATTGCAATTTGCATCAGTAGAGGAAGCACTCATCCAGATAAGATCACATATCCTTGAAGTACATATTTATATTACAGGTAGCAAAGGGATAAATTCATTTAGGGTAGTAAGTGAAAAAAAGGGCATCATAGGAGTTGTCTATTTAGACAGAATTCTAAATAAATCAACATTTCTAAAAGTAATATAGAATGTCTTCATGGAAGAGGCATAGTTTTAAAAATCTGTAATTAAGTAGAAGGAAGAATATGAATATTTACAGGGAAAGGAGAGATATTCCAGAGGCATTCCAGGTCTGGATTGTGGGGATTGAAGTGTTATGATTGTACAAAGCAAAATAAATCTATTTTCCAGAGAGAGGTAAAATGAATGGGCTTAACAGAATCAGAAAAGTAAAGCGATGTATGAAAAAAAAACAGGTCCTAGTGACCTCTAATAGGAGGTTTTTTGGGCATTTTGGCGTTGGTAGATTTTCTACTGCCATCACCAAAGGAAATGGAGCTCTCCATCAAAAACAGTGGATATCTGACTGTGTTTTCTTTTGATGACTATTTTTACTCATCCATTTTACTTTTATTCCTGACCATTTTCTATTTACTCCTCTCTGGTACATCTCTTCATAACCAATCACTTCTGCAATCATTATTCTATCACATATTATGTTAAAAGTCCTGGTGACATAAAGTTGGAAAGCAAAGACATTCAGTCATTAGGGATAGTGATTGGAAAAGGGTTTCCATCAGTACAGGGAACTCCCTGATAAAGAAACTTCCTCTCTACAAGTTGATGCCTTCCCTTCAACTAATAGAGTTGCCAAGGCATTGAGTGTTTAGTTGACTTGCCCAAGCTCACATAGCCGCCACTATGTGTTAGAGGAGGGACTTGAATCCAAGTTTTTCTGGCTCCAAGGCTGATTTTCTAATCCTATGCATATTTCTTCTTTCTATCTTTGTATGCTCTTAAAGAACTTATGTAATCTACCCACATTTGGTCAGCTGTGACAGTACTAAGTTACTTTAGGATGTGAAGTTCTGGAATCACTTGCATATGGGATACAGCAGAGTATAATTAATCATAGTCTAGTGACAAGAGCCCTGAAGAATGGAGTCGAATGGCTTTGATTCCAGTTCTAGGTCTGCCAATGTGACTTTGAAAGGGTCGTTTTTTCTTTGCTGTCATATCACACTGTTGACTCAGATGGAGCTTGTTTTTCCCTAATAGCTCCCAGGACTTTTCCAGATGAATGCTTCCCCCATCTCATGTTTATCAAGCTGATTTTTTTTTTCTCAAATAAGACTATATTTAGCCCTATTGAATTTGAGATCTTTCTCCTTGGTGGACAATACAGAAAATTTCAGTTAAGGATTTCTCTCTTCTCTTGCCAGTTATCATCATCCAGCCCACCCTGAATCAATTCTTATCCTTTCTTGGATCCCCCCACCCTAATCTAAGTAAAAACCACAGCCAAACAAACAATAGAAAAACAAAACCTCCAACCCCTTTATTGTTATGCTTTTCTCAACAGCCTTGGCTTATTCTGAGTTTTGTATCTCCTGACTACTCTTACATGCTTTTGAATTCATCCTCTTGTTACCTTTTCTTGCTCCCAACCTCTCTGTGGTTTTTAAAGAGTGAAATGGGTCTTTCTTTAAACCCTTTGAACCAGATCTGTTCTCCCCAATATAGGGTATGCATCGGACTATTTCTTATTTTCTTCTCCTTTCCTGTACTCTAGAAACTCTAGTTTCTAGTTTAGAAAAAACTACTTTCTAGAGTTTGTAATCTAGAAACTCTAGTTTCCAAACTCTAAAAAGGAGTGATCACTTTTGTCTTCTGTCCCTCTTCCCCAGGTTTCCATCATTTCCATTACCCCAGAAATCAATATTTTCCTGGTGAGAATTAGTTCCAGAATAGGATTTCCCCATTGATTCCTAAACCATATCAAAAATGAAATGTTCATTAAGGGAAGTTATAAGCTCTTAGTTGTTCTGCTTTTTTTTTAACATTTAATAATTTTTATTTTTTAGAAAAGTTAACATGGTTACATGATTCATGTTCTTGCTTTCCCCTTCACCCCCCCAACCTCCCCCCCCCCCATAGCCAATGTACATTTCCCCTGGTTTTAACATGTGCCATTGATCAAGACCTATTTCCAAATTGCTGATAGTTGCATTGGTGTGGTAGTTTCGAGTCTACATCCCCACTCATGTCCTCATCAACCCATGTATTCAAGCAGTTGCTTTTCTTCTGTGTTTCCACTCCTGCAGTTCTTTCTCTGAATGTGGGTAGCATTCTTTTCCATAAATCCCTCAGAGTTGTCCTGGGTCATTGCATTGCTGTTAGTACAGAAGTCCATTACGTTCGATTTTACCACAGTATATCAGTCTCTGTGTACAATGTTCTTCTGGCTCTGTTCCTTTCACTCTGCATCAATTCCTGGAGGTCTTTCCAGTTCACATGGAACTCCTCCAGTTTATTATTCCTTTGAGCGCAATAGTATTTTATCACCAGCATATACCACAATTTGTTCAGCCATTCCCCAACTGAGGGACATACCCTCCTTTTCCAGTTTTTTGCCATCCCAAAAAGCGCGGCTATAAATATTTTTGTACAAGTCTGTTTATCTATGATCTCGTTGGGGTACAAACCCAACAGTGGTATAGCTGGATCAAAGGGCAGGCAGTTGTTCTGCTTTTGACAGAGAGATTTCTTCCAGTAGCGGTCCAGCCATATGAAGTACCCTCTCTTTACTTACTATAGTTTCTTCTAAGGGAGGCTAGTGGTCTATTTTCCCAAATTCATCAATTTCTACTTTCCTCCCAGGTAGTCTGTATAATATCTGGATTCCATTGTTGATTCAGTTTCTGTCTCTGCTGAACTTCACCCAAAAACTCTTCACCAAACTTTCTTCTGTTTCTGCATTTCCTTCATCAATCAGTAATCTAGTAAGTGCTTCTGATGTGCCAGGCACTGTTCTAGGCATGGAGGATTCAAGGGGAAAAGAGTACGTAATCTCTCCTTACAATGAGCTTAACAGGGGAGATCAGGTGCATATATAGAGCAAAATATAGAGTGAATAAACACATACAAAGTTGTTAAAAAAAGGTGGTTTGGGTGGGAGGTCACAAGCAGTTGGTGAGATCAGGAAGAGTTTCATGTAAGAAGATGGTGCTTGGGCTGCACCTCAAAGGAAGAGAAGGGACGTTGAAGTGGAGATGGTTAAGGATACTTTCCTAGTGTACAATGCTCATTGCCCTCACTTCCTTCCCTCTTCCTTTTGAGAAAGGAATCCTCTTCCAGAGACTGTATTCCAGGCAAGGGTTTCATTGCAAGAAAACTGAATGAAACCTATGTGGTCAAATTTGTCTCTTCTTACTAGATTCACTACCTTTCTTGTTTGTTCTATGTATTTTATACATTTTGGCTTAGATACCCCAAGCTATGGCTTGGTTACTGCCTCTTTTAAAAAATGTTGTCTTCTGTGAATAAAATTATGGATTTCTCATCAGCTATCCTTACATTAAATGTTTCTTTATGTTATGCAATTTGGATATACCTGTATAGTTTTCTTCTCTGCTCTTGGATCTCTGAGATTCAGTTCCTTATATACAAAATAAGGGCTTTGGAAAAACATTATCTCTAAGCTCTCTCAGTTCCGCATGCTAAAATTGTGCCTAGAAACCATAAATATGAAGGTAAATGACAAGCACAAAGTCATGTTAATTAAACTAAATACATGTTATTAACAAGACTCTTAATAGACAATTGTACCATATTTCACTCATAGACTGGCCAGCTTAAACTATTAATGATCTTTGTATTATTCTGTCCTCTTTCTGTCCTGTAGATCCACCCTTTAATACCAAAAAGATCTGTGATTTCCTTGGTGTGGGTTTTTCCTTTCAGCAGCACGGGTCACAGTCCCTTCTGCCATGTGGTAGAACATTTGCTTGAGATACTTAGGCCAATAAAAAGGAAAAAAAAACTTATCTGCTAGCCAACTTTTTTTGATTATAACCTTTTATGTGCATATCTATGTACACACAAGGGCAACTAAATGGCACAATGGATAGAGTGCCAAGTCTGGAGTCCTGTTCACCTCAGTATTGTCACCCATAAAATGAATTGGTGAAGGAAATGGCAACTTGGTTCTTCCTGACTCCAGATCCTGTACTCTATCCACTGTGCCACGTAGCTGTATATAAAATATTAATGTACAAATATTTGTAATAATACATAAAATAAAATGTGAGCAAATACACATATATGTGTATACACACATATCTATTTGTCCATCGCATTCTGTCTGTCTCCTGGTTGTGTTCTTCATTAGGATACCAATGCCTTGCTAGTAGGGATAGTTTCATTCATTGTGTTTGTATCCCTAATAATAAATACTCACGTGTTGACTGGTTGATTACAACTCATCCACCCATTCTTATCCATATTTTCCAATAATTCCTCCATAGAGGTATACTCAGAGTGCTTGGGACCTTCTTTGACCATATGGATACCAGCGCAGTAAGTTGGGTTATCCATCTGTTGTTACTTACTCTCACTACATGACTAGCCCACCTCCTTTTCTGGTTATACATTTCTTGTATGACATGTTTTATGTCTTTTTTGGTATGTAAGTTGTCACTGGTAATATACTGTAGGTTAATTTGTGTATATTGAACAGCTCTTCATTGTCCTTTAGGTGACTCACGATTTTGATCTTTAAAGTTTGTGAGATTTCATAATTCACTGCCACGTGACATTGCAGGAAGAATATTGATGCTAAAATGATAAGTTTTTGTTTCAGGGAGAAACCTGAGGTGTTGAAGGTATGTGCAATTTCTTAAATGTAATTCAATCTGTTTTCTTTCTCCTTTGCAATTGTGGTCTCAGGCCCTTTCAAGTCACTTATTATGGAAAATATTCTATAGTTGGGATACTAGAGCAAAATATTGAATCTAGGAAGAGATAGAGCTCATGTTTAATGTATGTTTAATCAAAACTACCATTGTTTGGGGTTAGATCTGTTATTAATTTGTAGATATTAATAGTCTATTAATAGACTATAGAAGATTCAGTTGTTGGGAATTGGTTGTTGAGAGTTGGTTGGACCAGTAGTTGAAGAACTTGACTGGAGATAACTTTCTATAAAACCTATTTATTAATATTAATTTCTATATGAGCAGTGATAGGATAAGGAAAATGGAGATATTTAATTTGAAAAGGGTTATGAACTGTAATTCCCTAATTCTAAATTTTTTTAAACCCTTAACTTCTGTATTTTGGCTCCTAGGTGGAAGAGTGGTAAGGGTGGGCAATGAGGGTCAAATGACTTGCACAGGGTCACACAGCTGGGAAGTGTCTGAGGCTGGATTTGAACCTAGGACCTCCCATCTCTAGGCCTGACTCTCAATCCACTGAGCTACCCAGCTGCCCCCCTAATTCTAAATTTATCTTAACTAAAACCACCCCCAAATTTATCTCGCAAGAGACTTTCTTCTTCCTTCATCAAAGTCAAGACTTTCTTAACTATTCTACTGTCTATACAATCCCCAAACTAGCTATCTTTCTATCCTAAAACTAAAATATAAACTTCTAACAGTGAGAGATAAATCGAATTTCTTCCTTCTGCTCAGATGAAACTCAGCTTGTCAGAAGTAATGATACCTCCACTCAACTGTTGCTCTCTCCAGCCACCAATGGCAAAACAGAGGAACTGCAACACCACTCTTCTGTCAACTACTTTCTCTCTGTCTGATGCTAGGATGTTTCCAAGTGATAAATCACCAGATCTTCTCAACTCTCAGAGCAGCAACTTGGACAACCAACCTTAATCAGGACCGTCCAAAAAGTGATCGTTGGTCCAACTGTCCTTCCGAAGAACTTCTGGGAAATTCCTTTTTCCCATCATCCTCTTTGAGAATTCCATTCTGAATTAAAGTAATCCAGTTCACTCAAACTCATCTCTTTATCCACCTATACCTAATCTATCAAGAATCTTTTATTGCTTACTTAATTAACAAATAATCCATTACATTCACATGAAGAGGGAGAAAAGAGGGGAAAAAAACAAGAAAGATGGCAGGATGAAGTAGAGATTTGGATTTGGCCAGCAACATCACTTATGTTTAGGATTGCCTTCTATATGTGGGCTTTTGAACACAAGAAGAAATCTTATCTTATCCCCATGAATCTATCTTATCCCCATGAAATGTAAATGTATTGACTACTTTTTATTTACTAAATCTATCTCATGTCTTTTAGGTGTTAAAGGGAAGATATCACATGACAAAATTAAACGAATTAGACCTGACATACTTTCAAAAATGCGACGGTTCTATCATATAGAATATCATCTCCTTCCAGATGACAGAGAGCCTAAACAAGTTGATGTAGTATTATTTAGTTCAATAATAGCCAAAGTGTTCATGGAATCTGGAATAAAGGTAAGATGTATGTGGGTGTGTGAGTATGTTATATGGTCTTCACTGCCTGGAAGGCCCGCCATGTTAGTTTTTACTCCACTCCAAGGGTTCTAGGGTAGCTTTAAGAGGGCTTGGGATTCTAGATTCTAAAAATGGCATCAGTCTTCACAATGGTGTTCCTCCAAGGGTAGAAGAAGTCCCTTGAACCTTAGTTCCATTTAGCCACCAACAACTGGCTTAGCTTTTTTAAATATTATTCAAAATATAGTAAAAAATAAAATTTTCCCTAATAGAGGCATAATTCACCTCTCCTTTTCTCCTCTTAGAGCTGCTCTAGTCTCTGAGGAGATTACATTCTTAGTTTAGCTCAATTCCTGTAGTTTATAGACCCAGATCCAAGTCCAAAACTCCCTTCAGGCTTAAGTCCCAGGCACCCTGGCTTCTCAGGGTTTCTCTGCTGGGGTGAGGTGTGTGTGTTGTGTGGGTGCTAGCTGGCTACACCATCCTCCCAACCTATAATCCTGGTTGCAAGAGAGTCATCGGGGCTCAAACTCCAGGAGCCAGAGTGGGTTGCTACCAGCACCTGAAACTGTGACAGACTCATGAAAATAAACCCTCCCAGGTCCATTTCTCAGAGTTAAGGTAAAAGAGGGAGTAGGGGAAGGAAGTTCTTCCCCTTTCACCAGTTCAGTTCAGGGTGTCCATGAATTGGGATCTATACTCTCTGGAAGAGCTGGAGAAAGAAAGAAGGACCATTTCAGTCTTGCCAGTCTTAATGAGGAAGCCTTTTTGATTACACAGCCAATTCAAGGAGGCTACAGACCCCATGTCTCATCATCTGGATGTGCTCCAAAGACCCTTCATGATGCCCCCATGTTAGGGGATGAGGGTACTAAGTACAGTACATCAACATTTATTTATTGATTGAATGATTGATAGATATGCCTGGGTTCACAGTATATTTTGTTATGCTTAGTTTCTTTTAAAATGGTAATACATACACGGCCATTTTTGATTTACTAGAGCGCCCTGCTCATTCCTTACATTGAATAACTAGGAGTTTTTCGCAAATGAACTTTAAAAGTGTTTCTTGGCCAAATTAGCCTATATAGTGCTTATCTCAAAGGACATAACACAGCATGATGAATTAGCACAGATCTATCTACTTCAGGAAAATTTGCTACCCCAGAACTGGTTTTAGATACCTAAACAGAGTAAGTTAGCTTATGCTCTCTCGCCTCTTTAGCAGAACATTTGATGCCATTTTGTAGGTAAATTCAGGAAAAAAAAAAAAAACTTGGCCCTTTGTTTTCACTTTTTAATACATTATGACACATAATACACTTTAATAATTCATCTTTATTACATGGATGCCAGCTGTGTTTTCTGAGCTAGAAATAGGCAGCTACTGCTGTGTAAAAATTCCTTTGGAGAAATTTACCAAAGTGATTTTAAAAAGCATTTCATAGTTTGTCCGGTCTTTGACTTTAGGTAGAAGTTAGCCTTGTTCATTTGTTTTCATTTGGGCCTGACTCTTTGTGACCCCATTTGGGATTTTCTTGGCAAAGACCCCAGAGTGGTTTGCCATTTCCATCTCCAGCTCATTTGACAGATGAGGAAACCGAGGCAAAAAGGGTTTGGTAACTTGCCTGAGGTTACCCAGCTTAGTAAGTATCTGAGGCCAGATTCAAACTCAGGAAGATGAGTCTTCCTGACTCTAGGTCCAGCTCTCTAGCCACTGGGCGGCCATCTAGCTGCTCCTCAAATATTAATATTAGATATTGGATATTGATAATGTTTACTTGTCAGAAGTAGTGTCCCAAGTGGGTAGTATTATGGCAAAGCAGGGAGAGTGCTGGACTCAGAGCTGAAACCCACCTCCAACCCTTATGACCATGGGTGAGTCACCTTCATCTCTGAACCTCTTTTCCCTCATTTGCAAAATGGGGATAATAATATAATCATAAAAATAAACCTACCTCACAGGGCTGTTGGGAAGCTAATGTATGATGATATAATAGAGAAAATGCTTTGCAAACCTTGAAAGAATCATATAAGTATCCATTATTATTATGATGGAAAAATAGAATTAAGTGAAATTTAAAGCTACTTTTATTTGCTTAACCATAAAAATCTCAATGTCAGAGTCAATAAACATTTATTAAAGGCACGCCACGTACCAGGCACTGTGGTACATGTTGGGGATGGAATACTGTTATGCTATAAGAAATGATAAGCAGGATGATTTCAGAAAGAGCTGGAAAGATGTGCAGGAACTGATGCAGGGCGGAATAAGCAGAACAGGGAGAACATTGTATACGGTAACAGCAATATTGGACAATGATTATCTGTGAAAGCTTGGCTACTCTCAGCAATGCAACGATCTGGGACAATCCTGAAGGACTTCTGATGGGGAACGCTACCCACCTCCAGAGTCGTCTTTCACCTCAGTGTATTATTTATGGTTTTATTTTGGGGTTCTAGTTATGTATGAGTTTGCTCTTACCACAATGACCAATATGGAAGCGTGTTTTGCATGATAATAAAAAAAGAATAAGTGAAGGTGGGGAACAGGTAGGTGGCTCAGTGAATTGAGAGCCAGGTCTAGTCCTGGGTTCAAATGTGGCCTCAAGATATTTCTTAGATATGTGACGCTGAGCCATTCACTTAACCCCACTTACCTTGTCCTTAATTCTCTTTTGCCTTAGAATATTCTTGATTCTAAAACAGAAGGTAAGGGTTTCCCAAAGAAAAGAAAAGAAAACCTTCAGAATTCGGATCTATCATGACTTGAGAAGGCTGATGCTGAAACAATACTTCCTATCCTTTAGAAGAAAAGGGACAGACTGGACATGCCCTAGGCAATTTTCAGACATGGCCAATATTTTTGTTTGTTTTGCTTGACTATAGTAGTTTTTGTTAGTTTTGAATGTGTGTATGTGGGGAAGGATTCTTTTGGAGAGAGGGAGTTCCTGGGTAGGAATAGAAATCCCCCAAATAGAGCATCAATAAACATTTTTTAAAAATCCCTCACCTAATACTTAATATTAAGTATTGATTCCAAAGCAGAGGAGTGATAAGGGCTAGGCAATTGGGGTTAAGTGACTTACCCATAGTCACACAGCTAGGAAATGTCTGAAGTCAGATTTGAACCCAGGACCCTTCTGTCTCTTGGCCTGGCTATCTGTCCACTGAATCATCTAGCTATCTGGCAGCAATAAAACATTAAAAAATAAGAACTCACACACACACACACACACACACACACACACACACACACACACACACATACACCCCAGTGAAGAAAATGGACACAAACCAGGCAGTTTTGTTACTACCTGGTTAAAATTAATATACACTTAAAATGATGGTAAAAAACTCGCCACTCAGAGAACTTGCTGAGTTTCTCTGAAATGAGCTAGATCCCATACTCAGAGAGTATGAAAATGAAATCTTTCTAATTTGTTCAGACCTGATAGAACTTGGGCTTTGTCCGTATAGCATCCCTCCAAGAAGCCATCATCTCTGGGCAGAGTCAGAGCATTTCTTAGTAAGCATTTATTAAGTAGCCACTCAGTGCCAGGCATCATGCTAAACACATAGGCTACCAAGACAGAATTCTAACAAGGGAAATGACATGAATGTAAGTAATTATTCGCAGAATGTGACAAAATGAATTCAGGGTATTTTGAGGAGGGACAGCGCTAGCCTGCCAGAGGGGGAGATCTGGAAATGTTTTCTGTATCAGAGGCAGCACCTAAACTGAGTCTTGAAAGGAGTCTGGGATTCCAGCAGACAGTCAGAGAATAGGAAGAATATCAGTATTCTCCTCTTTTCTTTACTCCTTCATTTTATTTTTAATTAAATTTTTGCTGAACGCCTTTCCCTTATAACAAAACATTTAAAAGTAATTCAGCAAAGTCAGCCAACACATCATCGGAGTCTGATTCAGATTTCTCTCCATATCTATAGTCCCTATCTTTGCAAAGAATGGAGGCAGGGAAGATAGATTTTCTACTGAGGGACTTCTTTGGCCATCATTATATATCGTTCTGTTCCGTTTTGTTGTTTTCCTATTTATGTTGTTATAATCATTGTATATCTTATTTTCTTGGCACTGCTTACGTTGTTCTACATCAGTTTATAGAAATCTTCCCCATATTTCTCTGAATTGTTCACGTTCATCATTTCTTGCAGCACAATAATGTCCCATTATGTGAGTGGTTCCCTGACTTGCTCATCCAATAGCATCGTTATTTTTTGCTGTGAACAATCACAACATGTTAATTTTTGACTTATGCATGGGATTTCAAGAATGAATTCTATGCAATTTGCAGCACTGTTAGTAGAAGCATAACTCTTCAAGAAAGCTTGCATTATATTAAGTGACCCAATTTGTTTAGTTATTCTCAAGTCAGTGGACATCTACTTTGTTTATAAGTCTTTGCTTTCACCAAAAGTGCTGCTGCTATGAATATTCTGGTGAATATGAGGCTATTTTTCTGTCTCTCACCTTCTTGGTATATATACGTAGCAATGAGATCTCCAAGTCAAAGAGTATGAACATTTTAATCTTTTTTAAAAAAACTTAATTCCAAATTGTTTTCCTGAATAATAGGACCAATTACAACTATATTAAGTGTTTTAATATACTTGTCTTTCCAAAGTCCTTCCAGCATTGTATATTTCTACCTTTTGTCATCTTTATTAATTTGCTGAATGTGAGCTGAAATCATGGAGTTGTTTTGATCTGTCTTCCTTAATATGAGTGATTTGGAGCAATTTTTCTTCTTATCCTAATTCTTCTAAAAACTATTCATATTCTTTTATTCTTCATTAATTACGGGATGATTGGTCTTATACATTTGTAGCATGTCTCTATATACCTTGGCTAGCAGATCCTTATTAGAAATATTTGATGCAAAAATTTCTTTCCCAATCAGCAGTTTCCCTTGTTCTTGTTGCATTGACTTTTTAATTTTTTTTTACAAAAACATTTTAATTTCATCTAATTGAAAATTTCCCTTTTTCTTTTGTGGTCACTTCTTGTGTTTGATTATGAATTCTTTCTCTAACCATAACTGAGGAAGGTATTTGACCTAGTTATCTGATATTTTTTTTTAGGTTGGACTTTAATATTCAGGTTGTATATTCATTTTGAACCTTAAAACCTAATTTTGCCAAGCTTTTACAGTTTAAGGAAGAACACACTTAGTAGATAGTTTAAGAAACAGAGATTTAGAAAGAAGCATAATTTGTAATTTGTTAATCATAATTTATTACTAATTTTGCTAATTATTCTTTTCTGTCTTTAATAGAGACACTTGTAAATGCATATATTTTCAATCTTTTTTTAAAAGCATATTTCTGGAGAAAGATCCTGGGCATCATTGCCCATTATTGTAAAGTCCAGTGACATAACCCTTGGCCCTTTTCAAAGTATTAATTTACTTTCACCAAGTCATTGTTCATATTTATTTGGTATTCATAAAGAATGAGAGATACTGAAGGGATTAGGTTAAAACAAATAGACTCTTAATTTTTCTTCTCTTCCTTCCTTCCTTCCTTCCTTCCTTCCTTCCTTCCTTCCTTCCTTCCTTCCTTCCTTCCTTCCTTCCTCCCTCCCCCT